>NC_132802.1:31730975-32040975 GCF_048594095.1 Paramormyrops kingsleyae
GACCTAAACCCTATTGAGTATGCATTTTACCTGCTAAAAGAGGATGATGATGGGAGATTTATTCTCCCCTCTGGTGGGAAAGTTCCACGTGCTGGTGAAATTCAAGATGAACAGTCTTTTGATAAGCACAACAAAAATGCTCAATTTGTAGATTACCGACGGCTCGATTTACATCCCTGCCAGGCGAGATGTAAACAGCAACAACGATAATGGCAGTAAATTGCCGCAACAGGTATAAAGGACGGCACTAGATCACCAGTGAGCAGCGACTTGTGACTCTACTACACTTGTGTGCCATTTCTTGTTGATGAAAATGCGCAAACCACTTTGTAGAGTCTTGCTGTAAGGGAAAGCATCTTTCGACACAGAAAGTGGTCAGTACCATTAGATGATGTTAACGTAAAGTCATGTTCTTGTGAAAAGAAAAATGCAAAAATCCCTCATCTCACGATGGTTAGTCTGCGGTAGTCTGAAATGGTCCAGTTTATTGTCCAGGGAGCGAACGTCAGTTGCAGATGTCAGCTCACATACCATGCTTCCATTTCCTCTCACACTACTTGCATGCCTCCTTATTCAGGGTCATGGCAGGTGGATTAGTGAACTCACAGCCTGGAGTGGACAGCAGGCTATGGTGATGCAGCTTCTCCATTGGAACTGTAAGCGGGTGGGCCAATAATCGTTTTTGGACATTCAGAAGTGCCTTGCAGTTCTATACATATTTCCAGGGGCTGATGATGAGCATGTCAGCAAGTGTTTATGAAAAATGCAGACTGAATTTTAACCATAATATACATATAGCACCATTTTCTGGACACAGGGTGGATCCAGTTCAAAAACTACGGTAATCAACTTCATTTATTTTTGTAATTTTTTTTTGTAACATTACATTAATGTAATGTTGTGATAATGCGCTATACAAAAATAAATTTGTTGTTGTTGTTGTTGTTGTAAATACAGTGGTACCTCAGTTCTCGAACTCATTAGAACTCGAATTTCTTAAAAGTTGAACCAACCAGTTAGAAAAAAAATTACCTAGAGCTCAATCTGAATCTCAGAAGTCTGTTTAAGACAATGGCTTTCGAAGCTACCCGTGGTTACATTCCTTCCTGAGGAATGTCAGTTCTGTTGGCAGTGCTGGCTGAGGGCTCAAAGACCACAGGCAGATTTCTCCAGATTCTCTTAATATTGTAACATTATGGAACATAGATGGTGGAATACCTAGATTCCTTGCAATCAAACACTGAGAAATGTTGTTTCTAAAGTGCTGAACTATTCATCCACATTGCTTTGTAGGTAATGCCAAGCCTCGACACACCCTGGCTTGGAAATGACTACCATTTCTTGGGTGCTCCATTTCGACCCAATCAGGATAGCATCACCTGTTACCTACTCACTAAATTTACCTGTGGAATGACCCAAGCAGATTTCTTTAAACATTCCACTGGTAAACACGCCCAGGTCCCAACTTTTGAAATATGTTGCAGGAATCACATTTAGAACGAGTGTATATTTACAAAAATCAAGCTGATTAGTTCAAATGTTACATGCCTTTGTTGGATTTTTAATTACATACAAGTAAAATAGAGCTTACCAATCACACCATTTTGTTTGTATTTTTCTCATTGTCCCTTGGAAATGGGGTTATTAAAAAATGCATGCCATTCCATGATTTTCATACACCAAATTTAGATAACCAGATTGTATAGAGACATACAAAACCTGTTCTAATTCACACCTGATCAAGAGAAACCCCAAAAAAGTATACCTATAAAAACTAAAGCTACAGAGAGAACCTTCCATTTCAAACCTTCAGTTATCAGCTTCCACAGGCCATACAGAGCAAATTCGTCTTACCTGAAAGGTGGCGGCAGGCAGGTTGGAGATGGCCACGTACTGGAGGTTATTCTGAAGAGTGTAAATGAGGGACGGAACTGCTAGCTTTAGCGTATCTAAATATTGGACAAAGATGGAGTCGGAGAGCAGAACTATAAAATCCGTCACGTTTCCTAAATAATAGAGGCAAGGAGAGAGAAACACAGGTCTGCGTTAGTGTGTGCTATTCACCAAACATAACTCCTCAAATAAATAAATGGCTCCTTAACATACATTAAGAAGCTATTAGGCAACGTATGTCACAACTTCAGAGTAGTGTTCAAATGCACTATTATACAAGTTAATCTGAAACGTACGACATTGGGAGATAATTCACCAAGTCAGATCATACATTACACAAACAAGAATCAATCCTTTTCTTCATGTGTTCAAACTTAAAGAAAATGATCACCCACCTCGCTTCTGGAACAGAATAATAACCAGACAGGTGAGGACCTTGAGCACTTCTGCCATGACCACAGCAGATGTGGTGAAGAAGCGATCACCCGGCAGCGTGCGGACATAGCGGATGCTGAGGATGAGGGAGGCATTCTGGACCACCAGGATTGCCAAACTCAAGTACTTCAGCTTTCTGTTGGCTACAAACAAGAGCCAAAGCACATTGATATGGTGTATTCCACAGCCCAACCAAAAACCAAACACCAATTTCTAATGCTGCGTCAAGTACATCTAGATCAGCATGAGCTATAATATAAGCATAGTCATTCTGTAAATGTCACATATAATTTATTAATCACTAAGGAAACTGCAGAGGTTATGGTAGCAGAACATTCAACACACCACAGTAAGAACATAAAAGGCACAATACAGCGGAGTAATAAAAACCAGAAATAACAAAAAAATTGGTGGACAAAACAGAGTGCACGGTCAGGAGGAGGATGAGGGTCCCGTGGGCTCATAATACTACTTTGGTCACACTTCAACGTTCATATCAAATGCCTCCTCTTAATGTGCCATTTACCTTATGCCAGTTCAAAATAGGAGTACAGCTTCAGTTCATAAAACAGGAATTAAGAGCAAGATGATTTCAGAAAGACTAGACACAAATACATAGTTAAGGCCATACGCTGACATTTATCATCGCAGGCTTATCGCACCAGTGCCTATTAAATCAGCTGCATGTTTACCTTTACATTCCTTACACTGCTTTACTTCATCTCCACAAAGAACATTTGACACTGAAATTCAAAACCGGAGCAGCAAACCGTCTGAATGCACCACTTGAGAATATTCAACCAGAAACAGAGCAGCTGTTCCTGGATTCACTATAGAACAAATTTTAATTGTAGTGAACGTGAGCATGCTTCACCCAAGAACGTCCTAAATAAGAACTGTCACGCTTTTGGGAGAAAGGGCGAATGGCATTTAATCAATGTTAAGTCACATATACTGTGTAACTCTCCAAAAGAATGTAAAAATTTTTCTCCATATAGAAATTAGGAATTCACGTCCAACACAGGCACACCTTAGACACTGTGAGCCTCAATGACTGAAATTCACCACACAAACTGACCTCTGCAAGGAGAGCTCCAATGTGCCAACAAACAATATCTACACAAATACTCATGACTCATCCATTCATATTCAATTGTTTATACTATTTAAGTGAGCATTATTCACAATGACGCACAAAAGCTGGGGACACCTTCAATGAATTGAAGGCCCTCCTACAACCAACAAGCAATAATAGCCATTTGGCACCAGTGTACAAAAACATCACAAATATTATAAATAGCTATTAATTATTAAAAACTGCAGCACTTACTTGATGAGCCACTACAATGACACGTTATTACAGGATAAACGAAAGTTTCCACTGCTCCCTTTCTAAATGTATAACGTGGTCATTCTTTCGATTTCCCCTCCTATCTGGCAGACCGTATCCTGTATAAACAAACTGCTCCAAGATCTCTTACACAAGGAGCAGTTGTCTAAAGTACTGGCTCCCAAACCACTCTTTGAGATGCCCCCCACCTATAACATTTTTTTCTTACGTTACACCTCCAGTGGCCCCTATTCGGCTAATTAACGCTTAGGTTTAGTAGCCACTCGTTTAAAATTACGATTAATTCGGAGTTTCCTTCATATCAAGTTGACAACATGGACAAATTTAAAATAAACTCTTATTTGGCTGATCATATATCTCAGTACTGACAAAACCGAATACAACCGCACAAGAGACTGACACGGGAGCAAGTTTCCTTCCAGTTGGCCACCTTTACTCTGAATTACTTAACAGCGACAAAAAACACGACAAAATATTAACAGTTTAAAACTACTCGTATGATAGTCAGTTACTTAGAATTCACGAACAAAAAAATAGTTTTCTGTATACATTATATATTTTATACAACAACTCTGTAGATAATAGCTATTGTTAAACTATCAAAACCAGCCAAATAAAGATACTCCTCGCTATAGCCAATGCAAAGTAAATGGAATATCTTACTGTAGCTATGGGTAACTCTTTAGCCGTATAATTTAAGGCTCCGGAAATTTAATTCAGCCGCCGTTAGCTACGCGGGACCTAGCGAATAAAAGTTGGCCGCACGCCGTCGTCGAAGGCTTCGCCGCCCGCGTATCTCACCTTCTCTCTGCCGGAGCTCTTGCTTGAGCTCGCTGCCTCCCGCTGCCGGGCCTTCGCTGCTCGCTGCCATGTTGGCATTAACGTCGCCGAGTGCCTCCTACCCGCTTCCTGACGACCGCCCAACTCCCCGAAACGCTCGCCCTTGCTACAGAAAGAGTAGTCCGCCCAGGCACATTTATTTACAAGCCGGTTTATCTGGTTTTGAACTCCTCCCCTACGCCATGCCTGAGCAACGGAAGAGCGCGTCACCGTTCCTAGCGCGGCCGCCCCAGAATCATAAGGCGCCCGTTTCTCACTGCACTATCATCCCCTCGTCAAATTCGGCCAAACAGAAGATATTAACGAGAAGCGTAGAGCGACGTCCCACTCCGTTGGATTGTGGGATTGAAGTGGGATGGGCGCTGGATTGCGTCCCGTTCGGTTTCGTTTCGTTCTGTTTCGTTTCTAACGTAACACCTGTCGAGGTAGCGATAACCATACACCTATCATCCAGTAATTATGTAACAGCATACCTTAAACCAGAACCAGAAACACGGGTCCTCAAATGAACCGTGGGCATAACTTTAAACGCAATTTCCTGGATGTGACTTTATAATGGGGCTTTGTCATAAACGGACAATAATAACTGACGTTCAGCATTCGGATAAAAGCAATACATTAGGCTGCCACTTGACAAAGTCGGGTACATCTACCAAGCTATTATGTTCAGTTGCTGAAAAAGGTTTTGTATATGCATGAGGACAAGTTCATTCTTTTGTGATCAGCAGGAATGATTGAACAAGGATAAAAATAAGTAGTGAAAGGCAAATATTTAGCTTTTCAGAAAATCATTTTGTATCAAGATGAACAAGAGCCATATAGGAATAGAAAAAGATATAGCTATGCTGCAGAGCAAGCAGAATCCAACCTGTAATACAAATATTGCATATTTAAATAATATTTTCATGGATCCTTTGTACTTTTGGTTGGAAGTTTGATCTAGGAAGGATTACAAGCATATCCAACAAAGGGCCATGTAAAAGTAGTGCTTTTTGCATTGCCATTGGTTGCACATGTTTTGAGATATTTGACCAACATCCATCCATCCATCTTCTGTATTTGCTTGTCCTATTCAAGTTTGCGGGGGTCCAGAGCCTGTCCTGAGGCTGCAGGCACAAGGCATGGAATAACCCAGGACAAGGCGCCAACCCATCGCTGGGCACACTCACTGTGCTACCGTTTACTGTTTTAGTAAAACCTGCTTCCTGTGGTACAGAGAGCATGATGGTCAGGTTTGCCCCCCAACTTTCAGATCATGGATATGATCTACCTGTTCCAGACTTCTGTAGGTTGAGGATTTCTTAATGTCAACAGAAAGAAATCACATTTGATAAACTGCTCTAACTGTAATACAGTCGGATTTACATTTTTGGACATTTCTGTCACTTTCAGTATTAACAGCCAATGACGCCTTTCATTATGTATAGATACATGAAATCTTATCCTCAAAGGGCCAGTGTGTATGCAGGCTTTTGGCATAACCTTTATGTCAGCTGTTCAAACCCAGCTGTGAGGACTCTTCACCAATCAGTCCTCTAAGTACTAATCTAATAAAGGAGTTACAGTGAAACCTGCATACCCAATGGCCTTCTCTGGGTAAGATTGGCCACCCCTGAGCTGGACTCTAAATATAAAAAAAATATTGCTTTTATATTAAATACCCATATTTGGACTATGGAAGAGACTAGAATACCCAGAGGAAACCTGTACAATACAGAAAGAATGCGCTAACTCACATATCCAGAATAGGGGTAGAATTCAAAGCCCTAATGCCAGAAAGTATCAGTGCCGACCGCCTGCTGCCCAAATGCAGAGGCGGACATTTCAGGTCCAGAAAGTAAAAATCCAAATCAGGATTTTGTTTCAACCAACCAGTTGAGAATAAAGAGTCCCAGTACTCAACAGGTTGGTTGAAACAAAATCCTGGTTTGGATTTTTACTTTCTGGACCTGAAATGTCCACCTCTGCCCAAATGCAAAAGACATTAACGTCTCACTTCAGTGTATATAAATGTTGCATTGTTCTTTTATATTGATTTATATTAAGTTTTTAAAACTACAAATTATATGTAAGTCCTATAGTTCAATAAGTGGAGTATTGCACTAACAACACCAAGGTTATGGGTTCAAATCCCAACAAGCACATGTCAATTGCCGTCCTTCCTTCTACTGTAAGTCACTTTGGAGATTGTAAGACAGTGTGTGACCCTAGCAGAGCTGTATAGCCAGTCTGATTATCTGTATCTGGCGTGTTAAATTAGGGCTGCACCTAATGCTGCATTCCATTTGAACTCAGAAGTTGGAAATTTCCTATTCAAAAATTTCAACTATAACCTCTGGATCCCCAACCTCAGAATTCAAGATGGCTGCACCCTTTATCAACAGAAGTGAAAGCTGTAATTATATACCGGTTATTAGCATTTATGTCTTATTTTTGTTTCAATAACTCAGTTGTACAGTACTGTCCGACCACTATCTGTGGACACGTTGCTATGTGCAAAATATCATGAAATGTGTTATGATAAAATGCTATTGCTAACAATGGCTAACACTGAACCTAGCTAGAACTGGGGCCTGTTCTAGAAAGCAGGATTTCTTGCTTAGCTGGATAACTTGTTTGGATTTAAGGTTGTCTGGGCTAAATGTAAATGAACAAAGATGAAGGCCATTTAAACTGTAAATGGAATGCAGCATAAAGTTTGCAGGTTGGTAGATCTCCAGCCCTGCACCATCATAAAGGATAATAAGGCCAACACCATGCTTACAAAATAATGCTTATATGACATGCCTCACAGAATTAGGCAGGAACCCAAAGGTCACTCTGTCATGGAGTTTTGAGTTTCCTGCAAAGAACAAGATAATCTGAGGACTGATTCCTCTCAAATAACTGTGAAAGGAATTGATGGTTAACATTTTTGTTGTTCTGCCGCCTATTGTCTGGTTTTACTTAGAAATAAATATTCATCAGGTTGATAACAAGATATATCAGACAGATTTTTTATCAGGAGTCCCACAGCAACAGTAACATCAGAATTTCTTGAAGGACAAATCATGGAGTTGTGTCTACTCCCAGCAATGAAAGACATTCACACCACGCGTTGCCTAAGAAAGACAAAGCACATCATGAAGGATTGTAGCCACCCCGCACTGCCACTTCTCTCTTTCCTGCCCTCTGGTAGGAGATTCAGGACAATCTGCATGCATACCACAAGATTCAGGGACAGCTTTTACCCCAGTGCTGTCAGACTGTTCAACATACACTTATGTGATATTAGAAGCTGTTTTCATGTGCAATAATAACAATGATTATAATGTGCAGTATAATGTGCAAAATATGTTAACAGTGTGTTTGACACACTTATGTGCAATATTGCTAGCACACAATACACATGCTAAAGACTTAAACATTTCAAAGTAGTTTTAGAACCTGGTAAGGACCAGATGATTTTTTTATTATGTCCTGATATGTAGAATATTAGACTCAATTGCAGCCAGTGGAACCAGGTAATATTAAACAAATGTCTTATTTCCAAAGATGTGGAATTAGGTACAAAGTAAGTTGTAAGTGGTTTTGTTTTTGCAAAAATTATATATATTTGAAGTTTGACCATTCGATTCAATGACTTCTGTTCATTTCAAGTTTCATTGAGGGTTTGGAGTATATGTGTGTGTAGACCCAACCCAACACAACACATCAATGTGTGCAACAAAATAGGTTGGCTGTGAGAGCAAGCAGATGTTTATTTTATCTTCCTTTAAATCCAACAAAATATCTAATGAAGATGAATCCCGTAGAAAATTTAAGATAAAAGTTCTGGAAAAGTAACAAAACAACTGTTACAATCCAAATGACAAGGATGCATGTTGTATGGCTGTGTCACTCACATCTCCTGAAAAACAAGCCTCATAATTTGTACCAGTCATCAAAATTCACCCAGCAATTTATGATTATGTTAATGCTTATGTGATTGCCAATTAACAGTCATAGTGTACCTCAGTAGCTGAAAGCGTGGTGAGAGTGAAGCAGTAAACAGGAACAAACTCTTGGCTTTATATAATTACAGTTGCCTCTATAATTATTGGCATCCCTGGTAAAAATGAGTAAAAAGGGTTAGAAGAAATTCTTCTTTTGGTCAATTAGCTTAATCTTAAATGGGAATAATCCAACCTTTAATTGAAGTAAATTTAGAGAAGAAAAATCCATCATCAAGATATACCGGTACTTATTTTTTGATAAAACCACATGTTTAAAGCAAACAATCTGAGACGATTCCTCTTCAGATCTCTCTCCAGATCACCCAGGGTCCTAGGTCCCCTCTTGTGCACCCTCCTTTTCAGCTAACCCCACAGGTTTTCACTGCGATTTAGGTCAGGGGATTGAGACAGCCATTACAGAAATTTGATTTTATATTAGATTAGAAGATGTGATTAGTCATCGTTGACATACCACAGCACACAGTGCACAACAATGAAATGTGTCCTCTGTATTTAACCCATATGTGACATCATGACATAGCAGGGGGCAGTTAATTCTGCACCTGGGGAGCAGTAATTTGCTGGTCAGGGATTCAAACCAGCAATTATTCAACTACCAGGGCACTTCCCAAACTATTAGGTTACCATTGCCCACTGGTGTTCAGTTGACCATTTTTGTGTTGATTAGTCTGATTAGCAAAGTCCAAACACTTACATTTGCAGTTAAATGACAGAAAAAGGTGTTTTTTTTTCTGGCATGGCTTCCAAATAAGGATGGAGGAGGCAACTGATAGTAGGTTTGGAGACTCAGTGACCCCAAAAATTTTTCCTATAACTCTCCAACAGTGACCCTTGGGGATTTTTTGCCTCTAACTATCCTCCTCACTGTATGTGGGGTCAAAGTAAACATGAATATTCCTGCAGGCAAGTTGGTAACAGTTCCAGTTTATTTTCACTATTTAATCGTTACCCTAATGGCAGAAATTGTCATTTTCAGGTGAGTAGCTATTTTTTATAATCATTCCCTGACTTATGAAGGTCGACACACTTTTTGATTTGTTTGTTCTCTTATCTTTCCCATGAATAATGACTAAGGGAACTCTGTCACTTCATGTATTTCATGACACTGAGTAACAATAACATACATCTCTATGAAACACAATGCTTAAAGAACATTAATAAAGGTGTGAGAAGAATAAGATTTGCAGTGTTACCACAGTGAAACATAAAATCATATATGACTCCTTGAAAGTTCCTACACACTCTCAACAGTTTAAAAACATAAAATAAACGTAAAACGTAAAATGAGAAAACGTCATAAGAATTTCTAGTGGTGCCAATAATTGTGGTAGATGTGGGGTATTTTTCCTAGTTTTTTCTGTGAGATTAAGCCAATTCACCAAAAGGTGAATTTCTTATAACCCATTTTACACATCTTTACCAGGGGTGCCAATAATTGTTGAGGGCACTGTGTACTGTATAAAATGTTGCAGTTAGTGAGACATCAGTATATTGCTGCCCTCTAATGGTCACGGGAGTTAAAACAGCAAAACCAAAGATTTGTTTTTGGTAGACTTTATTAACATTCAGCGATCCATAAAATTATTAATCATTTTAATAAATAGCAAAATTTTCACACATTCATATCTCAGTTATCTGTTATTAAAAATAACACATAAATGTGGCAACTGCCACATACTGAACAATACATAAGTATTTACATCAAAGATGTACCAACCCCAGCAAATAAACCAGGATTATTATAAAAATAAATTTTAAAAGAGTGAGAGTGGAACTGTCAAATCTCTTTGCCAAAGGTTCAGTGTCCAAAAGCTGTTCAGATACATCTTCACTGGCAATCAATGCAACAAATGAAACTGCAAAACCATTGTTATCTTAAAACTAAAATGCATCAACATGGTTTTAGCACATCAACTGAAGCAAGATTCCAAGAGGTAAGCACCACAACAAAATGGAAAAAAAGGTCTGTATAAGATATTTCTGCTTGAAAAAGGTGTAAAACTAATCTGTTTAATTTTAAAAATAATTATAGCCGAAGTTTTATTTATGAAGAATACATCAGACAACTAGGAAACAAGAAGCAATTGAAATATATCACCACATTATCAAAAATAAATAAATAAATAAATAAGGTAGACTGATTTGGCCCAGAATGACCAACATCTACAAAACAGCTCAGAAAAGTATTTCACCCAGTTTGTGGTTGACTGAAACTGGCTGAAATATGAGGGAGTGTTTCAGAGAGTAGGTGACAAAACAGATTCTGGTTCTCTTTATAAACATTTAATATTCACCTGAGGGGGGAAAACTGAATCATTTCCTTGATGGAAATTTAAGAAATATTTTACACAACTGTCCTGGTTTTACAGGCACAGAAAAACATTGCATTGTTTGATGACAATTAAACTTTCTTGGGCACTTGGGTTGAGCTCCACAACACTAATATAACCACCCATGATTGCATTTATGCCTCCAGCAATGTAACAGTAAAACACATTTCCTCATACAATATAAAATGCAGTTTTATACCAAGCTCTGTAAAAGACCACTGGTAAATTACATGACTGCCAGTCTATAGAACTTCTGTCCCAGACTTTTGCAAAGATGGAACATTATATTGAAGATTGCAAAAATATGATGCTTATGTTTCCCCCCTGAGGTATTAAGGAATATTGTTTTAAATAACCTGTAAAACCAGGTCCAAACATGACAGATTAATTTTAACTCATAATCATATACAAGTATTTCCAGTCTATTTTGAGGCGTTTAAGACATTCACTGGTATCAGAAACTTCAACATGCCCATTAAACTCATATAAATACATATAAATAGTCACCAGTAAACACAAGTTATACCTGATGTGATATATGTTGCCAGAGAAAATATTTGCTTTTAACAACTAAAACAAATTTCCTCTGCCTGTGACACTTATCCTTTTTTCCCCCATACCATAAATTCCAATTTTTTTGCACAGTCATAGTACCGTCAGTGTTTTCTTGAACATCTAAAAGAGCTTAAATAATGTTATACCTTTAGTATCTATAGCTGACTTTTCAATGAAATTTAAAGTAAATACTCCAGATAGAAGTGACAAGGTGAGAAACAGTGAATCAGTAAATCAGAGTGAGAACTACTTAGGCAGCTGAAGCTTCCTTAAGCCATTAGAAAAATACTTCATAGGCTTGACTGGCTTGACATGAGACTTTGTCCTTCTTGCAAATCTCCACAGTCATCTGACATCTGCATCCAAGGATGACGCAATATCTGATCGAGGGTTGGTCTATCTTCAGGTCGGAGTTCTAGGCACTGGCAAATCAGAGACTGGCATTCTTTTGGGGGAAAAAAATAGTTGTGAGCTACCCTTTTCATTTTAAGACTGAAACATTACGTGCTGTGTTAATCAACTTCCATAAAGCTAATTCATCCTACCTTTGGTTATTCGCTTTTTGAAACTGGGTTTCGCCCTCACTATCTCTCCGTCTCTCTCAAAGGGAATGTCACCGCAGACCATGTCAAACAACAGCACCCCCAAAGACCAGACGGTCAGAGGCCTTGCATGGTAACGCTCATGCAGTATCCACTCTGGGGGACTGTATACTCGAGTTCCTGAGAAAAAAAAACAAAACCATACTTCATTCCTCAAGCAATACTGCCATGACACAACTATATTTTTACTAGGACCTCTACAGATGCAAAAATCAAATCTTTACAACAAAGACTAATCCAAGGTGCAATAAATATAACAAATCTCTTTTACAAGCTGCGAAGGATACCTGTGACTGGAATAAACTATACTAACCTTCAAAGTCTGTATAGGCAGTATCTTTAAGCAGAGCTCCTGAGCCAAAGTCAATGATCTTGATATCTCCGGTACGAGTGTCCACCAATATATTTTCATCCTTTACATCTCTGTGTACGACACCCCTTGAATGGCAGAACTGAAGAGCCTCCACTATCTGCTTCATGAACCTGAAAGTACAAGAGTGAATGTGGTTATCATTAGCTGCACTTTGCAATGTGGCATTTATGGCTTTTTTCACTGGGCATGCTCAGAGAATCCACCAAGGAATGTCCTTACCTCTGTGCAAGTGGCTCCTCCAAGGCCCTGCGCTCTGTAATGAAGTCAAACAGATCCTGACATGACTGTGGTCTCTCAAATACAATCAGGAAGCCTTCCCCTGGCTTTTCAAACCAATCCAGCATCCGAATCACCCCACGGTGCACAGGGCCGGACACCTGACCCCCACTCAGCTGCAGAAGAAGGGCGATCTCCATGGGAACCAAATTAGGTTCATTGGGCTGTGGGGTGGAATTTTTTTTTATCAGTTTACATTTCACAAATTTAGCATTTAAGACATTCACCCTGTGTGCTTCAAGCCAGCAACTTTAAACTGTTCAGAAACAATGTTTGTTTGGTACATTTTTCATAACACTAACTATAATATACACAAAAATGCTTAAAGAACATTAATAAAGGCAATGAGAACAGGATTTACGGCGTTATTCTTTGAAGTACGTAATCCGTTTTTCAGGATTGTTTTTTGATAGTCTCACTACGTCATCTATACGTCACAGCCGGAAAAACCCAGTATCTCCGTGGTATTGTTTTAAGCTACTTTCCCGTAGGGGGAGTACTTCTGTGTTATTGTAGGGGAGGCCCATACGGAATTTCCAGCTACGATTTTTTTTCCCCATGTAAACGTCATACTGAAAGGCTAACATATTGATATTAACAGTTTATCAAAACAAATTACCTGTCCGTTTATAGCGGTATAGTAATAAAAAATCATTATCATTAAAAATCATAATCATTAAAAAAAAGAATTAAAGCTTCAAAGAAGAATGTGACATTAATGTAATTACTTGTGTACGTTAATTTGAGTGTTTTGTAAAGATTTCAATCAACGTTCATTTAAACCGCATCAAATGAAATAAATTACACCTACCAGTCGTGCCCATTGATGTACCCGGTCACTTGGCACTTGCTTTATAGCCACCTGCAAGGAAAGATAGTGTAATTTAGAAATCATGTTCTTCCAAAATGACGACAGAAGTTGGGAGGTTAAGACGCGCGGGGGCCGAGCGGCCGGAAAGGCGATAAACTTACCGACAAACCGTCTGAGATACGCTGGCCGGCGAAGACCGACCCAAACCCGCCGCTCCCGAGAAGGGCTCCCATGTGGTATGTCTTCTCGAAGGGTTCCTTCGCTACTGAAAAGACAGCATAATCAGTCACTTTCCGAGTGGCCAGGTGTGCATGTGTGAAAGTTGTTAAAAACAAAATACAATTGCTGGACAGTAAACAACAAAAGCAGTTATTTACACATGCACTTTACTAATGATAATCAGAGCTCATATTAGTTTACTACATAAAAAAAGAAGTTAGTAACGGTCTAAGCTGTTACTAGGTTCGTGTAATGTTCTAAAAATGTAGTCAAATGTATATTTACCAGCTTTTTCCTTTATGTCGTTAACCTGGCGCAGGTACAGGTCATCCAAACGCTTGTCCAACATTTTTTCAAATTGAATGCTCAAAATAATACAAAAAAGTAAAAAAACAAAACTCTTAGCGCCTCTTAGACTTTCTAGATTAATACTTATAATCCATAACGAGAATCGGTTTAAATTACTCTGAAAATCCACAACCGAAAGAAGAAGCCCGCAATCCTCAGTACTCCACAGGCGCTCAGCGTACTAACGGCACTCAAAAGTTTGTTGCTGTTTTAAGTTTACATTTGATGAACCGCCCATTCTGCGGCTCTGCCTGTTGTCATTGGCTAGAAGCGAGCGCTTAGAAAAAACATCCAATAAAACTGCAGAACGATTTAAACTTATTAATATTAAATTTTTCAATACAGTCTTTTCTAAGAATTCAACCGCTCAGCTAACGCCCGTACAAATTTACTCAACAGTGACGAGAAGTTGAGTTTGCTTTCTTGCCATAGGGTCTTGCGTACAGCAAACGACTTGAGATTCCTGTCAAAGGCGTAACGTTGGTTTGAACTTTGGGGGCGGGGGGGGGATGGGGGGGAGGTGAAGAGCTGATTAGTGGGGGGTCGTATAAACCGGTTTAGAGTATTGGGGGGTTACATCCCTCCCACCCCCTGTAATTTACGACCATGGTTCCTGTCAAGGTGGAAACCGAGCTACAATTAATATAAACTTATAGTAATATGAACATCAACTGAGCAAAAATAAATATTCATTACGTTTGTCATTATTAATAAACAGGGGAGCAACAGCCGAAGAGCCTGCGTCGTTTGGAACAAAAATAAAACCATTTGCTTATATTTAGAAACAAGGTAATCTAAAAATATGCAAATATCTTTTCATATGTTCAAAATATAAAAATTACTAGATATTCTGACAACTTGGCTGTATTGCATTTAAAATTCTGTGTGTTAAGATCAGCATACAATAGTAAGACGTGCTCAGTGCATCCGTTACTTGCAAACTTTTTAATGTATCATTTAACCTACTATTAAGAATGCAGGACTGCATCTGGCTCAGATTCTCAATATGCATATCCATGCTGACCACATTCAGGAAGACAAGCCTAAAAATCGTCCCATCGTTCCCTTTCCTAACTGCTTATTCTGGTCAAGGTTGCCAGCAGACCCCGGAGGATTCCCAGCATATGACATGTCCTTAGACAACAGTGAGCAACAGAATCAACAGTGAGCAGCCAGAAGAATCATGGAGACTCCACACACACTAGGATAAATCATTACATACCATCACAGCACATCATTTGTGGCAACTAACATATCATAGATGGCCTAATTCAGTAATTACATTGCACTTGACTATACTTGATTATAAGAAAGCAAGGGGGGGATAAAACTTGACACACTACTTCTTCAGAAAGTTTTTTATTTTTTATTCCAAGAAAAAAAAAAAAAGTATTTTTCATTCCAAAAATGATAAAACAAAATTATATTAATCAATCATTAAGAAGATAAGTATGACATTATTACAATTTTTCTTTTTTTATTTTCTATGATGTTTGTGTTTATTTAAACATGCACCTAAATAAGTCCAATGGAGGCAAGGGGTTTATAAGGGGAGCTGGAGAGTATGATTATGATGATATTGTATAGGGAGGTGAGGAGAGGCAGGTATGGGGGCTGGGACAGGTGACTGGTGGGTACCATGATCGAGAAAACATTTGTTTCAGTTTTGTCTTTTTCCCCGTGGACATCGCCAGCGTCACCATCCCCACTATCAACTGCTGTCGGGAGACGGCTCTCTGTGTGTCGCGTTCTTTTTCATGCTGTCCAGGTATTCTTGTTGTGAGACAGCCAGGACGGAGGCCAGAATCTCATCATCTTCCCAGTCTGCTGTTGAAGGGATGCATTTGCAAACAAAATGTAAATCACAGGACAACATCTCTGAATGACATATGCATAGCATCCACTCCTATTGCCATAGGATGCACTGAATTACGAGGGGGTCTGGCCTGTGAGATTTTTGTCAAACTGTCATAGCTCATCAAATGCTCAATAAAAGCTTAAATGTACTATATGTTTTCTGGCTCCAAGCCCCACAACTGTTCATAGAATTTACAGATCAGGTGGTTGTCAAACAGAGAATAGCATCTGTGGCCATTTTCATAACATAGCATACTAGTTTCAAGTTTCAGAAGCAGATCTGATAAATTCATGACCCATATTCTGACCAATCATGTCCCTTTTCCAGGCCAAGGCAATCACCGAAACAGACTTAGAGTCCATCTGAACAGTGGTGAATCTAAGCAAATAAATTAATGACAGCTCTGGGGACCATCTAGTCTCAATGGGACTTACCAAATCCAGAAGGTGCCATTTCCTGCATGATAGCACGGTACTCCAGCTCAGGATACAGGGACACTAAGGAAGACGAAGTGGCTCTGTCTGGGCCCACACAGGTCTGACTGCTAGGACCTGTAGAACACAGAAAACAAAACCAATCAAGCCCCCAGTTTAGGTGCAGTGTTTTGGGCAGATGTGCAGATAGCAGGCTGAATGGCACAGATAGCTCTGTGGCCCACCTGGAGCACAGGGAGAAGGCGGTTTGGACAGCATGAGGGCAGCTCCGGCTGGGGAAGCGGGCTTGGTCGCCGTATCGGGGTGAGGAGGGTCTGGGTGTTCTGGCGAGGGGGCCGAACTGCGCTGGCGGGGAGAACGGGCACTCCACTCCTCAGGGCCACTAGATGCGGCTGCTGTCGCCGAGCTACAAGTGGCACTGGCCTTGCGTGGCTGGCACCGGGGAAAAAAAAAAAACAATGAAACAGGACGTTCTGGACAACCAGAGTGGGAACGACTGTTGGTGTGGGGGGTGAGGAGGGGAGGGAACACTGCATCTCCTCTTTCATGCACTCAGCAGATATGGCCTTTATGGGAAACTCAGTGATTAACAGCAGTCGAATAAGTCATGTTCTGAAGCTAATTCTAAGAAGTTCCAAAACATCTTTAGTGATACACACATATTTCAACCTTAGGTCGTGTTTTTTTTTTACTTGGCACAGAAGAAAGGGGATTTCAGATAGAAATGAGGGAGGGCAATGCAGATGAATCAGAAAGCAATTTAAATTCTTGTCAATCACTTTTACATGGGTAGCCGTAAATTTTTAGGGCCCCTGATTGACAGGGGCCCTAAAAATTTATGACATAACTGCATTAGTCCGTGTTGGGGCCCAATGTGATATGCTTTCATAGGGGCTCAAAACATCTAGTGCAGATGTGCGCAAACTTATGCGCAAAGGACTGGTGTGCATGCAGGCTTTTGGGATAACCTGTAGGTCAGCTGTTCAAACCCAGGTGTGAGGACTCTTCAGTCAGTCAGTTGAGATCACTGATGCTGATAAACAGTTCTCTAATTAGGAATCAAATTAGGGAGTTGCAGCGAAAACCCGCATACACACCGGCCCTTTGCGGATAAGATTGGCCACCCCTGAACTAATGGCACCTCTGAATGTTAGAAATGCAATTGGTAAGGTAGAAATATAAGACACTGTTATTGTCAAGAGGCCATTTATAGGAATCCATTAAGTTTCACTTTATGCTGAAAGACAAATTTGGGGTCAAGGTGTTAAGATGCCAAGGTGTGAACAGTGAACCTAAGACCCCTTCTGAAAATTCCGGTGTTATCACACCGAACCCCCTAGAGATCTCCATTTAATAAAAAATAAAAACTGAAAGTTAACAACGTATGGATATTTCCATGTACCGATCACAAATAATTATCGCGTCTTCATTTCAAGGAAACGCTACATGAGTCAAATGCTTTAGAGACCACAGCAAACCCATTACCTGGGCAACACTGCTTTCAGTAATGCCACTTTGCTGCTGAAAGTAAGAAATGTTCTGGAGAATCCTACGGACTCAGTCTGGTGCCCTCTCACCTGTCGTGCCTGTTTCTCCTGGTCTTGAAGCCACTGCAAGTAAGATTCACGAGCCACTTGCTCTTCTATGGCCTCATTAGTGGCTTCCCAATCTGTGGCCCTTTTCTTGTCCTCCAGCATCTGTTGCTCAATCCAGGACTCTTCTGAGGTCTTTATAGCATTCTTCATTAGCAGCTGGTCAGCATACTGCTGGGAGCATAGGAAGGAGGACAGGTGGTCATACAGTGGATGTTTACCTCCTTATGGGCAAGGGACAGGGTGCAGTGAGTATACGTAAGGATACACCAGACATGCCTCAATAGATGTATTAACTGCAAACATTAAAAATACAGCTAAGGGCTAAATAAAAAACAGAACTAAATTCAAATACTTACGAAATGTGTATCTTAGTAGACCAATGTAAGCTACTGTTAGCTTTAACATAGGGAGTAAGAGCACACAGCCACATACCAGAGGACCTAGAATTATACCACTGATAACAAATATGGCTGATAGTAAGAGGAAATTAATTATATCAGTCTGTCACTATCAGGCCTGTGTGTCATGAGCTGTTGCATTTGAGTCAATGCCAGTGTGGGATAATCAACATCTCATTACAGTTTCTACATACACTGTCGTCTGGAAACAGGACTTTTGAGTATTGGTTTAAAGGCGGGAGGTAGAGCCACCAGTCTGCTATAATCCAGCAACACCACACTGTACTCTTTCATTGCTGTTAATCACAGCTCAAGAAAAACAGATTCCTATCAACTTTCCATGAGGAATTTAAACAAACACACAAATTCTGACTCATTTTTGTAACAGATGGGGCTCTGACAGTGCCAAGCCAGAATATTGCAATGTCAGTAATTGTTTCTTTTGGGTAGAATTTTGCAAATAGATAGATAGGTGGGTAGACAGACAGATACATAGGTAGACAGACAGACAGATAAATGAGCAACAAACAAACACATAAATTAATGCCAGCCTTCAACAGATGACAGAAGGTTGGTCATACAATGTATAGATTTTCAATGCGATATTAAACACTTAAGTACTTTGCAAATGGAGCTCCACCAAATGTCATAGTAAACAAACATGTTGATATTTCAAAGCAAACCTACGGGGGGTTCTTAAACGCAAAATAGAAGAACTGTTTATCAGCATCAGTGATCTCAATCAGAATGACACCCCCTCATTCTCAGCTCATCAAAAATCTGCATCCTCCTTTAATACATAAGAAAGGAGCAGTGCTACAGACTTATTTATAAATATAGCAGGAGTTACATTTCTGCCTCTCTAGAAGCCCCACAACAAGTACCAATCCTGTCCTTTGAATCCTGTTGGACCCCCAGAGTCCACATTTTTCCTCTTCCCAGCTCTCTGTGATATGTGGACTGTCTGGCAGGGAGCTGGGAGGGAGCAAAAACGTGGACTGTCGTGGGGTCCCCGAGGCCCGGGTTGAGAAAAACAGCTCAAAGGCAAAATTAGTCGCTCCGGTGAGGTTACCGTTTACTGTAATGGCGGCTTTTATAAGTGGAGTGTTACCATGGCTACTGAGCAACCAGACCCATGGTGGACAGAGTGTGTCCCAACCAGAATGTAGCAAACCTTTGCCCATTTCCAGGATCAGGGGCTCGTGGGCACCCCACGCCAGAGAATTCCCTGCCACAGGGGGGTGTCTCTGCAGTTTATCCTGGCCGTCTGTGCTGTGTGCTCTCTGGTTCTCTCCTTCGCAGAGCTGGCTGACCCCAGACAGGGAGCCCTGCTGTGCCAGCTGATGACAGCTACCACTGCGATGATAACGTCGGAGCCAGTAGCTTCAGACAATCTGCTTTTACTGGGCACTTGCCTGCTGGCGTGCTCTCACCGCATAAGGGAGCTATTCTGAGCACTGGCCAGTCACATTTTAGGCTTTTCCTTTCCACTAACTTTGGGGAATAACAAATACATATAATTACATGTGCATGAATGCTTCTTTATAACTGCTAGCATTAAAAATTATACTTAAATTATGAATAGAAATGCATTATTGTAGCATAGTATAGCGTTTCTGTTTGAAATATTTAGGGAAAGACTGAAAGGGTTGAACTAAGGAATCAATCACTATTTTATGAGTAAAGGGCTCAGAAATATCCATACCTCACAGCCCGTTTTAGCAAGATAGTCATATATATATATATACTGCTGGGCACCAGACACGCGTGTGACACGCAAAAACCTCACAGATGACAAGTGTGCATGATGTAAACAGAAAGCATGACATCCTATCGTCAGGAACCAGGTGAAGGCTCCAGATGGAACTTGGAGTACAGCGTCACAGCGTTCCCCCAGAAAGAGTGTAGGGGCGGATAACCCTCCGACTGATGTGTGAGGAATGTGTGCCGATCTGCAGCTGTGGCTGAGTGTTCATACCAAACTGATGCAAGGTGCTTCCAAGCCAAACATAACACGAGAGTGACTTCAGGAATATCATCAATATTTACAGACATAACAACTACATATATAAGACAGTTGAACAATTACTTCATGTGGATAGAAGATTTTGCTATTTTGCAAATGGATTCATAAAACAAACAGAGAATACTTAAAATGCTGACTATACCACTTTTACATAATGAGGGGAAAAACCGATTTTATGAGTTTGGTGATTGTGGGTGCACCGTTCCACCCACAGGTTAATCTGACGTGGAAGTTGAGCTTCTGGCAGACCGACAAGCCATTAGGGTGCATTGTCACTGGGTCTCTCCAGTACAAATAAGACAGTGTGCTGCTAAGAGGTGGCCCCTTAGAGTCAGGACAGTGTGGAATGTTTCCCCTGTGTGAGTTCAGCCCTGCTCCCTTTGATGTGCGCATGTTTGAGACAGGGGACGCCCTGCCACGCTTCCAGCCCTTCAGGCCTTTGATGATCCAGGGAGTGTCACCTAATTCTTACTTTGCTTCTCTGCAAATAAAACTGAAGCCTAGAAAAAGTGTCTGATTCTCAATGTGTTGACCAGGCCTCACCACGTTCGACAAATCACATGCCTGGATGGGCTGACGATCAGCCAATGAAAAGCCTCAGTGCTACTCACCGTTTTAATGTATTCCATCATTCGACATAGCCCTTTTGCACTATAACCCTTTTATGTATGCAGCAAGACATGCGTGAGTGCAAGTATGCATATGTGCATTGGGGCAGACCGAAGGAGGTATGTGCCAGGGTTTAAGAACATAGCGGAAGAAGCTATACCACATGTCTGACACTAGGCTGGACTGACAAATTTCACATAATTTCATGGTCATAACGAATATATTGGAGTCATTTGCTCCACCATAATGATTAACAATGAAATTTCTCTGTTTGGTTTCAGAGATCTATGGAATCTGTATGCTCTAATTGAAGGCACCCACCCCTGGTTTGAAAGCTGGAAGCCCTAGACCAACTCCAATAGTGGCTTTGTTAGGGTTCACAACTGAATTGTAGTGAATGTTCCGATGGTAGCTAACTCTGATTGGCTCATCGTTGTTCTGGTGGATGCCATGGAACGTGTTGATTGGTTCTGAGAAGAAAATACAGAAGAAAAAAAAATTAATTTCATAAATGTAATAAATGATTGCAGTATCTAAGTATCTGAATAAGAAAAAGGAGCATGGCTGCCTTATGGGCGTGCCTTATAAGTGCCAGTTACAACGAAGCGTTCTGGTTTTTGCCCTTATTAATGCTGAGTATCTTCCCTGCAAATCATGTGACCATCTTGCCATTCACTCAACACTCCACACCTGTGCCATACTGGTAAACTTCTACAGGCCGGTTGTACATCTCCGCCATTGCCTGCATCTCAATGTGGTTCCCATGACAGTTGTTTTTCCTCTTCCTGTTGATGTATGTGGTGAAGTCTTCAGTCACATAGTTTGAAAAGTAGTCTGCATTCTTCATCTGCAGTTGAAGAGCAATGAGTGAGGCTCCATCCAAACAGCGGTACGAAAGAAACTACCATAATTCCGAAACCCCGTTTCTGATAACCGATGTAGAGAGATGACTCACCAGGTAGTCCATACAGTGTTTTCGGACCACTTCATGCATATCTTGGTCTCCATATACTTGATCAGCTGCAAACACAAAAAAAAGTATTTGCTTCAAGCAAAATCTGCTGTAACATGGACGATTCTTTACATATATTCCAAGTCAGTTTATCGGAATTGTTTTTCAACAACATTCAAATGTGGAAACCCCTGGGAGATTTAACTAAGAGAACGCTTTCATTTTTTTTGCACCGAATGCACAAACTGGACTTGGGGACAGAGTGGATGGGAACAGCAGGTGCACAGGGACATTCTTATCCTCACAGTAATGAAATTCAGTACAAACTGGAGCAAAGTAAAGCTTCTTATAATTTTCATGTTTCCAAAACTGAATAGCAAACAGCACAATTTCCTAATTTTTTCAGTCAACCAAATAAAAGATCCATTTGTGTAGGTACTAAATGCTATCAGAGCGCAGAGAGGGGGGATATGCACAACTCGTCAGACTAACTTTTTGGCGGGCTCCAGACAGGCATGCACACACGCACAGGTTCCTCTGTTAGCCTGGGTGACAGAAACCACAGATGTAAACAGTATTTTTTCTGCTGGGGTACTACACCATACTAAGACTCCCCCCACATGATATGCAAATGAGTCTCAAAACCAAAGCGTCTTCCAGAAAGTCACATGACACAGCTACTGAAATTCGGAGAAATTCTTAGTCAATTTCCTCTCTTGTGGTGTAACCCTGCAATGAGGACACATTTAGAGAAGAAAAAAATGGCAAGAAGCATGAAACCACAGTGCTATTTTTTCAGCTGCTTATGATTGTGATACTTCAATAGACTGGGCTATAAAAATCCCAATAAAACCAATTATATATATCAAATACTGAGAAAGGATTCCTCTAAGCTGAGCAAAACCATTTAGCATCCCAAAGGACTTTTCCTTAGTACATGCTTCCCTGCAGACCAGTACGTGCTTCCCTGCAGACCGGTTCCTTGACTACACTTAGACATTTTCAGACTCTTTTAAAAACATTTTCATGCTATTTATAAATACACATTGCACCCGTGTACTAGATATGTGGTATGGAAGACGGATGCATATGCCACACCACGGATTCATTAATATTAATAATATATATTAGTTAGCTTTTGAGAACTGCAAGCTGATCATGAGTCCCTTGCGGGTTTAGCAACATATTTCGAATGGCAGTGTTTCAGGCAAAGGCCTTTTCATACAAGTCACCACAGAGAGATCTGCAAACAGCTGCCTCAGTGGTATCTGCAGCTCTTCCTTGAATTCTTAGTAAAGAGGAAACAGTCAGCAGCGCTGCTTTTAGAATGGGCTATCTTCAACGTATGATTTGGCAGCAAGATATGACCTAAAGTAAATGGGTGGTGTTTAAAAAGAAAGGTATCACATCCCCGATTAAGACAGAATAATGAAAAAACAACTGCATGATGTGCATCAATGAAGGGATGTGGATTCCTTCCTGTGTGTGATGGATCAAAGGGACTAAAATTTTTCTACAATATGACCTACTGTAGACATTTCATTTTCACTTATCATGAATTTTGCACAGAGAGAACATTATACATATATTTATGCATCGTATAAAGATGTAACTGTTTTATGCACCATATCAAATCATATGGAAAACTAACTCAGAGGTTCTCTGATTCATTTGCTGGATTAACTGAATTAGATTAACATCACCAATAGACCACATGGCGCAGAGAGATGCTTTGTGGTTGTAGCTACTGCGTTTATTTCTTATTAGAACATGACAGCAATTTCTCTGTGCTGTTTCTATTTGACAGGGAGTCCCAAAGGTGAGAGTCTGTTTACCAGATATCAGAGCTTCATATTTGATGGCTAAGTAGGCGATGGTGGTTTCTCAGGAATTCCCCTTTAGTCATTCATACAAGAGTGACTCAGTTTTCATCATCCCACTCTGATCTCACCTTCTTATTCCTGAGCACACATCAAAACCTAGTAGTTGAGACCATGATGAGTTTCACCAGTTGTCTAACAAATTCACTATATACTATTCTTATACATTAGGAGAAAGTCTATTAAATCTTTAACTGAAACACTGAATGGGGACTCATTTTTCAGCAAACCTGAGCATGGATACCTTCAATTGTCCCAATAAATTGCAACAAAGTTTCTAATTAGAAAAGCTTATGCCTGACACATATGTACCCAATGGGAAAGAATGTTGAAAAAGTACAAAAGGATAAAGCTTCACAAAGGGAAAGAGAAAAACCACAAGGTTGGCTGAGAATGAACTGCAAGGTACTCTGACAGCATGCAGATGATGTACAAACCAACACTGATAACTAGTACACAGGTTTCTAAGAAAAGGGGATGGACCAAGCACAACTCTGAGGAACTGAGGGTGAGCAAGAAGGCCTGTCTGAACCTGATAAACCTTATCAGCACAAGGCAGGCTAAAGACAAAAGCTGGGATGAGCACCATGTGGAGCAGTAGCCAGGCCGGACTGCAGGTCTGCCCTTCTCTGACTGGGCCGAAACGAGCCCAGCTATCAGTGTGTATGTGTTAGTCATATTGATCTCACTTAATACTCCATTTATTTTTTTCTATCACTGTGGATACTGTGCCATATCACCTTGCTGCCACATGAAGAACTGTAGAACCCTGAACAATGCCATGCGTTGAAGCCTCTCTGTGATAGATCCCATGCCACTCCCCACAGCCGTTATTAACAAGTAGTCAGTTTTTCTGTTGTGGGTGCGCTACATACACAAGTGTAATACTTATTCAATAATCTATCATCGATTATTTGAGTCAATATGATCAAATCACATAATAGCAATACTATAGCTACAAATGGCTAACATTTTACAACAACACTGACCTGGCCCAGTTCCCTACACATCAGCTACACACCAATGAGCTGTTCTACTCTTAACCTTGGTTGTATCAATTAACCTTTTGAAATACTGACAATTGGCAACTTCAGGACTGAGAATAAGCCTGCTAAACATCATTTAGTCTAACCTTCTCCCATACCCCCAAAAAATCAGCTTAATTGGGAGCTGAATACAGAACCAGAAACTCACACAGACTGCAGAAACTTTTAAGGAGGGATATTCATTGAGAAATGTTAAGAAACCAGCAATGGACATTACAAAAGACCCGGAATGGGGTCTGCCATAAATTTATGCAATGCAAATGCATGCATCCTTGTCCCTTAATCAGGAAGGTGACCTAAGAAACTGGGTAAAAAGTTACTCCTAAATTGCCTAAGACACATTTCCAGCCTAAGATTAGGCACCAGTGAAGGTAACCTCCACTGTTTCTCAGCCAAGGCCCAGACTCCTGCTTTTCCTTATGGGGGTGTTGCACTGCTGTTGTAACCTCGTCAGCCCAGTGCAGCAGACAGTCTGCAGTTTTTAGGCCAAAGGTAAGCGCCACATAATGTCTGGAGTGCTATGGCAGAAGCTCTGCTCACATGTCAAGTCATGAAGGTTATTTCAAAACACAGTAGAAAAAGATATACTTTAAAACTGAACCATTTGCTTTTCACACCCTGAACAAAATGGCATACAAAAATTAAAAAGTGAGGCATATTTTTGGCAGAGAAATACCTGAGAAAAGATTTTTCACACTATAATCACTATTAATCTAAAAATATTGAACACAGTGAATCATCGTCATGCTGTCCTAGAGCTCCCAGATAAACCCAAGTACAACCCAAAGAATACTGAATGGGAAGGAAAAAAAAAATCAACCAGCAATCTGGTGTCACAAGTTAATGATGACCTTCAAAACTGTCTTTTGTAAGATGGTTACAAAACTGCCCCGAGATTTACCAGAACATTCAGTATTTCCACAAGCTATATTTCCACATGACAATGATTTTAATTTGAATGGTGAGTTATAGTCAGATGAGAGTAGAACTCTATTGAGTTAGAATAATGTTTACTAGCTGTACAGTGAATTTAGTTTTTCACTTGTGTGCATGCATGACTTGTTTTCATGCCGCCTGGCATGGAGTAGAATAGAAAACATGGAATCATGAACATCAGGAAGTTCTTAAGTAAATGCTTTCTCAAAAACAATGTTTGCTGCCAGTGAGACATGAATGCCAAAAACAAATCAGAAAATGAACTAGTTATTCTAATCCCAGGACATCCATTCATCCATCAATTTTCTGTAATCGTTTATCCTATTCAGGGTTGCGGGGGGTCCGGAGCCCATCATGGAGGCTAAAGGCACAAGGCAGGGAACAACCCAAGATGGGGCACTAATCCATTGAATCCCTGGACAAGAAACCAAACATTTGTGATTCAAACAGGAAAGCTATACACTGCACATTAGGCTTGTGTGATTATTATCAGTATTCAACAATAACAGACAAGTAACCCAGTGTCGATACCTGACCGTGACTGACCAACGATTATCGTCTGCTGGGGAAGGAGGCAAAGGCCACATACAAAGCAAGATAAAGATTCTGATATAGTTTAAAATAAATAAATAAAAAACTTCCCACAAGGCAGGTATGATTCTTATGATTCCTATTAAGTGTTATACGAGCTACTCATTGAGTCCCAGCAAGCTATTGGCGACCACTGCTTTGTAGTTTGTGCTAAATTTATTTATTTATGATCAACTTTTCCACAGAGACTAAAAAGTAGGGGTGTAATGGTACACAAATATCACAGTTTGGTACGTACCTCGGTATTGAAGTAACGTTTCAGCACGTTTTCGGTACAGCGGGGGTAAAAGAAACCAAACATGAATTGCTTTTCTTCTTCATTAAACAGTGGCTTACTGAACAAGGTATGACTATCTTTCTTAAATAAGAAGTCAATACTGCTGCAGCCTATCAATAAAAAACTAAAATGTACCTAAAATTAAATCAAAATAAAAGTAAATAAAAATAAAATAAATATCCAATAAGGTGCACATTTAGGAAATGAACTGTATCTGATCTGTATTGTATTCACATTAGCAGCTTTCATCTTCATATTTGAACTGTGCAACACAAATATTGTCTCACAGAAATACAAAGCATAACAAAAACTTTCAGTGTGGTGCAGCACTTTAAAAAAATACCAGTGCTTCACATTAGGACGTACGCGCGCAAGCGCAGTGGCGCAGCTTCATCCGCCCCTTTCATCCACCCATTCACATTTGCATACCGAACCGAAAGACCCGCACGAAAAATCTTTGGTATGCATACGTGTACCATTACACTCCTACTAAACAGCTATGCGGTGGTACTCCACTAAACAGCAAGTTGTAACGCATGTAATGTTTTGATGAACAAAAAAATTCCCTTGTTTCACAAAAGATCCAAGAAAGCCTTCTTTTACTTTTAACATATCAGGCCAAAGGCCACTGCAAGATGTTGAGAGGTGGCAATGTATACAGAGCTTTACCACGCTCCAGTATTGTGGCCTCAGTAGGAGCACTGGGTCCGCCGGAATGCAGAATGCAGCACAGTCCAAGCAGTGGGCACCACTGGACTTCAACATGGTGCATGGCATTGCTATCACACCAGGCGACTCCAAAAAAAGGAAAAAAAAGGGGAAAAAATAAAATAAAAAAAAAAGACTTGTAAACAAAATGTTATCTGACGAGTGACATCACAAAAGCACAGAAAAGTTAGAAATTCCAAAGAAATCCCACCTTCTCAAGGAGAGAGAGAAATATCAGCATATGGTTTGAGATGAGCTATAAATGTGTTCATTTTTCCGTCTGGATTTCTCTTGTATCACTTTGGACTGAAGGAGTTCAACCCAAACTGGATGAAACACCCCTCTCTCACTCTATTCAACAGGGTTTGTTAGTGGTAAGGCAATGCAGTTCCTTGCAATCTGAAAACTGCCCACCAAACTATGCCCAGGCTTCTCCCTGTGCTCTCCTGCAGTCTATAAAGTTTAGTGAGGGCAAGAGCAGCAAATTGACAAGTGTGTATGTACTTGTGGGAATGCATGAGTGGGGGAAGAGCCATCCAGACTGATCACGTGGGCCTGCTGACTTGTCCAGCGCAGATGGGTCAGGATGTTAGCTACCAATCCGCTTTCTGGACTTCTCTGGACAACATCAAAAAATATGCAAAGCTCAGCCTTTGTTCTCACACAGGTTTCCAGACACAGATCCCTAATTTACAGAATTACAACAAGACTAAAGAAATGGAGAATAAACTTGAGGAACAGCAAAGAACTGCTTCCTTTAACTTTGAAATGTTCTGTGACAATCTGTGGTGTGAATGGGCCAAATGCAATGCTTAGAGTGAAACTAAGACATCAGATGTACTCTTAAGCCATACAAAAACTGGAAAAAAGATAAATGTACCGCTAGACAAACTCAGAATGGTTTGAAATACCACCTGACAGGTGCATGCTTTTAGTTAGATTTCATTTTTAATTCCGCTAGCGTATCTGCAATGAGACAGGAGAAACAGCAGGTACTGCAGCTAAATGAAGCGGAGTGAAAACACTTCAGTGTTAAATTCCTACTGTGCAAGACTCTATTCATGAGGGCGCAGTGTTAGGTAAAAGGAGGTTTGTGTGAACAAATCCCTCCTACTCCCAAACCCTGATATAAGCACTATCCTCCTTGCGGTAAATGCTCACAGATTTTCCCCAAGCTCAGTGTTTGTGTGCATGACCTGTAATTATAATAATTAAAGTTTTCTATGGCTGTAACACAGAGATTCCCTTCAGGGGGGAAGTTTCCATAAGGGAGCATTTCCATGAAACGAGGCAGGGAACGGGAGCTAAGCAGACACACAGGTAAATAGCCTGCGCCTCCCAGTCTTTGCTTCAGCTGAGAAGAAAGCCAGCAGTGTGTCCCACTCCAGACAGGATCAGAAAAACTCACGTAGAACTCACAGCCAAAAAAAGGTGACACCAGTTTTCACTTGACTTAAAACTGCATAACTACCTCCACAAGTGAGTAAAACGAGTACAAATTACCTACTAATGATAAAGTAACAACACCAGATACAAGTTGCATTGTTCTGCTAACATCGCTTCCTTGCTGACTAATTTGCTTTCCATTGAATATTTTTCCTTCAGGGGACACCAGCAAGACATGGATAGTAGTATGGCGTATAAAAGAGACTCCACACTCCATGTGGAATAAATGACAACTGACCACTATCTCCAGTAGCCAGTTAAATAAAGCAAACCGATACTGAAAACCAGTCCAGTAAATACGACAGACCAGCGGCTGCGCAGAACATGCGCAGAATGGCACTAAAATGCATCTCTTATGCTGGAAAATTCAGCAAACCAGTTCAACAAAGAGAACTGAGAGGGAACATGGAAAACATGTTGAAGCAGCCATGAAGCCACTGGTCATCGGAGAGTAAATAACCAGGCCTTATGCAGCATACAGCATCCTTGGGTGACTGCACAGCAGACAGTCAACCACACTAGCGAAAAGCTACAAAGTCACCATGTTGCAAGCTTTCATAATATAAAAAAAACTTTAAAATATTATAAAAATGTGTTACACTTCTCATTCGTAAGCATTTTGGCATGGCCAATAAGCACTCAAATGATTTGCACCAAACGGGACCCACAAAATCTTTTGCTGGAGAAAATCAATTTGACCGCTCTTTGACCTACCAAAATTCAATGAATATAGACATGGTCACATAAGAGGTGTCCATCAGGAAAACACTATACTGAACAGATCAATGAAGGCAGCTTCCTAGTATGATGGACATGACAGCCACATTCAATATGACTGGAATTACCAGAGAGTAAGTGCTGCTGTAACAAACTAACTACTACTACTTGCTAGAATATGAACCCAACTTTAGTTAAAACAACATCATCAGTTTTAATGTGCTTCTCCAAATAATGGACTAGCAAATTTCAACCAATTTTCATTATAACTGATTTATGAAGTATAAGCTATATTTACAAACGTACATAAGGTGGAAATTTAGAAAAAAAAAAAAAATGCAGAAATCTGTCCTGCACAGCATAATGACCATGCTACTAAAACTAACTTGAACAAACAGCACAAAAAGTTTCACTTTACAAACTGATCTAGAACCCAGCAGGACACCTACTGTATTAACCAGCATTTTTCAGTTGTGCTGTCCAAAAACATATTCTTGGCCATAGCAACAACATATAATTTAGCTAAATATACTTGTTTATGTAAGTGTTAATGCAAGACAAGCCGCGCATTATAAGTTTTCGAACCACCCAACGTGCAGTGCATTTAAAAATCTATAATGCATGGCTTAGAGTGCCTTAACCCGCTTATACCTACACATTTGGCTTACAAGTTCGTACCATAACACGTTATTTTCACGTTTTTAAGTCAAAAGTGCATTTTAATATAACTACTTTCTTCCGCCAGTGATTAAACATTTTGCTTAGGCAAGATGACCCAAGTCACCGTTGTTGATTTGAAACGTGCCAGTTGCCTAGACCATAAGCAAGTCATTAGTTCAAAATTGCTCATTAATGGTCTTTTTCGCTTGCAGAGTGTCTTCACAGGAATGTCCAAATTGGCCTTTGCCCATTTTTAAAAGTTTTTTTGCTGTGTAAATGTTCAAATAAAGGGAGAAACCTATATTTAGCATTGTTGTTTTGTTTTTATAGTTTCCGTTTATTTCAAGTTGCATTCTGAAATTTTAAGTAACTTTAGTTTAAATTAAAGATGATAATAGCACATAGATTTACTACTGTGACTTGCCTGGTGGGCACTACTTGTGTGATTATAGAAATCCTTCTAACCAATCGGATTTGAGAATTCACCAGTGCCATGGTGGGGGGAGCTTATCCCAGGTTCACAGCAGGGGTACCCCCTAGATGGGATGCCAGCTCATCGCAGGGCACATTTGCTATGTGCAATTCTTGTTTACTGGGAAGAAACAAAGGTGGCAGAATGATATCTGCTCAACATATGTAGAACATGCACATACACGGAGCATGGATTCAAACCCACACCCTGAAAGTAAAAAAACAACAGTGCTACCTAAAGAGCTACCAGGCCAGTCAGAAATGGGATGAAGCTGGACTTTAAATGTATGCAAATGTATGGAGTTAAGGGCTTGCTCAAGGGCCCAACAATGAAATCACTCGATTTGAACCAGTAACCTTCTGATCACAAACAGAGTCCAGCCCTGAGCCAAACACCATCCCCGACGATACTGTCATCATAGATATGCAAGAAGAGCAGTTGTGGTACCATTGATTTTAAGCAAACAGTACAATCTCAGTTTACACATTCCAATAATCGTGTTCCATCATTTTGTTAGATCATTGATGTTATTCAGCTCACAGCTTTGCACAGCAGTGAAATGTTACAGGTATAGAGTTAAGCCAAGCCAGAACATATGTCAGATAGACACAACCGTAACTACCACAGCTGTGGTCTGAGCCAGATGTACTCAGAGGACATGCGCCATTGTATAGACACTGCAGATGATCTAAGCCAGCAGTGGCCAATCTTATCTGCAAAGGGCCGGTGTGTAAGCAGGTTTTTGGGGTAACCTTTAGGTCAGTTGTTCAAACTAAGATGTGAGGAGGACTCAGCCAATCAGTCCTCTAATTAGTAAAATAATTATGGAGCTGCAGCGAAAACCCGCATACACAGCGGCCCTTTGCGGATAAGATTGGCCACCCCTGATCTAAGCGTATTGAGCCCAATCATCTCTACAGATACATGACAGCTTTTAGCACATTTTAAATAAGTTTTTAATAGGTTTCCCAAATGTTTCTTGGGAAGTTCATATCATAGGGAACTTCTTTTCAATTGGTGACAACAAAATTGCTTTGCAGAGGCATCTAGTAGCAAAAACACCAGGTCTACAACCCCGTTTCCAAATCATTATAAACCCATGTTTAATTTTTTATTTTGAAATAAATATGGGTTTACATGATTTCCAAATCATCACATTCTGTTTTTATTTACATTTTACACAGCATCCCATCTTTTTTGGAAACTAGGTTGCATTTGCATACTTTACACCTGCAGTTTTCTCCCCAAATGAACAAGACTGAGTCCAGTGGGTGGAGGGAAAAATCCTGAGCAAGACCAGAAATAAACAGCTCGTTTCGTTTCCTGCAAACGTAACACTTGTGCTCTGGGTCAGATGTGCTTCATAGGACAGTTTTAAAACCAGAGCTTAAGGTCAAAATGTGTTCACAGATAGATGAGGATATTTGAAAACAAATATATGTTTGTGAAAACTGACTGTTTCCAAAGACACAAGTAACAGGCAATTTATAATGTACTGAGTCTCTTCATGAGGTTTGGCCACCGCTAATGCCACAGAGGAACCACTGACAATGAGCTAACCACAAAGAAGTGCTTTCAAAGCAGACAGGAGGAGCTTACTGGAACTACTGATGCCCCGCCTCTACGACAACCAGTACCCCTCCCACATCCCCCCGACAGTCTGTATCAATTCACTTTTCCTGCCAATGACCCCAGTGACACCTTCTCTGAAGAAAGAAAAGAAGAGAGAGGAAAAAAAAAAACAGCTTGCGTGTCAATCACAGTGAAATAGAAAATTGATAGAACATTCTGTGGATCATCAGCTTGTTTCAAAGAATTAGCAGGTAAACTCCACCCTGGGGGTTTTAAACAGGTCAAGTGAAGAAAAAAAAAATACAGAAAATCAAGAAGATTTTCTGGAAATTTTCATGTATGTGGTCTTCCACACAGCTGCTACCATTGCTCTCAATGTTACATATATATATACCAAAGAGCAACCTTCAAGTCAGAAAAAAGTAAGAAAATGAAGAATATCACAATATAGATGGTACCTTCATAACTGTTCAACAGGATAAACTGATATAAATTCTGATTTTTTTCTTTGAATTCTTTGTATAATTCCACGACACATGGAGGGAACAGAACAGCTTTTCATTGGATTGGCCATCATTTCTATTGTCGAATTATGACTCTGCTGATTTATGACCTTAATCTCAGTTCTATTCCATTTATGCCACTGGAATCCATGAGCACATGGCAACACACGGAGCTTAACTCCATGCATAGCAATCAATCACTGACTTCACGTTTCATCTCACATTTTATTTTTTTGTGTACTTTTACTCTTTATGTGCAGATTAATAGTGAAACATTTAAATGTTTTCCACACCCATTGTTTTTGATACCACAGGCCTGTTTTTCCCACGACTTGGCTGTCCGTTACTTCCCCAAATGCGTAGGCACATAGCACTACTCATCACGACCAGCCTGCACACTGCAGGTGTGTGTGGGTCCCCTATGCGTTTTTAGTAACAGAGATCAGAGACTCCATAAACCGGCACAGCCTTCTGCGGAAACGACGGCAGTCATGTCAGGACAGGGCTTCCGCTGACTGCATGCTAACGACATGGCCTTAGACTGCATAGCATTTTGGGTCCAGGAGACAGGCCAGCACCATCTAAGCTTCATGGGACCCTCAGCTTTAATGTTCATCCTTTTTGTTTTGTTTTTCCCATGCTATTGTGAGTCTTTGCTGTGTCCATTTCATACAGACAAAGACCAAACTCATCACTAAAAAAAAACAACAAATAACCATTCAGCTATATTAAACAGCCTATTCTTATAAATTTGGCAAAGGCTTGTATAGGCATCTGGAGCCAGTACGAACTATTTGAAAACATCTGTTTGAAATATTTTGCTTTGGACAGCATATGATGGGAAAGTTTCTGAAAGGGAAAAACCTTACTAGCTCATTCTTTTTGATGTGTGACAGAAACACTAGTAACTGAAGTAAACAGTTGGTGAGGAAGGAAGGGTAAGTCCCAGGCAGGGCTCACGGCCTCCTCGTGAAAACCAGGGGGCCTCTTGAACTTTATTCACACATCTCCATTCAGCCACATATTTCAAAACTAATACACCCACACCTGAACATGTGGACAACCAAAGAAAAACAAAAAAAAAATACCACTACATAATTACAGATCTTGTGTATTCACCTAAAGAATATAAGAACAGGCTGAAATGCAGTGCATATGCCTTACTGGGTGAAAGGGCAGCTGTCACACTTAGGTCTGTGTCATTACACAGTCCTCCTGATCCATGCACCGCACACTAAGTGCATGTTTAAGCTGACAAAACAACCTGCCAAATCACAAGCCTCTGACATTATTAAAATATATTTATAAATACAGGAAATATATATAGGGAATTTCAGTGACGAAACATCCTTTCACAAAAGGGAAGTTCACTTCTGCATTCACAGAACACGCCACTATGTGAATTCTGCCATCTTGAGTCAGGACATGGTAATACATGCGGTCCACTTTTCGCACCCACTGTGAGTCATTTCTGTAGCTAGAGAAGTTTGGGTCTTCAGCTAGACCTCAATGCTTTATCTTAATCGGGCCACATTTTCTATAATTAAATTACATTTACACTAAACATCAAGCACGATAAAAGCATTCTTCTTAAGGGTGCAGGGGGACCAGTGTGTAACCTGCAAGCTCCCAGTGAAATCATCCTTAAACAAATTTACAATTGAACTGCAGAATGTATCTGCATAATGTACTCCAAATATTCTTCATAATATATTTGGTACTACTTTAAAATAAGACTATCCTTATAAAGAGTTTATGAATGGTTTATAATAAGGTTATTAATTAGGTTGTAACACTTTGCAAATCATTAACAGACAATTATAAACAAGTTGTAACAGTCTTTTTTATTAGTAATGAGTTACTACCATTTAAGTGGCAAAATAGAGTCTTTTTGTAAAGTAATTACACATATTTTGGAGGAGAAATTAGATTAGACAAATATTCAGTGCCTTCTAAAAGTCCCCTTGAGAAACTAGAACAGTGCCATCTACAGTAGACTATGTGTAATTGTACCAATCTAAAATCAGAAAGGACACTAAAGGAAAGCTGATAAGGCTTCATAGAATTCATTGCCAGTCTTGCCCTGCAGGAAAGCCAAGGTCACACATGGAACATGTTCAAGTTTCATGAAAGGTTTTGAACACATCATTATTTTTTCATTCCCAGATTTAATTCTGATAATCCAATGAATGAAAGCCTTGTAAAGTGAAAATTAGAAATGTCGTTACAAATTGCTATGTGTCATTAGAAATAGATAAGAAAAACATAGCAATGAAAAAGCAAACAGTACTACACAGAAACAGCTTAACTTGGCAAACTTAAATGAAGCTTTCAGTCAGACAATTGCTTGAGCAAAGGCCTTTGACTAATATATAGGTGTACTCTATAACAATGTTTATTAATTTCTCTGACTGAAGACAAATATGTATACAAACATTAAATGGCAAATTGCAGTGTAAAGATGATTTCAAAAAAAACAATCTTCACTGACAGTTCATTCATACTTGTGGCAGGACCAGCTATATATGGAAGAGTATAAAAGAAGGGTGACTGTGTCAGACATGGGTTTACTAGAACCAGCACTGGGGGTAATGAGAAAACTATCCACCTACCAACTGCTCTGAAGAGGCACGCTCCATCCTCTTTCATCTTTTTTATGACAAAGCCTTTCTTTTCCCCGAGGGCTTTCTCGAACCAGTGTTCCTGCTGTTGGAAACAAACACACACACAAAAATTAATGGAAAAAGCCACACCTTATGCATTCCACTGGAACTGGAGATCAGAGCTCAGTCCAGTGGAACTCCCCTCTCCAAGTTTCACGTTACTCTCATGCAGACTTTATTCATTAGACTGAAAGCACTTTACACCTGCCACATAAAACAAACCATTAAGCCAGATCCAGCTAGTGTAGCATTTCAGTCTTCGGCAAACGCAATAAATCAAATTTTACAGCATATTTCAAGGTAATTCAGTGTTCATTTATTACGCTTTTCTTTCAGTGTTCCAATAATTAAGCACTGCCGAACACATCTACATATCTGATGCACATCAGAAATGCACTTTGGTGAAATGAAATGTATACCTGTTGTAACAAAGAGATGCAGACTAACAGATTATGTGGAAAACCAGTGGTAATTTTGTTTGAACATTCAAATGAAAAGCTGCTGCAGATGGTCAACATCAAATGTTTTAAAACCTTTCCTTTGCCAGCTGGCAGCTACCAGTAAGCATGTGAGAGTTTACTACATTGAATTTTCCTTCAATCAAACTTAATCTTGATTTGAAATAAACCTATCTACTACCTACTTAAACCACAAGCAACCTGACTGCTGTTTGCTAATATAGCTTAGTAGAAAGTTAGTGTCTTTAACCAGTAAGCCTGTATTAGTCAATTAAACAGTCATTAAACAAGACAGCATATGGGCAATCCCAGCTCTTTAGTGAAATAATTATACTTGGAACAAGAAGTCTAGGTAACCTAATGTTTACAAAATTTTCTCAATTACTATTGGTCTATAAATGGACCATTTCATATATGCTCATGGACAGCAGCCATCAAAACTGACCACCAATGCAGTGCTTCTTCATTTGCTGAAAATCCTATATGGCTACAGGGGAAGAAGATTCTCATCATTACAAATAGTAAGAAATATTCACCCACATGCACTGGTGCATGCCAAGTGGAAGGCAAAACCTGGACTGACTATTGTGTTACGGAAAAAAACAACAACAAAATGCTTACACCGTACTTTATAAATGATAGGATCAATATTGAGATATGCAAGTTACTTGTAATTTAGTTATAGTAATAAAGTTTAGAGAATGACTTGCGACGTTTATTTCAGAAATGTGCAATATTTGAGGTTATATAAATACCTAATTAATTTCCAATGAAAAACAAAGAAAACATTTTCATCAATGTAAAAAATATAGTTTTATCCTACTTCTAAGCTGTCAATGGTACACTAGACAGAAAGGTAGCTCGTAGTTCTGGTGATGTGAGACAGAGGGCTCATTCGTATTTTTTTCGCGTTATTCCCACATTACCTGCTCGACAGTCGCGGGGTCCATGGACTGCAGCCTGGAAGCATTCTCGTATTCGTCCTCGCTGTTGTAGCCGGCTCCTTCCTCCGGGTCAGGGCTAGTACCGCTACCACCTCCCCCGGCAACTCCAACCGCTCCTCCACCAGCTACCCCTCCAGCACAAGGCGCCTGTCGCCTCCTCTTACTGAGGCCGGGTCCGGAGCAACAACTTCCGATGCCGCCGCCGCAGCCGACACCGGCTGACAGTTCCCCGCGTACCCCTGCGACGCAAGCCACCCCACCGCTTCCACCTCCGTCTCCTGGGCCGGCGGGAGAACCAGATCCTACTGGCGGAGGGGAGGCCTGTTGCGGCCGGGAGCTTGCTTCGTTTCGCCTGTCTTCCCTTGACGAGGGTGGTGCGGCCTGGTACGGCCAGGGTGGCGGGGACGCTCTAGGCCTTGCTCCTGCCCGACCTCCGTGTGAATGTTGGTGAGGGTCGGAACCGCTCCTCCGGTCAGTCTCGTCGGGGTGGTCCGACACTCCGACTGTCGAGCTCGGTTTTTTCTTCGGAAGAATCGTCATGGTTATGTCTGTTATTAGGGAGGGGGGTCAGAGGGATGACGATTCCTCCTTTCAACGAATGTTTTGCGTGTGTCGTGTTTGCGATAATCCCTTCTTAAGTATCGTCTGCTATTTGTGAAACCAGTAAGGAGCATTTATTGTAGTTGTTCGCATTCGCCGTGAGCTCTGATGCCCAGAGAACAAAAACAAACCGTCTCCCTCTTCCCGTCCTCCTGGCTTTCCAGTTTCCCCAAAACATCAACACAGACCTGACAAGGCGCTGACGTCACTTCCGCCTGTCCGCAATTTCGGCCCGGCTGTCATTCTGCCTAGCAACCGGGCAACATCAGGGTGCAAGGAGAGTTTCAGAGACTGCACTTTCAGAGTTAGCATTTTTACCATAATCCCGCGATGTAAATATACGTGTAAAACGAGCAGATTTTGTAAAAATTAAAACATGGAGAGAAAACACAAAACCATTGACTAAAACGCAGCGGCGACGCAGAAGAGGAGGATAGAGGTGGGCTGGGCGTTAATGGTGCCTTAGCATCCTATTTGGTGCACTCAACAAACAAGGTTCCTACTACAAGGAGCTAACCAACAAAATCAATAATTTGTCCACAATAAAATTAAATGGAATATGTTCACCTACAGCATGAGATCGCTAATGCTAATGCGAATTTCTTAGTGTCTACTAAGATTTGAGAAGTCCAGAAGCCGATGAAAACGCTTCCTGAATATAACCGTTTTCATTACTGTGTGTCAGTCCTTTTGTTGTGTTCGACGTGAGGGCGACGTATTTCGTTGTTATATATTTCTTGGATTTACAAATATGAATTCGGTGTAATATGGGAAGTGCTCTTGTAACGGTCACAAAATATTTAATGGATTAATACTTTTGAAATTGTTCACTGATCTATCGAATAAACAAGAAATAAATGCACATATCGTTAATGGGGAAGTTAGTTTTTACATAATACTTTTTAGTGTGTGTGTATTTGACGAATTTAATTGGCTCTTCGTCCTATTGGGTCATTAAGAAACATGCTCCAAATGTAATTATACTGAAATCTGCATAATACTGTGTTCATGACTAGTAGTGAAATAAGGAACGGTATATCTGGACTAGAAGTAGCTTTTCAGTACAACTAGAAAACAATTAGTTCAAAATATTAATATTTAATAATAAATAATATTACATGATGTTTAGTAAGTCAAGTATCCAGACTAGTTCTTATAAATATGGGGAGGATTTTTATTTCTCTATTTTCTTCAAAGGCCCTTGATTATGTATTTAAGCAACAACACTTTCTGATAATTATAAAACATTTTAAGCTAAGGTTCCTCACCTGTATTGATTTATATTATTTAATTTAGTTCCATTTAGTTGCCACGAAGTTTAGCATCCAAATTTAACCTTAAATGTGTATCACTTGATATTATAAATGGTTGTGTCACTAATAAAACCATACATTCAAGCATGTTGTGTGAATGTTTAATTCACTCTTTTTTAATCTATTTTTGTTTAATTGTTAGATGTTTAATTCACTATTTTTCATTGGTACTCTGAGATCATTTTCAAGACCATGTTCCAAAATGACATGCAGTGACATTCAGGAATTGTTTTGGTTCATATTTTATTATTATACATGACATATAAATTTTCTGGCTCCTCGAGACAGTCCTTAATGTGAATGAAATTCTAGAAATAAAGAATGCATCATTATACTAGTAAATAACACAATATTTACCTTGAATGCATACATGCACATACGGCTGCATGGTGACTCTGGGAATTATAATGCCTCGCATATCCTGGGTTGGGGGTTTGAATGATCTGTGTCTGCGTATGTGTGTTTGTGTGTGCGTTTGCGTATGTGTCTGCGTATGTGTGTGTCTGTGTACATGTGTCTGCATACATGTGTGTGTGTGTACGTGTGTATGCGTATGTGTGTCTGCATATGTGTGTCTGCGTATGTGTGTGCATACATATGTGTGTCTGTGTGTGTCTGCGTATCTGTGTGTGTGTGTGCATATCTGCGTGTGTGTGCGTGCGTATGTGTGGAGAAACCCAATTGCCAATTTTATTTTTAAGTCTTGTATTTTGTTTTGTTACTTATGGTTAGGAGTTACGGTTGTCATAGTTGGGATTGAGGTTATGACCACAGAAATGAATGTGTGTGTGTGTGTATTATGTTTATATTACATTGTGTCCCCCACAATGTAATAAAAGCCTGGTATTTTGACATTGTGGGGACAATTTTTTGAGGTCCTCACAAAGAGCTGTAAATGATGCAATCAAAAAACTAAAAATGCCAAAAGTCTCGTATTTTGTTTGGTTACTTATGGTTAAGGTTAGGGCTGGGTAGGGCTTACAGTAAGGATGCCATTTTAGGATTAGACTTTTCCCCACAGAAATGGGTCCCCACAAAGATATAATTACAAAAATGTGTGTGTGTCTGTGTACGAAGACTGCATACTGGTTTCCACTTCCAATCCAAAGACATGTAGTTTGGCTACCTGGCATCTTCAAACTGCCCATGGTGTATATGTGGCCTGCACTAGGCAGGCATTCTGTGCAGGTTGTACAGGCCCTTCTGTTCTGTGCTGATTGGTATCAGCTTCAGGCCTCCATACCTCCCCATGATGCTGCAGGACAAGTAGTCTGATGAATAGACAAGCACAGTTTTCAAATCTGATTTTATTATCATCTTGAAATCTTTTCACAAATACACTCACATCGGTTTTTAAAATATTCTTCTATAAGAAATTTATATTAAACACAGACACCAAGATCATTGCCATGTTGCATTATGAATCAATTAGTTAATTAAAGTACAGCAATGCACTCAAACATTAGAAATACCCTGCCATTTACTGCCTAATAAAATTAATATAAAATGGTCATATGTTTGGGTTGCATGGTGACATCACCTCCAGGGCTGGGGGTCTGATTCCTGTCTCCACTTTGTGTGGGATTTGCATATTCTCCTCATGCCATAGAGATTTCCTCTGAGTACCCCTTTGGTCGTACCATTCAAAGACATGCGGCTAAGCTAATTGATGTCTTTAAGTTGTCCATAGTGTGTGTGCTCTGCAATAGATTGGCATCCTATACATGATAAGTGGTTAAAAATTTGATGAATTGATGGATGGATGGATGGATGAAGGGATGGATGGATGATACACTGCTTGGACAAAAGTATTGGGACACACCTCATCACTGAATTAAGGTGTTTCATTCAGACCCATTGCCAAAGTCAAGCACCAAGCCATGCAGTCAGGTTTACAAACATTTGTGAAAGAACGGGTCATTCGGAAGAGCTCAGTGAATTCAAGCATGGTACTGTGATAGGATACCACCTTTGCAATAAGTCAGTACGTGAAATTTCTTCCCTGCTAGATATTCCACTGTAAACTGTAACTGGAATTATTGCAAAGTAATAGTTTAGTAACAACAGAAACTCAGCCACGAAGTGTCAGGCCATATAAAGTAACAGAGCGGGGTTGGCGAGGGCTGAGGAACATAGTGCGTAAAAATCTCCAACGCTTTGTTGAATGATTAATGCAAAACTTCCTCTGGCATCAACCCCAGCACAAAAACGGTGTGCCAGGAGCTTAATGGAATGGGCTTCGATGGCTGAGCAGCTGGATGCAAGCCTCACATCACCAAGACCAATGCCAAGTGTTGGATGGACTGGTGTAAAGCATGTTGCCACTGGACTCTGGAGCAGTGGAAATGTGTTCTGTGGAGTGTTGAATCACTCTTCTCTGTCTGGCAGTCTGATGGACAAGTCTGGGTTTGGCAGATGCCAGGACAATGTTACCTGCCTGACTGCATTGTGCCAAATGTAATGTATGGTGAAGGAGGGATAATGGTATGGAGTTGTTTTTTAAGGGTTGGGCTAGACCCCTTAGTTCCATTGAAGGGCTCTCTTAATGCTTCAGCATACCAAGACATTTTGGACAATTCTATGCTTCTATTACGAGCTAAACCTTCATGTCCAACATCAGTGCATCACCTCACAAATGGTCTTCTCAATGAATGGGCAAAGATTTCCACAGACACGCTCCAAGATCTTGTGGAAAGCCTTCCCAGAAGAGTAGCAGCTGTTACAGCTGCAAAGGGGGGACCAACTCCTATGGATGCCTATGGATTTAGAATGGGGTGTCATAAAGATTCCTGTGGGTGTAATGGCCAAATGTCCCAATACTTTTGTCCATATAGTGTATGCATACCCACTAAAGGTGCTCTGCCATACAAAGTCAAAAGACCATAACCGCAAATTTTATCAAAATTTAAGACAAAATCAGGGTCTCTTCGGCTTTGTTTATGTCTGTTATGAAGAAAACTGGGTATGAAAATACCAGTAACTATAAAATCCACACTGAAACCAAGGCAGTTTCAGTATCTCAGTTTCAGTGTCTATTTCAGTGTCTGTTTCAGTGTCAGGGCAGTTACTGTGTTTTGTAGAGGAACATTGAATTTGTTTTTTTTTTTATTCCAGGGAACAGTTGCTCTAAATACAAGAATTCAAATACTCTTCCAGTCTTGAGGTTTCTCAACAGTTTTTTAGGATCAAATAAATAAGGTGTACCTTAACAAAAGTGCCTAGTGAGGAATATTTAGATTTAGTTGTTTAGCTGATTTGTATTTTTTAGCAAGTGTATACTGTAGTTTGACATTCTAAAATTAAACATGTTTTAAAAAACCATCATGTCATCAAAATTATAATGATTAAAAATTCTAATATAAAAATGAAGCATATAATTGTACTCATGATTTGATACTAATAAGATATATTCATATCTTTTCTAACTTTCTTTCAAATATGCTATAATTATTAAAAACAGACATTAATGTAGCACTAAACAATTTATTGAATAGCCTACTTGTGTTCTATAGTCATTTACAACATTTCAATATAACAATAATGCAGTTTTAATTAATTAGATTTTTTTTAAAACAATAAATTATATCTATATCAACTGCCATCAGGTTGTGCCCGAATGGCCGATGCTGCCTTGGATTGCTGTAACTGTGCAGCAGGCATGCAGTGGCTAGTCTCACTGTGCCAGTCATACAGAAACGATCATCTCGAACAAAGAAGCAGCTTTCATTGACATTGTCCTTGATAGTTGCCAGGGGACTTGGTTTCACAATAACTTAAGACAGAACAGGCCGATCTCGTGTAGTAGAACAGGCTCAGTCAGACAGACTGGACCGGCAGCCTTTGACATGAATTATTATGCCTAACTTGTATTTATTTCTGTTCATTGTGACTATATATACAAGCTGTTGACAGAACAATATAACCAGAACCACGCTGCAGCTTTACCCCTTCAACTCCCAGAGTGTTAATACACAAACTTCTACACAAAGTTCTAATGTTGGGAACAAAGACCTTAAGCAAAATGTAGACATTGAAGCTGAAAGATCTGCAGTAAAAACATTAGTAAAAAGCTATGCCTGACTTTCAAAGACGTCCGTGTGTGGTTAGTAAAAAGCATGTCCATTTCTTGTATTATTAGTGTATGATGGTGAACAGTGAAAGGAATAAAAGAGTTTGATTATTCTACCTTGACCCAATGGCTGCTTCTTCAGTAACTGAATATGATCTTCTAACCAATTTTCCTGGTCGGAGTCACAAGGGACCTGGAGCCCAGCCCAGGCACCACAGAGTTCTAGGCTGGGGTACGGCATGGACAGGTTTATTCTGTATGCTTTCAGATTGATAAGGCCATTTGCTACCAGAAAGAGTGAGGATGCATTTTGAATGTTTTAAGAGAATGCGGTATTGCTTTAAAAATGTGAGATTTCTTTTCATAGTTCGGATCACACAGCTGCCTGGGTCAATAGGTTTCACTTTTGACCTGGACCCCTGGTGTAAGGATTCACTAATCGACAGTATCTGAAGAGTAGCTATTGTCTATATAGGTCATATGTTCAAACAGTCACACTCATCAGTCCTCAAAACTGTACTACTTCCGGAGCCAAGATTTATTTTCCAGTAAAAATACAAACAATACAAGTAATTAAATCAGGCAAAGTCTGATTGGATCATGAGGGAATTTCTATTTTAACGACTCAGACTCCCCCTAGGCATGTAGACGTCACTGCCTAACTGCTGTGCGTGTGTTCAGCAGGGCATCTGCTATTTCTACTGTGGTCTTGTGAGGGACATGGAATAACACACGGTAAAAATACATATATATTTTCACAATCAAATTGTTCTGTATTTTTAAAGGTGAACAAAAACTATAATTACTTACAGCAGGGGCAGGCTACCCTGATCCAGCAGATTTTCTATCCTACCCGATGAGTTGCTCTCTGCCTGTGATCAGGTGTGGTTCATCAGAGACCAGGTAGGATGGAAAACCTGCTCTGGATGCCGACACTCCAGGATCAGAGATGCCTACCCCTAACATCTAGCATAGGTCATACATCTATTTGAAAGTCTTTTCCTTCTTCTCTGTTTAGCTTCACATTACCACATGTATGTCTTTGAGGTATCTATCTGTGGGTTCTGAGGGTCAACTGGTCCTTCCTTCTCCTTCTCGGCCTCATTTTCCCAGAGGTTGATGAGAGGCGGGTAAAGCTCATTCAAAGGGATAGAGGTTGCGTGCTGCATGTACTTTTTCAGAGAGTGATGGCATGACTTCTGTTTCATGCGGCGTCCCATGTAGAAGACTAACAGGGCCATGATACAGATGGCAAACATGGAGCCCATTACTGCAGCCAGTGCTACATTGGTGGGCTGTGCCACGATCTCAACAGCAAAGCTGGCCTCTTTCGTGGTCACATTAATGCAGGACCATTGGGTCTGGTGCTCTGAGGTGACCATAGTCAGACAAACCTGGTACTCTGTGGATGGCAACAGATGTGTAAGATTATATTCTTGGACTTCCACAGGGACCTTTGCCGTATAGCTAATCTGCTGGTTGTCAATTTTCATTGTAGCGCTGGACCACTTGGGTTGAGTGACATCGCGACTGGAGGTGCTAACCAAAGGGTAAAGTTTCCATTCCAGCACCACAGACTGGGAGTGGATAACCTTAGCGAGGACAACCAAGGACCCTGTGGAATTTCCTTGCTCACCAACTTCTGGCCTTCTATTATGCCAGTCACTCTTGTCCACGTGAACTGTGACACTGCGAGTGTCGGCCCCTTCTGCATTCCATGCAACGCATGTGTAGAGACCAGCATCTGCTGGTTCCACATGGAGGATCTCTAGAGCTCCCTGATCTTGTAGTCTATGTTTTTTGTTTTTGCTGATATCCGCCTCTTGTGAGAGAACCTCTGTAGTGACCTTATCTCCAGTTGGTGTCACCCAGTAGAACTGAGGTGCAGGGTCAGCCATAGCCCAACAATTTAGAGTCAGGGGTTGTCCAGCAGTGACATTCAGCTCAGGGGGGAAAGTATGTAAGGAAATCAGTGGGAGGCAGGTGTTGCTGGCCAGATTCCAACTTGCAACAACTTCCTGCACTGTATGGCCAGTTAGCTGGGGCGGGGAGGCACAGAGGGTAGTCTGAGACTCCAAAAGCCTCAAAGTAGACTGATTCCCCAGGATAGACCACCAAACGGAAAGGCAGTCACATCGAAGCGGGTTGCTGTGCAGACTGATCTCATCCAGATTGGGAAAGGAAGCGAAAACTTCATGGGGCAAGAGGCTGAGGTCATTGTTACTGACTAGTAAGATGTGTAGACCCTCCACACCCTGAAAAGCAGCACGGTCAATGTAGGATAGATGAGGGTTATTGCAAATTTCCAATTTGACCATCTCTGGAAGATTACTGAAGGCTCCCCTCTCAATGGCCACCAGCTCTTCCATGTTGTTTAGGCTGAGCTCCTCCAAGTGGAGGAAGTTTTGGAAATCACCTTCCTGCACCCGAGGAATAGGGTTTTTGTTGAGGTCCAAGAACTTGAGGTTAGGCAGCACACTAAGTGCTGCTGTGGGCACAGCAATTAATTTGTTGTCAAAAAAGGAGAGGCTCTCAAGGTATTCTAGTCCCTGAAAGGCCCCTGGAGGAACATCTCTGAGCCCCATGCCAGCTAGCACCAGGCTGTGTAGTTTGGAAAGAGGATAAAAGTTCATATCCTGCAGCCCCAATATGGGGTTCTCTCCAATCATGAGGATCTCCAGGTTGGGAAGGAACTCAAACCAGTGGCTGTCTATGGCTACCAGCCTATTGGAGTTAAGATGAAGCCTTAGGAGGTTCCCCAATCCAGAAAAGGCTTTGGGACCAATGGAAGAAATCTGATTGTGGTTGATGTACAGCTCTTCTAAACTGACCAGGTCCTTCAGACAGAAATCTGGTAGTGCCTGTACCTGATTCTCCTCTAGGTAGAGGGTGATGAGCTGAGTTAGGTTGTTCAGCCCGATGTCCTGAATCTGCTCAAAGTGGTTTTGGGAGAGGTCCAGTTCTGTGAGATTAATGAGATTCTGGAGTTCTGCAGTAATGTGAGAAATGTTGTTGCTCTGCAGAAGCAGGACCTGAGTATCCCCAGATATGTTGGATGGAACCCTGCTCAGATGCAGTTCGTTGCAGTCCACGGTCCTGGCTTGGTGGTATAAAGACTGAGGAGTGTACCATGGGCGGGTCTCACAGACACACTGTGCTGGGCAGAACGTGCTGGCTAAGGCAGAGTGACACCTCATAAGTGCCAGACAGATGCAGGGCAACAGAACCAAGAGCACAGTTCTACTCATGGTTCCCAGCTTCGGTTCAGTGTGAAGCTCGACCTGGCTTTTGGCTCTGAAACTTCTTCTACAAAGCCACCTTTCGGATCTTCAGCTCCTGGAAGAAAAAGGACCTATTATTTTGTAGAATTACATTTGCATGAATTTTAATAATCTAATATATGTCCGTCTGAAATTATTACAAACATTAATAATTACTTAGAGAATAATTAATAAATACTTAGAGAATGAAAAAGGACACATTGTGGTATTGTGGTATTGCAGTCAATTATAACTTTACCATTAGTAAAAAGTCTTATGAATCTTACTACATTTTCACTGCAACTGCTAAGCTGTAGATTTTTATGAACCTTTTCACAGTTTCCAGTTTCATTCAAATATGTTTTCATGGTCCCCATTTGCAGTGCCACACATACATATAAATCTGTTGGTATAATGGCAGGATCACAGGTTTGACAGAAGATAAATTCGATTCTCATGAAATAACAGCAACAGAGGACAACTCAGGAAGGGAGTGATATAAAGCTGAAGAGGGTCACCATAAAGCACAGTCCACAGCAGGAGAACTGAGGCAGTGAAAATGGCAGTAAATCAGGAGGGCGAAGGAGATCCGTAACTCCACAAAAAGCAGGAAATACACAACTCTCACAGATAACATCTGTTCGCTTCCAGGTGGCCTACTCAGCCTGTAGACCATCAGAGTAAATACTGCCCAGTGTAACAGCAGCTGGTGAAATGAAACTGGCGTCCCTTTCGGGTTTCTGTGCTGCTCTTTATAGAATGCGACTGGTTTAAGCATCTCCTGCTATGCCTCCCCAGTATCTGCAGCACTTGAGTATTTGTAGATAGGCTTCCCTGTTGGTGCTGTCATGCCACGCTGCTCCCTCTCTAATGAGACTCGTTCTGCAGGGTGGTTGTGGAGAGGCGGCAGATGCATTGTGGTGGGTAATAAGCACTGCCGCACAATGAATCACCCCTGGGCTAAAGCGTCTCCCTCTGTCTCACTTCTCATTGCATGTGTTTCTGGCTTCCTGGAGACGTCAGATAAGACAATCACCTTAATGAAGAAAGAACCGCCTGCCAATTGATTTATTGATTGGTGGTTTGCAAAGATGCAGATGAGGCTCCCCCGCTCAGACTGAACAAGCCCCCCCCCCACCCACCACGCTTTCTCGTGTTTTCCCAAAAGAACATTGTCCTCAAGAATTCAAATTTCATATTCCCACAGTGAGAATAAAACAATAAATCCAGTCGTCAGACATTTTACATTTAAGCTGCAACAAAATGTGAATAAACTTCATGTATTTTAAGTCTGAATTAGCTAGTGACGTTGTGTGTAATATAGCAGCAAAGGTTGTGTGTCAGTATCATCTTGCTTCAAACTGGTTGCAAAAGAGAGGCATTAATTAAAGTTTTTCTTTTCAGTTACAGAAAATACAGAATCCTTCTGTATTTTATAATACTGCTGTAGACTGAAGTATAAGCCATATTCCAAAAATACCGTAAATGCAAAAAGGCAATAAACTCTGGATTCCAAACGAGATAATTCAATACAAAATCGGAGTCAGAAAACCAGTGATGAATGGTTCAAAATCATTACTCGTTTGTGCAACATACATTCAGGTCATTGCTTATTTCAAGATTTTTTTTAGACTTTTTTGAAAAAGTCATATTTCTTCCATACAATCATAAAGGGTGCAAGGAGCAGCAGAGTAAATGCATCCTGCCTTGAAAATTAAAAAGACTCGACATGAGGCCTCTATGATGCAACTCCTCGTAACGTTTTGTCAGGAACAACCCAACACGTACGCTCAAATTTGGCTGTTCCTTTTACAAGTATTGTGAAGACCATCCCAGGTGCTGAGCAGTCCCCTCTCTAGCAAAAGGGCATCCAGAGGATGTCAGCATTTTCTACAATGGAAGTTTCAGGTGGGAGATAGTTGGCCTTTTCTCCCACTGACCTTACAGCATCCTCATGCCCGGCATGTGGCGCGCATCCATCTTGTTTGGGTTTCATGTACACGTCTGTCCTACACTCAGGGTATAAAATAAACAGATCAATGGGCACGCTTCTTCCCCACTGCAAAAACAGCAGGCTTAAAGCACCCAGTGCGTGTCTTTTAACCAGTCCCCGGGGCCATCGGTCTGCTCGGGGTTAGGAAACGCTCGTGTGACTCAGGATGTATTCCTGCTCGAAATGCTTCAGGCTACAGGGACTCACTGCACTGACACCTAGAGCTGCAGTACAACAAAAAAAATATGATTGAGAACAAGATGGGAATAATTACTCTGCTCCTTTCGAGCAGCATACAGAAATGAACTCCCGGGAGAATTGCATCATGGGGGCTGAGTGGCGGCGGCCTATGGGAAACTTCCAGACAGCCTTAAAGCAGAATCACAGGGTACAAACAGCAGGCCGTGGTGTATCTGCCCCAGCCACCACTGTGGACTGTTCCGGAAGCTGGCGTGCATTCCGGCACAGCAGCGGGTGCGATGAAGGACTCCCACGTGACAGTCGCCACCATGCCTGTCTGATTGCATTAGAGAGCAGGGGCACACTCAGGACATGTCCCCCCCCCAGGCCCTCTCCGTGGCAGGAAATGGGGCCATCTTACCAGGATGCCATGGCAACCTGAGATGGAGCAGCAACTGGGAGCTGGCCCTGAGCTGCTGTTATGGGCCCATCCTCTGGGGGGCGCTCCTGGCCCCTCCCACTGCCCCTCCATACATGGGATAACACAGCTAGAAGAATTGCTAGTCTATCTGTGGTGGGGGGTGGGGGGGATATCTTACACAGAGTCAGTGATGTTGCGGAATCATTAATAAGCCATGGATCCTTCATGTGTATTTATGAAATGATCATAATGCATAATGCAATGCACATTAAGGTTTAACGATGCTGTTATGTCCAGCCCTTCAGATGGAGTTTTAATTAGCAGTTTATGGGTTCTGAAATAAGAATCTGTACTTTTTAAATGCATTGCTTTTAAAGGCTTAATGCATATCTTAAGGTGGTATAAAAATTACAAAATGTTCTTTAAAAAAAAAAGAAAAAAACATTAGGGATGATTGTTGTAAATCAGCAGTTAGTTATAGCCAGCCAGAAGGATTCAAAAATTAACTGTGATTCATTAGGAATATATACGAAAAGCAACAAAAACAAACAATAAAACATCTGCATTTGATTGGTGTAAATAACTGTGGCAGGTGGACTTTGATAGATTTATTTTTACAGACTTATAAATGAAATAGATGGCAACTGTATCTTCCAATCACACAGAGTGACATCAATCATGCTGAGGCCAGACGGGTGCTCTCCAAAGAATACTGTCAGGGCAGGGCAAGAAGCTCATCCTAAATTAGTGTTTCTGAACCTGGTCCTCGGGGCCCCCAAATGCTCTATGTTTCTGCTCTCTCCCACGGAGCAAAAAATGTGGACTTGTCTGGAGGTCCCTGAGGACCGGGTTGAGAAATGCAGTCCTAAATGACCCTTCTCATTTACCTCAAATGCTGAGATGGAAGATTAAATAATTCCACATGGAAAACCCTTGCAGCTCACCAATTGCTGTTACTGCCCATACTGAAGATGGGAAGAGGGGTTTAGGGCTAGAAGATAACAAGCAGCAAGAGAACAAGACATGTATGTATAACCCATTTAGTTGGAATAATAATAATAAAATAATAAGTAACACTTATATAGCGCCTTTCACAAACCCATGGTCACTTTACAAGGAGAAACTTCCATTATCAGCTGAAATGCACAGATAAAAACAAAGATGCGAGATATACCAAGTGTCTTCACAGACAATAATCTAACTGTTTGAGGCTCAGTGTAATAAATGCCTGAGAGAGAAATCCTTAAACAGCATGTCTCAGTTCATAGCCTGCAGGGCCACAGCAGTGCATGCGACATTGAGGATTTGGCTCACTCCGCTCACTCTTTTGACACCCTCACTCTGGAAGCTGGAGGCATGATAACGGTCTGTCATCAGCAAACCCTAATGGTGGGGGTTCCTGAAACTTTATAACGACTGCGCATAATGCAACTCTTGCTTTAAATGTCACGCCCGGCTCGTCTGATCCTCCTGTGTGCCACGCCCCCTCATTAACCTCGTAAGGAATCCCTACGTTTACCAGCTGTCCTTTGTTTCCTGCCATTAATCCTGTGTATTTCAGTCCGTGTTCGAGTATGTTTCCCCAGTCCAGTCACTGACGTTACATGTTTCCTGTGCCCTTGATAGGATTTATTCCTAATAAACCCGTATTCCCTGATTCTCCATCTCCCCACTCCTGCTTCCTGCTTCCCTGGTCCACGCTCACGCCATCCGTCGTGACATTAAAAATGGAATTAAAAGTAGATGATCACATGGTGGAGCGGTGAGGTAATGGTTCAGTCAGTTTAGATGTCTTCACTGTGGCCGTGTAAAATAATCCCGATTAATGATGACTCTCTTCTCTCCTGCCAGCATTATTATGTGCAGTGGGATGATGCATACCAACTGAGCAATGTCCATACTTTTCAGCTGCTGTACACTCTGGACAGATTTCCAAAATAAGCCCCAGTGAACACTGTGATTCCCTACTGCAATAAATTTGTAGTTTACACTCAGTTTGAGTCAGGATGCAGGGTTCTTTTTAAAAAAAAAAAAACAGCCGATGGCACCATGAGTGTCTTGGAAACTGGCAATGTGGTGAGAAAGACTCGAGTCAGCAGAGAATTTACACTCACCCACTTATGCTCAGCTCATCCTGGTGGCGCATAGTGCCCTGGTCACCGGCAACAGGTCCCCCGCGAGATCAGCTCTGAGCAGCAGCACTCAGTCAGAGCCATCATCCCATTCCAATCTCAGCTCCGCCCCTCACTAGTCAGGGGCAGCCCCCCCCCGCCACCCCACGACTGCTGCGGTGACCTTCAGCTTTGTGTGGAACATCCAACTGGCAATCCCTTTTCCTGGACTGTCATGGCAGCAGAGCGAGCACTGAAGTGGGTTCTAATTTGCCACCTAGTGACTGCCCAAGTGGCTCGGTTTTCCATCTGAGTGTGAGCTGGCGGTCACAGATCTGAACACCGTCTGCATGTTGCTTTGTCATTCACCAACAACGCACAGCAACCACCATATGGCAGAATGAATGGGCTTTTTTCCTGCATAGAGAGGGACAGTTTAAACCAACCCCAATGCCTTAACTATCTGTTGTAGAAAGAAACTCCACTGATATGTCAGATTGCTGCATGTTGGTGGCTGTCAGTGGTAGGAGTTTCACTGCGAACCACAATTCAGAAATTGATACCACTGCAACCACATACAGTATTGGATGAGTGTGCCTCTCTCCAGTGTTCATCATGTTTATAATTTTTTAATAATCAAGTATCACTTTCCTTCTTAAACTAACCCCTTTTACCCCAGCGTACACCTATCTAACATCCAGCTCCCTGGCAACCGAACAGCCAAGTCCATGACAACAGCCGAGCACTTTCCCAGGAACTCTTTTAAGTCTGTGTCAGCCTGCATTGAATATGCATGATAAGAGGCCCGTGCTATTTCTATTCACACTCTCCGATTCCCGAGTGTCCCAGAGCACTACGTTGATCATGCTGTCAGCTGCTGCCATCGAAAGGTGCCTCCGGCATGTGTGCGAGCATAGCTTCTCATCTCGGTCTCTGCGAAAACACATCGTTTCTCATGGAAGCAACGCCAGGCAGCTGCTCTCTGCTATGGCCTTTTAATTTTCCACCTTCATGTTACGAGAACAATCTCAGAGAGTTTGTATCTGCTTGCATCTGCTGACCTGCACTTTCTGTTAAATAACTTCTAGGCCATTCAAGACACAAATTCTGGTCCTTTTTCGCTTATTGACAGTTAGGTAGCATGGCTTTCAATCACACAGTGAGCCCAGTCAGCCACACAGCAGCCTGCAAACTGGGGGACACACTAGGGACTGCGACAAATACTAAACATAGAGAAGAACGGGGTGACCAGCGACACCCACTGGCCAAACAGGGAACCAATGCATAGAAAGGACAAGACAGGGACTGATCCTGACACTTACAGGAAGGCATACTTCTCTAATTCAAAGAGGGGTGTTTAGTCCTGTTTGCTTTGGACAAAATTAGGAGACCATTCTACAATTTTAAACAAATATGCATTTTTTAAACCAAATTTGAAAATCTCTAATACAGCAGTACACAAAAAAATGGTGAAACAGGAGAGACTGGGGACAACCAGAAACCAGCCAGGTAAAGGGCGGAAGCAACTTTCTAATGCCAGAGAACTTATCCAACAGTTTCTCATGAATCAGAGGATGATATCAAGTGACCAAAAGGATTTGGGAACAATAAGTGTAGGTGTGAAGTGCACTGATAGGAAATCCTATAAAGCAATGAAGACTGCTGTTTGGAAAAAATACACACACACACACACACACACATATATATATATACACCCATGGAAATAAAAAATAAAAAATTGTGCTGTGACCTCAATTTTTCCTGCGACTGTACATCAGGCTCATGTGTGGTAAGCTAGATGTTTACACAACACTAAAACCATGAAATCACAAAGGACACCATTTCTTACTGCTCCACAATGTCCTGAACTGCTGTGTAAGCAAGCAGGTCAGATAGCAGTAATCAGAAAAACAAGAACTCAAGTCCTTAGAAAATGTTCCAAATGTTCGCGTTAAGAGAGGGCTGCTGCCAATTCTCCATATTAAAGTGAAGTTCAGTTATAATTAAAACATACTCAAGATAACGACTAGTGTAACGTTTAATGATACTGATATTAACCAGGTTTATCCTTCAAGTATGTAGAAGGTCGATCTGAATAAACAGATGTGCAAAATATTTTAAAGAAAAGTATCTACAAGGTAACTAAAATTATTTACAATTATTGTAATCTCTGGCCGTCCATTTTATGATTCTTAATCTGACAAAGCAGGATCACTGTCTGTTTACTCCAATCCATTAAAAAACCATAAACCTGTGTAAAATTTAATTTCCCGTGAATGTTGGTAGGTACAGTTGCTAAATTGCCCATAGGTGTGCATGTGTGAGTGAATGGTGTGTGAGTGTGCCCTGCGATGGGCTGGCCCCCCATCCAGGGTTGTTCCCCGCCTCGTGCCCATTGCTTCCGGGATTGGCTCCGGACCCCCCACGACCCAGTAGGACAAGCGGGTTGGAAAATGGCTGTTGGCAGGTACATGCTGATCACGCCCTGGCTAGGCCATTCAGAAATCCGCAGTGGCTTCACTCTCCATTTCCTGTGTACTCTAAGTTACAATTCCACCACAGATATGTATTTTAAAAAGGAGTTTTTTTTTCACTCACTCCTCAGAGCTCTGGCTACATTTCACATTAGCAAGCATATTCGAGTCAATAAAAAATTCACCACTGCTTTATTAATTATTGAGCAAGCTGCAGGCAGGTCTTTAATTTTCATTCCTGCCCCCTCGGATTGAACAAAAGACAGCTGTTAATTGGCCGGAGCAGATTTTTCACTGTTTTGAACCTCTGACTCAATCGCGAGAATCACTCCTATTGCCAGGTTTCCTATTTTTAGCATATTGTGTTAGCATGTTTTACAAGCCGTTCTCCTTTAGCGGAACAACCTTGACTTGTTCCAACTATCTGAAGAATTGCACTTCATCTCAACTTTTGTCCAGCTTTCCGTTGATTGTTCTTGCATAAAGATATTCCCCAAACCTCTGTCTCGAGTTTCCCAATGATCACTGAACACCTAGTTTCAGTCTCCCTTATTGCCTCCCCTGAGTTTTCATTAAAACTCTACATCATAAATGGGGGCACATCTTACTTCTTTCTCCAGATACCATTATTTATTACCATAGGTGTGCCTTCCTGCTGTCGCTTAAATGAGGAGTCTCTCACTAAGTTATCTGCTCATGCTGTACTATGCTTATTTTTTGTTGTTTTTCACCATCTTATAGCTAATCCTAACCCTTAGTGCACTCCTGGCACGGACTCGCGGCTAATGGCCTCCTGCCTCCCAGCATAAACTCCTGTCCTCTCCGTCCCCTCGCTTCACCACTCCTCACCTTGCTCCCCTTTGGCTGCTATTCCTGGCTGCCATCCAAAGGCCTGATCTTGGGTATGATAAGGAACTGTTCCATAAGCCTGCGTTTTTCAACCAGTGCGCTGCAGCCCACTAGCATGCCATTAGAACTGGCCCGGTGTGCCTTATACACACACTGATACAGCATGTTGCCACAAGATAAACCACCTGAGGGATGAGAACCTAAGTGTAGCCATGTGGCGGGTGATAGAACAGCGTGAGTTTTTTTTCCCAGCAGCTGGAATGTCAGTCCTGCCACTAACCCCCAAAATTTCCCAGTTAGTTGGGTGACCATGCTGGATGTAGATTACTGTGATACCCAGAACAAAGCAATTGCAGGTTAAGGGCCTTGCTCAAGGGCCCAGTGGAAAAGAGCCACTATAGACATTCACAGGATTTAAACCAGCAAACTTCTGATTGCTGGGACAGATCCTAAGCCTCACAGCCACCACTCCACCCACCTATGGAGGGTTAAATTATAAATGTACTTTAAGTGGCTTAAACGAAGAAAAAGCTTTGTGCACAAGTGACATTTTATTAATTTACAGTTTTTCTCAGTTACTTTGGTGCATTTCTCATAACGGATTTAACATTTGCATAACAGCGAGTGCATTTCTCAGAACATTTAGTGCAAATGGAAAAACATAATGGATGACCAGCAAAATCAGGTAAATCCTTAGTCCATGCCTCAAAAGCAAGTACTTATGTCATTGAACATGTCAGTGCCATCAAAATCCCAAGTCCATGAATCATCGTCCACGGACATGGCAGCCAAAATGTAAAGTCGTGTTATCAATATAAAATTGGCACAATCTAAACATTTTCTGATGCACAAAACATCTGAATGACAAAGGCAGGAAACATAAAAGTAAAAAACACTGATTGCAGGAGATTGATCCAAGAAGAATATTTTATTGATTGCACAGGTAATATGGTGACATACCAGGCACTGCAACTGCAGTCTAGCAAGAAATGCATTTCAATACCTCATGCATAACATATGAAATGAAAAAAAAAAACAATTACAAAATCAAAAAGGGAAACAATACATACATACTGAAACTCTAAATGCTTTATACAATTGCAGCCGATTCTGTATATTGGGCCACATGTTCTCATCCACAACAACAGATATCTTCCTTTGCAATGCAGTGTGGAAAGAACCTCCTAGAATGTCTTATCCAGCCTCTAAAGGCGTCTGCTGCTATACCCCACATGAAGCTTCCATGGCAGCAAGCAGTGTCATTTGTGTATGTGGGCTACGGTCATATACCTTCCACCTCCAAGCTCAGAAGAACTCTTCAGTTAGGTTGAGGAATGGGGAATATGGTGGTAGGAATTCCATCAGCATCCTGGGGTGGTTGGCAAATGATTGCCTGATTGGATTGGAGTGATGGAAACTCACATTATCACAAATGATCACATACTTTGGTAAATTTTCTCGACCAATCTCCTCTTCAGGTGTTGTATGGCCCCACAAGAGGTATGCGAGTGTGGACCCCATTGTCCGAAATAGCCGCACACATAGTGATGTTCCCACCCTGCTGGCCTGGCATGTCAACAGCAGCTCTCTGTTCAATTAGATTATCTCCTTCCTTTGGCCAAGTTGAAGCCAGCCTCATCTATGTATATGAAAATGGTGCAGAAATCATTAGTATTGTGAATACATGCCAAAATAGTTTTATAGAAACCTATAAGATACACTTGATAGCCAATGATATCTTGTTCAATACTTTTGACTGCAATGACTTACACAATGACAAAACGACAAGTTTGTCTGGAGTGTAAGACTATGTAAAAGAGGGCTACACAATGCATTTTGAGCATCATGACATAAGCAACCGCTGATGTATGATATAGCAGAGAATTGCACATAAGCATCTGCCTGAGTGTACTAAAGCAATTGCAAAATGACGAAAACAACCAGAAATTGCTGTTCTGATGTGCACAACTGACTAGAGGTTGTGGGAATTGGACGAGCAGTTTTGAAAACTTCAATTCTGTTGTGAGAAATGCATCAAAGCAACTGAGAAAAACTGTAACTGTCCAATAGGTTTGAAGTGCACTTGTCATGAGATCGAATGCAGCCAAGAATAAGCCGCCCAACAACTGACAGGTATGTTCGACAATTTGCGAACTGCCTTGTAGTAAAAAGCCAAGATCATGGACAAGTTTTTGAAAAGGAAAATTTCAGGAAAACATACCTGATACTGAATCATCAAAGTGATACGTTTGATTGGTAAGAGCCAATTAGTAGCATGTGTGTGACACAAGCAGGGACACACCAGGGACTGTGACAGGTACTAAACACAGAGAAGGTGTGCCTTGGGTTAATTACCTTAGGAAAAGTGTGCAGACACTACTGCAGGTGTCTACAACAGTTCCACAAAACGTGCAGTTTTCTAAGACCTAAACTTACAGTCTGGAGTTTTCAGGCTCTTTACCCAGGACTGGTAAATTATCACCCTATTAAGCAGCATGATTTAATTATCTAAAAACTGGTAAAATACAAAGGGGTTCCTTTGCTTTTATGAGGATATTTATAGAGGTACTTAACAGTGGAGGGGAAATCAACATAAAAGCAGGACATTTTCTGTCTGCGAAATGACATATACACAGTAACACATAAGCACAGAAACAGTAAGTAAAGTACAGAAGCACTGAAAAAGTATGATTTACAAATAAGAATAACAATAATAGTTTATTATTATTATTATTATTATTATTATTATTATTATTATTGTATTAAGGCACTCTGAAATACCTCAGATTCATGGATTTCATACCGAAATATAACTCATGGATTTTATGTCGAAATATAAGCAACTTACCAAAACGAATCACTGATAGGACACACAATCATACTTATTTCCCCTCTGCTTCATTTGCATGCATTGCCATTGCCCTAAAAATATACGTTCTATAGTATGTATCATATTCACAGTGCAGCCGGGTTCCCTGCACTGTGTGCTGTGACACAGTACTCAAAATTATCTGCCATTTGTGCCACGGTAGCCCTTCTGTTGGTTCGTACCAGATGGGATAGCCCACGTTCACATCTTGCATGGATGAGTCTTGGCGGCAAGACACCCCGTGGACAGATCATGGTCTTTCCCTCCTCAGACAAGTAGCTACTCACCACGGCGGACCATGAACACGCCACAGGCCTGGCCGTTTCGGAGATGCTCTAAAGCCAGCTGTCTGGCTATAACAGTTTGGCTCTAAAAGGACTCAAGGCGCAGCATCCATTAAAGCTGCGGAAGCAGGATGTCACAGGAGACAACAAATATGCAGAGAAAGATTTTTGCAGTACAATAAGCCTGCTGATACGTGTTGGTGAAAAGCTTTGAAGAACTTCCACTGCTTATAGCTGGAAGATGGGAAAATAAAACCAAACAAGGAAGCAAGGAAATGAAGAGCATATGGACCTGAGATATAAATAACGTGAGCAAAGTCAGTAAGTCAGTTACTGAAATATCTTCCTCTCTTGTTCAGTGGTTCCTTTTCCATTAACATGTTATGTTTTTATCAACATAAACCTTTACTTCAGTTCTCAGATTTAGTGTGTTTGACTTGAATGACTGTTAGGTCCTTGCCAGGTTCAGTAATGTTCTGCAAAGCTCTGGCTCCGATGCTAACTGGCACTTGGTAGCTCAGCATAGCTGCGCTTAGCTGTGTCCTTGACGGCTGTGTGCCAGTGATGTATCAGCCTCTCTTATACACCACTGCAGACAAAAGCATCACGAAATAAATGTGAACTATACATGTACATTCAGCACACTTCTCAGAATATCAAGGGTTACCTTTGATGTCAGGCCTCACAGGCACAGGTGAGCTTCACTGACCTAAAGGAAATACTTCATTTGGCCAGGATGCAGCACCAAAAAAAAAAACAGAATCACGATGCGTATTGTTACAGAGAGAATGCCGCTGTGGCTCGGCGAAGCTGCGAATAGGAGCTAAATTTAATCAATGCATAATATGCTCATCTCATTAGTGTATCTGCAGTGGGCTTTTTGTTCTTATACATGATAGAATGATCGCTGAAAGACAGAGGCAGGCTGAGGACCTCACAAGGAGCATCTGCAATTGAACCACAGATAGATAGATAGATAGATAGATAGATAGATAGATAGACAGATAGACAGATAGATAGATAGATAGGACACTGAAACATATCAGTGTGAAATAAACACACTGAGTTAAGGATGCTCTATATGACTCTTTCCTGTGCGTTTCTTCCAGAACATGAAAAGCTCCTGTCAGCTTTCCTCCCACAGAAAGCCGCGCTTTCACTGATCTGCTCTGTGAAGCTGGTTCATTAGCCTTGCAGAGAGGCTATGCAAATGTGCTCCTCGAGCACGCCAAGCCATGTGATACACACATGAGCTTCCGAAACCTTCCCTCCCATTATACCGGCACCTTGGCACGGGTCACCCCCCAGTCACCCTCCACTTTAGTGTCCACTTTGAGCATTGCCCTACTTCGCGTTGCCCAAATCTGATGAGTTAGCAAGCCAGTGCTTCACTGAGGACATTTGCAGCTGGATTTAGGTGGCTTCCCTCGTTATTCTGATTCAGCAAATACATTAGCGGGCAGGAATAAACGACGCAGGAAAGACATAGAAAAGTATTAAGCTGAACTGCAAAAAAAATAAAGGCCATTAAAGACACTGTGGAGTATCCCACGACCAAATCTTTAACTACACTCTCACAGTTTGTTTACATCTTAGTACTGAAAAATCAGAAATCCTTTCAGACAACACCAGGGCACTTTTGAGAGGCTGTCTCACGGACCCACAGTGAACAAAAGGCAGAATGTAAGGCTTTTAAGTTTAGCTCTCTATATTCCAGTCTAATTCTGACACCATGTTCAAAGTCTGTGGGCAACACCATATGCAATCTGGATGATTTATGAACTGTGTGCCGCACTGCCCGTCACAATTTAAAGGAATGTTCTACACAAGCATCAAGCAGTGAGATATTTATGTTTGAGCTAATTTGGTAAAATGTGTTAACACTACATATGTCAATACACTCAGGAAAGAATGCTAATTTATGACACTCCTATACTTTTAATATTATTTTATCAGCTTTATTTCAAACACCTTCATTAGAGGCTCCTCATATTTAGGTACAACACTACTATCACTGGAATACTGCCAGTATTTTGCATCCATCTTTGGAGTGCTTATCCAGGATGGGATCGTGGGTGGGGCTGTATAGGACACAGGCAGCATAAAATTGTAAGATACAAGGTGTAGGTATACCCTAGCGGGATCCTAGTCTATTGCAGGGCACCTACAAGCACCCACTCAAACAAAAAGCACTTTTTTGGACTGCAGGAGGAACATGGAGTACACAGAGAATACACATGCAACAAACGACGAGAACAAACTCCACAATGAGAGAGCAAATTCAAGATTCCAACCCCCAGCACTGGGGGGCAACCGTGTTACCCACGGAGAGCAGAAGTACTGCGCTAAATCGCTACATGCAGTAAAAAATGTGCATACGGTCTAATTCAGCTAATTAAAAGCATTGTGCAACTGCTAATTATTTCAGGTAGGGTACACTATTTAAATTTTTACACCCTCAGCAATCATTCCTCTTATTATTTTTTCACATTTTCCACAACAGATATTTTGTTAGAGTTTTTGTAAGCTATAAACTGCATGCAGAAAAACGTGGATATTTAGATGTTCGAAATTTTCAGGTTGGCTCAGGTTGCCGAACATGCACTGGTACAGTGTGTTACCACGGCCTCCACACAAAAAAACACTTCCAGGTCCTGGTTGGTGACCCCCCCAGGGTGACACGTGGTCTAGTCCCATGCCCCGGAAATAGCCGTCTATCTGCTGTAGTCAGGTGTCCCCTTGGCCTGGTCCAGCCACTCAGGCTCTCAGCAATGAAGATCCTGCGAGCTGGGTCACCCTCAGGGAAACGCGCCATATGGCCGTAGGGCCATAACTGACGCTCCCTCATAATGCAGGTAATGTGCCTCATTGGGGACTCATCTAGCAACCGCTCATTCAACACAAAGTCAAACCAGCGGTACTCAAGGATTCACCAAAGAGACACAGTACCGAAGGAGTCCAGTCTTCGTCTCAGCTCACTGCATAGCGTCCATGTCCCACAGCTGTACAGCAAGACAGGGAGCACCAGGACTCTAAAGACTTGGACCCTCCTCCTCTTACAAAGATATCTGGAGCGCCACACACCCCTTTCCAGCGACCTCAGAACCCCCCATGCTCTCCCAATCAGTCTGTTGAACAATAAATGTATTTATTTATTATTATCCTATAGTCAAAACATGTAAAACAGGGGAGACCCTATTTTTGTACTCACCGGAGGGCATGGAGCACTTATTGTTAATGTGCAGTGAAAAACAGAGCTTAAAGTCAGCTGGAGATTAAACCCAGCAGTGCACTGCTGAAACAGAAGCTGGCTGAATGCTTTCCCAACATGTTCCTGTGTAGGATGTACATAACACTTAGTTCTGTATTATTAGTAAGGGATTTAATGTTCGCTGTAGTGAGTGGTCTATGTGAGATATACACTCAGACACGCTAGTTATTAACAGTATGTAACAAAATAAATGCATCCATAATATGTGATAAAAATAGTGAACCGAGCTTGAGAATTGACTTTGAACAGCATCCTACATATATATATAGACAGTACTGGGCAAAAGTCTTAGGCAGTCACAGGAAATCTTTAAAGCTATTTTTATCTCTGAAATTAAAACACAGTTTAACATTTGAACATGTGCAAATTATCAGTAACACAATAAAAACTAACAGGAATTTATTTCTCCTAAAAGTTACTAATATCTTGTTAGAAGGCTAGAGTAACACCCTAACAAAGCCTGAGTTCCTAAACCCAAATCAGCGGCACCTCAGCAATTTCATTTTAAAATGGATTAGATTCATAAGATGCTGTTAATAAAAGTGTCTAAGAAGAACTTGTATTTGTCTTTAGGTAAGAAATATATGCTCTCCTGTAGAGCATACACTTGTTCTCCTTCCTTTACAAACTCTCACATTTACTTTGAAATTTAATTTTTCAAAGTCGTTTTTCAGTCCAGATCGTGTCTGTCACCATCGAAGCTCCGGAGACCCAGAACTCAAAGAAGGTCTTTCCCCTTCAGAAGCCCACACCCACCGGCTCCAATATCAACACCGTCAAGTAGCTGAGAGACTCACTAAAAAGTCATCTGGAATGGCTTATTGGACAAGGACAAGAACATTTAAGCTTAATTGTGCAGCTACATGTTGAATTGCTTAATGTAAGAATGACATCCTCAGAGCGGCGAAGCAGTCATTGCATAGCAGGAATCAAAGGTGCATAACAACTGAGAATATTAAAACATTTCTTAAACATATCAATGGCAGATTATGACTAACTATGTGTCATAATCTGTTCAGCACAAAAATTGTTGCAAGCAAAGCCAATGGAAGCCCATGGCGCGCCCTAGACCAGGGGTGTCCAATCTTATCCGCAAAGGGCCTGTAGGTCAGCTGTTCAAACCCAGGTGTGAGGACTCTTCAGCCAATCAGTCCTCTAATTAGTAATCTAATTAGGGAGTTGCAGCGAAAACCCGCAAACACACCGGCCCTTTGCGGATAAGATTGGGCACCCATGCCCTAGACAATCTTCACCGCCCTTAGTCTCGGACGGCGCGCTCTACGTATTCCTCACGCCAGGATGGGGCGCCGTCCGTTTCCAAAATCAGCGACCTCTCAAAAAATGGCGCTCTAGGCTGCCGTCTATATCGCCTAATGGTTTGACCAGCACAGGCTGCAAGGAAGGGAAGTATCTTCAGTTCAGGAATGACTTTATCAAGACTAATCTTGGATGTGATGTGCACGGTGCCTCTTCATGATCACACCACGTACGGTAACATATTTAAGCACAAACAGTGCACTTTTGACCAGAGAACGCAACCACAGCAGCAGGATTCACAAACGTTTTGCAACTGTGCAGTTGGCAATGTGTCCTGTGCATTCACGGTAGTCAGCGCATTGCCCGTCTCCAGAAGGACACGACATTTCTGCTCATTCTTCATTTGCAGAGCTCATTACAGCACGATCGCTTAAATTAAGTTGGTAAGGATGCACAATCAAACGTATTCAGAGAATGCAATACATACGGATATATTAAACGCTAATTTCAGTCGTGTTGAAGCTAAGCCATGTTTCAATAACTTCCTATAAAACACAGGAAATAAAACGGCGTCCGGGCACATTTTTCACATCAGAAAACTCTGCATGGTTAGGCACAGTCAGAAAGACGGAATAATGAGGCCGTGCATTAAAATATATAAACCAGAAGAATTCCTTTATGAAAATGCCTTTGTTATTTAACTTCTGTTACTATCCACCTTAAGGGTTAGAAAAAAGTCGTATATGTGCGCAATTTTCACATTAAAATGAATGAAGATGCATTTTTATCGCTTATATAAAATACTTTGCGAAATACCATACCTATTAAATAAAAAAAATGTTATAATAAATACATTTAACGAGAAAAATGTATAGTATTAACCAATATATCACAAAATTCCATCCGACACTTTTAGAAATGGAAATCTAACATCGATAATATTTCCAACACCAGAAGATCTCGATACTTATGTATTTCTATCACTTTTTAAATCAGCAATTATGAAATCAGGGGCAGTAATTACTCAGCATGCAGTGAACATTAGAGAAGCATTACTTTACTGTAAACTTAGGAAAACGGTAATCCCGTGAGCCGAAACGCACACAGCACACCCACCTCTGCGTGAACATATAAATATAGGGACACATTCAAGGATATACTTGGGACGGAGACCAGCATACATAGCCAGCATGCATAACGCGGCCATAAGTATTACATTAATTTCAATAACTTTAAATAAAACGGTTTGGAACACCACGACTGTGCAAAATAAGCACTAAAAAGCTCGAAGTAAGTGACGCCCTTACCTTCAGAATTTGCAGGCGGAGTCCAATATGAAGATACACTTGCGTTACCTATTTGTAATTTCAATATATATCCAACAATATTAATTTTCAATACCGGCAGGTATTTCTACCGAAACAACATGTACGCTATTTGTTTTTGCAGTCCTAAACCTGGGCAATCCTATCTGACTTTGGACGAATTTGTTGTATAGCGACTTAGGCACCTTCACCGCGTCCGCACACGGAAGCCTACGTCCCCTCTGTCACCGTATTTGAAGCACAATGCGCGCCCCGAAGTGCCCGCCTCCCGCATCCCCGACTTACAATGTCATTAACCAATAGCTTTATTAGGCCACGCTTCTCCTCCAATAAAGTGAAGTAGGCGGTCGCGCTTCCAGGCTGGAATGATGTAATGGTCCAGTTTAGGTTTTGTGCTAGCATTTACCGCACGTTCTACTGTAATGGGATGACTTAATATAATAAAATAATGAAATGTGTAACCCCAACAAGTAAGTGCCCCCATTTGTTGAGATGATATCACTCACCTGAGTTTCAAATTGTCTATAAAATATTGCGTAACGTGAGTTTCAAATATTGAAGTATCAATTCACTACCCAGCCTTACAGAAAATGTATGTATTTATTATTACGTTCTTCTTATATTTAATTTTAAATCCTGCGCTTTGCTGTGAATTATTAATCAATATTTGCCTAATATATTTGAAATAAGCAGTTTATGATTATGGTTATTTTATTGTTGGTGCTGCAGTTATAAGTCTGCGAACAACAAAGAGCAATAATAATACAAAATATTTAATGACAACAACAAAAATAGTAATACCCAACCACCTTCATTAATGATCTTAGTGTGTAGAGGGGTTTGCGAACCTTAACGAGCTGCAGAGCTATTTAATTATAACTGTGCTTTGTCATTTGGTCAAATACCAGTACAGGTACTTTATACAGAAATTGACACATCCCATTTTATTCACCTATGAGATACACAGACACAGGTAGAGAGAAGGTTAGAGTGCAGGGACAAACGTCTATCTGACATCTCCCAGTCACAGATACAGAGCCCAGTCTCACAAGGCCAAACACCAAACCCACAGCATATTGCTTGAAGCTTCTAGTAGGGCATCTCTTGGTGAAAAGGTCTGTGGGGAGAGGCCAGGTAAACTCCAATCCAGTAAGAATCCAAAACGAAAATAAAAGCATGTGTTCCCATCTTGGACTAGGGTTTGGTGGAAAGAGTGTCCCGAGAAACTGCTTCTCTTCTCAGTGGGAGGCAGTGTTGGAAACTTCTGGTGAATCAGCTTTCCTGCAGCTATGTGTGTGGTTGTGGGAATATATTAGCACTGTCTCCATCTACTTTGTGGGCTTGAAGAAGGCTCATGGGAAGACCATGTGCCCAGCCACATACTGTGGGAGGTGCTATAGAAATCTAGGGTCACTGCTGTGTGTCATTCAGTCCTTGTATGGACACAGTGGGAGTTGTGTCTGCATCTTTAGTACAAACCTGAACCCATTCAGAGTGCCTTTTGGTGTCTATCAGTATGGATCTTGTCTCTACCCCTATTGATGATTTTCATGGAAAGAATATCAAGGCACAGATGGAGGATCGTCCACTAGGGGGCCACGACATGGCATCCCTATCACTTGCAGATGATGATCCATGTTTAACTTAGTTTTAACAGGACCTCCAACATGATACTTGAGCAGCGTGGGTGCCGGAACAAATCTGACGGTCAGGCCCAAGAGTGTCAAGCAGCAGCGAACAAGAAAGCAAATGACACATCATCTGCAATGTCTTAATTGTGCATTGCTGTTTAGTTCATTGTTTTGAGTGTGGGGGGGCACTGGTTGGAGCACTGTATTTGCGTGAAGTGGTCGGGGTGAGAATAAGCATCTCCAACTCTGAAGCCATGGTACTTTCTTGGAAAAGTAGCTTCGTCCTTTCAGATGGGGACAGAATGTGGCCTTAGAGCAAGTCTTTAAATACTTTAAATAAATACAATATATTGCCAAAAGTATTGGGACTCCTGCCTTTACACACACATGAACTTTAATGGCATCCCATTCTTAATACATAGGCTTTAATATGGAGTTGGCCCACCCTTTGCAGCTATAACAGCTTCAACTCTTTTGGGAAGGCTGGCCACAAGGTTTATGGGAATTTTTCACCATTCTTCCAGGACAGCATTTGTAAGGTCAGGCACTGATGTTGGACATGAAGACCTGGTCGCAGTCTCTGCTTATAATTCATCCCAAAGGTGTTCTATTGGGTTGAGGTCAGGGTTCTCTGCAGGCCAGTCAAGTTCCACCACAGGCTCGTTCATCCATGTCCTTATGGAGTAGTCATATTGGAACAGGAAGGGGCCATCCCCAAACTGTTCCTACATAGTTGGGACCATGAAATTGTCCAAATGGTTTTCAATGCTGCAGTTTCACTGGAACTAAGGGGCCAAGCCCAAACCCTAAAAATCAACCCCACACCATAATCCCCCATCCACCAAACTTTATACTTGGCACAATGCAGTTAGGAAAGTATCTGGCAACCGCCAAACCCTGATTCGTCCATCCGATTGCCAGACAGAGAAGCGTGATTCGTCACTTCAGAGAACATGTCTTCACTGCTCTAGAGTCCAGTGGAAGCTTTACACCACTGTATCCAATGCTTTGCATTGTACTTGATGATGTAACAGTTGAATGCAGCTGCTCGGCCATGGAAACTTGTTCCATGAAGTTCTCTACAAACTGTTCTTCAGCTAATCTGAAGGCCACATAAAGTTTGGAGGTCTGTAGCTATTGACTCTGCAGAGGTGGCGACTTCTGCATACTGTGTGCCTCAGTTGTCCCCCCCCCCACCGTGATTTTACGTGGCCTTTCACTTCATGACTGAGTTGTTGTTGTTCCCAATTGCTTCCACTTTGTTATAGTACAACTAACAGCTGACCATGGAATATTTAGTAGCGAGGAAATTTCACAAATGGACTTATTGCACAGGTGGCATCCTATCACGGTACCACACTTGAATACACTGAGCTCCTGAGAGTGACCCATTATTTCACATGTGTTTGTAGAATCAGTCTGCATGCCTAGGTGCTTGATTTTATACACCTGTGGCTATGGAAGTGATTAGAACAGAGTAAAAAATAGCTTCTACCCGTGGGCAGTCAGAACTCTTAATGCACCAGATCACTAACATTACTCCTTCAATCCTCCCCTCACTGCTATCTTTTTAAGCTTATGGTGTCCATAAGTATGTATGTGTGTATGGGTGCGGGTGTGTGCGTGTGCACGTGTTTGTGCAGTTTTCATCCATACTCCATACTCACTGCTGCTACTGACTATGGCTCTGTGCAATATCTTGGCAAATGTGCAATTACCAACCTACCCAATAGTTTCACTTATCTATGACAAAAGCCCTTCCCCCTTATTTATTATATTTATGACGCCCTTGCATATACCCCCCAATGTCTCTTGTACCTATACATTGTATATACTGTGTTTATTATTCTTATATCTTGTACTGACACTTTCTTGCATCTTTGTGGTCTTGCTAGCTAATTTCGTTGTCCAGGCAACTGTACAATGACAATAAAAAGTCTTGAAGTCTTGAAGAACAGCTGAAATCAATGATGTGGAGGGGTGTCCCAATACTTTTGGCAATATAGTATACTTCGGGATCTTTTCAACGGGTGACAGTGAGAAGGAACATGAGATTGACATGCCTGGTTTGGTAACTACTGTTTTACAGACACTGAGGAGATCCCAGGGAGTAAAATAGGAGTTAAGTCATAAGATGAGACTCAAAGTCAACCATTCAATGTATGTTCCTGCAATCTTCACCAATGGTCATGAGCGGTGGGTGTTGACTGCAAAAAATAAGGTTTTGAGTATAAGCAGCCAAAATGAGGTTTATTTGCAGGGTTCCTGGATTCAGTGACAGCCCTCAAAATAGAGCCGCTACTCCTTCAGATGGGGAGATGGTGGTTTGGCCATCTTATGAGGATGCCACCTGGATAGCTCCCAAAGGAACTGCTCTAGGCACATCCCTCTTGGTGGAGGCTCCAGGGTAGAACCAGGACATGCTGGAGGGATCATGTCTCCCAGCTGGCTTAGGAACATCGAGGGGTCCCCCAGGATTGCCTGCAGTCTGTGGCCACTGAAAACGAGGTCCAATGTGACCTGTACAGCAGAGGTGTCGTTAGGCCTTTGATGGGGGCTTTAAAATCCCCCCTATATAGCATTTCAATCATATTAGGAATGATATCATTCTTCTGTCTTCTGCATGCTGACAGCTTGATCATGGAGCTTGACTACTGTATATACACAGGCAATGAAATATTGATGTCAATGAAATATTTTAATATATATATATATATATATGTGTGTGTGTGTGTGTGTGTGTGTGTGTGTGTGTGTGTTTAGAGAGAGAGAGAGAGAGAGAGAGAAAGGTTTACAGATCTCTGTACAAAAATGAATTTGTAATTTGCAACTAATAGATCTGTGGTTGTGCTTCTCACTTTTTAAATATATGTGTCAGTAATTTATTTATTCATTAAAAATTCCCCAAATATTCTGATATCTTTTACCCTCAAACTAGCTGCTCTTTCAACCCATGTATGGAGCAGGACAAGCAGGTTCACAGTGCGTGATGTATAAAAGGAAAATGAAATAAAGAGGATTAGATGAGATTAGATACAGTTGAATTTACAGCCTTGTCAGCATTCAGATCCCATTGTCCTCCTTTCTCTGTGCTGCCTTCCACACTGTTCAATCTGCCCTTTTATTTGTACCTTGTGGTGTCAAACATAAATTCATTTGGGGACAAAAAAAAACCCTTCTATTTAAAAGTTGGAACATACTGTCTCCAAAAGACAAATTTCACCGAGCATGATAAAGGAGCATAAATACACAGAATTTAACATTTTGTGCTTTGCTTAATTTTGATGCAGTGTATCATTGGGTGCTAACACTAACTAGTTGTGTGTGATGGTACTGGCCAGAAGTAGGTTGTGTCACATTACAAAGCTTCGGTTTGTGCAGTATCCTGGTAAAATGTACACATTTTTAAACACACTCTGTATCAATGTCTTTGAGAAAATCTGAAATCTGAAGCCCTTAAGTCAATTAAGTCAAATACAAAGTAGCCTTAAATTCCCATAGAAGCAAGCAATAATACAAAATTGATGTGTAAGATCTTTGTCATTCATTACTGTTACATATTTCCTGACTCAAATTTCAAATCATTTTAACATTTCACACCTGCAGAGTTCTTGCATTACTATTTGATGGTCATAAATAAATACCAGTTTCAACAGCCCCATTCATTTAGGACTGCAATGATGCAGGATTTATCAATGTATCACACTATATATACAGTATAGCATACCATAGGTAGGACACCAAACTGTCGCCTTAAAACAGTTAATATCCAGGCAAATCCTGATATTGACAGTCTGCTGTCATGCGTGTGATTTCACCATTTTTGCCTTTAGTGAAAAAAGTTGCCCTGTAAATAGGAAGCCGCTTTTGCTGTTATTCCAGAAGGTCATGCTACTCCAGTCCCAGATATTCAGATCCTACAGTTCATCCCTTGGGTCACTGAATAAAATAAGACGAGCAGAAAAACGGTTAGAAAAGCATTTAATAATTAATTATATTACATAACCATGTTGTTCTTGTATTCATTATGGTCTGTATGGAGGATTCATAGTATCATCTAGGCATCGTAATGTGGCATGACAGACAACTATGAAATTACACAGGGATAAAAACAGCAAGTCAATGATCATAAATGTATAAGGACAAAATCGAAAACAGCATACAGCTTAATGCAGCATAAAAAGCTTAGTGTTTTAATGTTCTTGAACACTTCTGCTCTTTGCAATGAAGAGAATTAAGTCAAATTCATTGAAATGCAATGCAAACACTTACACCACAGGCATGATCATAGTGTCCCAAAACAGTGATGCTGAAGCGTCGATTGCAGCCACGAAAACCACAAACAAGACGACGACCTGCATTTTCATGGAAGTCATACTGCTGCCGTGTATGTTTTTTTTTCTATTAAATCACTTTTCGAATTGATAAAGTAACACAGAACATAATATAACGTAATGTGTCTGTGATACCCAGATGAGGTCAGTTAATGTAAAGTTCATATTTTCTGGGTTTTGTGTTCATTGCCTCATAAGATTCCCCTTTTTACAGAGCATGGAGTGGTCTATGGTAATCACTGACCTTAATATTCTGCGGATACAGCACTATTATGCTTTAATTCATCATAATGAGGGCTTCAAGGGTAGTGAGGACTTGCTATTGGCCCTTGCCATGGTAGGCCTATCCAAAAAATTGAATTACAGAAAAATCTGGTAAAGTTTTAACCATTGCCTTTGGTTGCCAGTGGATAATGTTTTGTCTTAAATAGTTTGTTTTTAACTGAAAGACAGTAATAGTCTTTCTAAAATAGTAATTCTAAAAATAGCACAACTTCTGTATGTAATCAGAATGAATATAATTCTTAAAAAACGTGAATGCTTTCCAGTCTGTTTTTAAAAATTTTTTAAAAGCTGCAGTGTCACCCTAAATCGTGAAAGGAAAGTTTTAGCCTGTGCATAATTATGTGTCCTTCACAAGTCTGGCAGCTGGTCAGACATACTGAATAAAAAAATACATCTCTTAAAATGTGGGATTAACTTGGATTAGGCAGGCGAATGTTAATTCCTCTGGAAGCTGTGCCAAGGACATTAGCGTGCCCATCCGACCTCATCCTGCCACTGCGTGACATTCACATTTTCTTTGCCTGAGAATCGGTCTCAGCTCATTTGCAAGGTATCTGAGGAGACTCTCCACCAAAACAAACACCAGCCATATTTGAGAATTTATTGGAAAAAGGAGCATTTTCTTGGCTTGGAGAAACAGTTCTAGTCTAAGATAAATTGATGTCCGCTTGGATTGAAATGCTGACTCAGTAGCAGGACACGACATGTGCTGTTTTAGGTGACTATCCTCTCCTTCCTCTCACCTCAATGTCTATTTTAAAGCCAATAATATGTATGTATATCTATGCGTCTGCTTGTAGGATCGATGTGGTTCAGCTCCAATAAAATAAAATAACCTTTCCATATCCATGGCTCTTAACATGTTTTTCCAAGGGCCATAATGGCGTTTGATTCTGGAAACGGTGCAGGGTACAGCTGCTGGTTCATCTGTACCTGATGCAGCTTCCGAGCACATGCTACTGCTAACGATCCCCGATATACTGGGTTCCACGTGTCACCCCTAATTAGGGCAGGACATCAGGGGAGCCAGTCATGGTAATGCATGGCTCTAGCACTGAAGATGCATGTTAATAGATGACGCTGCTATCCTAATGGAAAAGACTTTTTAGAGGATCATATGGCTAAGAAGATAAAGGGCTTCTGGCCTGGGGCTGTGGGAGTGTCATCTGATACCCTTTAATAAATGACATTATATGATGGTGCAATAATGACGTGGGAAGTCAGCGGACAATTATTTATGCAATTTTAAAAGACTTATAAAGGCAGATGGTGGGGTGACAAACAACCTCACATGGCAATCAAAGAATTTTATTCAATACTAACTGCAGTTTAGGAGCTGTATACAAATATAAACATGAGAGAAATAATCAGTGATATTAAATGAGTATAAGAATGAATAACCTAATTATGGATTATAAATCATTATTTAAGCAACAAAGACAGCCTAGGTGCATTGCACCCTTAGCTTTACTGTGAGCATTCCTGGTGTTTAAAACTCACAGAAATGAAGACCGGCACCATCACTGATTATTCTCTCTCTCTTTCTCGCACTCAGCTGTCATCTGCAATGTCAAGCTGAACCATGCCTGTGTGTTGCTGTGGAGACGTACTCAGCTACCAGACCCTAAAGAACTCTGGGGAATATTATAGGAACAGATGTCAGCTCAGTGGCCTGGATGCTTATTGATTATCTCATACATTACAAAGACGAGGCCAAGTGAGACGGCACTACAGTAAGGACAAAGGTAGAACAGACCCTGTAGAGTCAGCAGCACAGGTGCACAACAAAGGAACAAATGTGGTTTCCACCCAGCATATTTCTAGATAGACCTATATCTAGATCTAAATAGCTGAATATATTTGTAGTGTTTTGGAATTACAAATGTGTCTTCTCCTGTTAACTGAAATCCACTTTTAAAAGACCAAATATTGAGCTACTGCCAATCAAAATATTTGTAATTTGTGGACATAATGTTTTGTGTAGTTTGTGTAGCTTTAAAACGGTTAGACAAAAGAAAAAAGGCGACTCTGTACTAGATAATCAATTGGAAGATGGATGGATAGATGGATTTTGTTACTTTGAAAGATTCTGAATCGCAGTAGCTCACCAATCTATTATTCTGGGCGAGATGCCAAACTAACAACCAAATTCAAAATTGTCATTAAGGATGCTTTGGGGCTAGTAAAAAGACCAACATGCAGGGTAATTCGACACACTGCAGTCAACCTTAAAATTGATGAAACCAAATTGACAGTGAAAAGGCTGTAGTGGAGTAATATGACCTAATGCAAAGCATTCTAGTTTCTAAAACAAGGCTGATGTTTAGCCATTTTATGGATTACTACACAAACACACCAGTCACGGCAAAAGCACATTAGGGAAGTGCAGAGTGGAAGCGAGGCTGCATTACGGTGCAGCTGTAAGGGGCAAGACAGAAAGGAATAGAATGACTGTGTAGGCGATGGAGCAAAATGTTATGCGGCTCAATGAGCCGTTGCCCTGGAAGCCAGCAGAGAGGCCACTGTACACGAGCCATATTCAGTGCCACATGACATCAGCAGATGCTGCTTCTGAGCGCGCGACATGCACTGCACCCTTCACTCTCCACACGGCTCAGAGTTCAATACAAGAAAATAATTTCCAGTGTTCAGCTCGTCTACTTCACTTCCACACTCTGCCCGCTGTTTCCTTCTTAATTATTACCTGAACTTCGTCTATCCCTGATAGATGCCCCCCCAGGCATGAGGAGGTGGGGGTATCAGTAACCAGGAGAAAAACACGCATCTCAGGGTGTGTTTGGAAATATCTCAGTGTGTAATAATGTGAGTTCTGATTTAGAGGACTGCAGTAGCCCTGCTCTGCATTCACATCATATAATACTGCTGAGCAGATATTAATAAAGCAATTAATAAATAAGCAAGTTCCTCCAAGATAATAATGATTCTGAATCTGAATAGGATATACACTTTCCTCGTTGCTAGACATTTACAAGACTGTCAGTATAGTTTGGCATGAGAATTATGGTTGATTTTGACCTGAATATTACAGGACTTTGGATTACATAACGCTTGTGCTTTTAAAAAAATTTACTATTGCTTTTTTTTACTTTCTGCATTTAAAAGTTATGTTTGTAAGTCACTTATGTAAGGAAATTAGTGTCTCACAATTTTCAATCACTAGTATCCATACTTAATGTGACCATATATACTTATTGCAAGAACATTCAACAGAAGCTTACCATGGTCGAAGACCCAGCAGAGGTTGTTATGTGCGACCTCCTACACTGACTTGTCCTTCATCAAGTCCACCCACAGATATTCCCAGGTAGAAGGAGAGTTAAGTGCAATGCAGTCAAAGCTTATCTACAGTTAGCTCTTTACTGTAGAAAATGAGTCTAGGGTCAGCAAGACTTTGGAGATACAAGTATCATGAGTAATTCCTTGCTGCTAGGTCTTCAGAGCAGAAACGTAATTATTTGCTCCGGCATAACAATCAGTAGCACCATACAAATAACCTGCAATTAAAATGAAAAAAATTAAAGCTAAGTTAGAAGGAAACTTACATGTTGGCAACAGAAATGACAAAGATGCAAACGACAAAATATGATTTTATTTATTTTTTTAATAACTTTTTCATTTTAGGTTAGTTCCAGCGCTTATATAAAAAAACATTATTAATGTCTTTAACATATATACAAACAAGGTATACTGTGCAGATTAAAAATAGTTTCTCTCTCTCCGGTAAATACAATATAGATTGACATTTTTAAAAATATAAGCAACCCCTCCACTTTGTAAATAAACCCCCAGTAACAATCTTACAGTTGGGAAAGGGAGGAGTTGCTATGGAGATCTGCAAAGTTATACGACAGCAAAAAAATATTTAATGACACACAAGTGCTTGTACTGATTTAAGCCAGAAATATCGAAAACCTTTGCACAAACATTTACATCAAGTTCTTCACATATAATACTTTCTGAAAAACACAGCCAAAAATGTTTATTACATGAGAACAACAAAACATAATGACTGAGCTCAGGTACTTGTGTCATGATCTCCTGAGATGCTTAAATTCTCAAGACCCTTAGAAAGTAGTAACTGAGGCAAAGTTATTTTTGTTCTGCAATTCATCACACTAAGGTGCCAATTCCCAATGTTGGCCATGGAGGAACATTTAGTTTAACGACACATGGAGCATATTGCCCACGACACTGATTAGACCTCCTGCAAACTGGTAACACCCATTTAACACCCATTGAAACTATGAAACTGCATTCAACCTCAGTGGAACCCATAAAACTTTTAGATCTAGATAAATCAGAAAACCAAGTCATTCTAACGTTCATTAGAAAAATCATATCTTTGCTCAGTGTTACAGAAATAGGACCAAACAGCATAAGGTTGTGTAGCACAGCACTGGTGTGCAGTCAATGTCATAAGCATACACAACACATACCTCAAATCTATATGTTTAATACTTGAAACATCTTTTAGTTTTTCTTTTTCTTCAAAAAAAAAAAAAATCACCGCAATGGTCCAATGTTTCAGTTAGCAGGAGATGTACAGCAGACCATATACTATATAAACAGAAATAAATGGTTCCGAGTTAAATGCTGCTGAAATCCTCTTTCAAAAGTAATAATGGTTTACCTACAGGTAAATACTTAATTAGTTTGAAACTGACTTTCTGTTGCAAGCTACGGGAAACTAATGACAAATAAAACACATGACTATGTTACTAAAACATAGTAATAGAACTTGCTTGTTGCACAAAATATAAACAATGTATACATCGCACTTGACATCACCTGTGGATTGACATATGTGCAATCAAATTTGCATTATTCAACGGTTTTATTATTTTTGCCAATATTCAAATCATTACGTGACAGAAATACGCACTTTTAAAGCATAGGCTAAATGAGTGATTTTAAAGATGCAAAATATCCCGATTTTCCTATTTGTTTATGGCTTTGCTTTTCCCACTTTGCATTGTGTTCACAATGATAATTTTAGTATAATAACAGTCTTCAAAGGGTTAAAAAAAAAACTAAAAGAATCATTTTAACACATTCTGAGGCTGAACACAATTACTGGGATTAAATGCATGCTGTGACCAGCAGTCAGAACTGCAAAAACCAACAATAATCAAGTTAAAATATTTCATCTACTCCCATCTATAAACATATGTGTTCCCCTGGTCACAAAATGACCTCTGAGAGAAAACACAAGATGAAAATACATAATATCCTTGGTTTCATAAAAATATTAACTACACATATTACAGTGAGAATCACAGGGCTTATTAGGGTAATGCTTTCTAAGAAGACGCAGAAGTACAGCTTTAATCAAAGAAAAATTACCATAATCTTGACATTACTAGTATTTTATATTTTGGCATTACATAGTCATGTGTCACTTGAAGAACGATTTGGATATTATTTTTATATAAGGCACCCAATTTAATGGTTTTCTTCAGTAGAGTCATTATCGGGAAAGGGGTTTAAAAACAAACACAATACCTTTAAAATACCTCACTGACTCAGATACAAAATATCAAATGTCCTAAAAACACAATTTGAAGCAGAGCCAGAACCTTTTCCCACAGCCAGCTCAGTTTTCCGTTTGAGAAAAATGATGACAAAGAATATCCCATCCTCAATAAATAATTATCAGATACAGCACATTATACATCACCTATTTCTCATCTGTTTTGGAATCATGTCAAAATTAAAGCCAGGGTGATTAATACTGCCCTGTCATTTTTAGCTCATTAATAAACAACCTTTTATATAATAATTAAGGCTACACTCTTGGGAAAACATATGATTATTCATTAATATAATAAATCTAATTAGCAAACTGATCATTATACTGTACTTGTTGTTGCTTCTTAGCAAGCACCCCTTGGTCAAAAATATTTATTCAGTCAAGGAACTCCCTTTCAAAATATAAGCAAATGATGACCAACAGGACAATACTTCACACAGCTTCAGAAGAGCAGATATGCCATTGCAAGGCAGAGTAAGCATGGGCATGCACAGGTGGCACGATGCTGCACAGGGGACTCCTAAATAGACAATTATCTCCATGCACCTGCATTTCACTTCCTGGCACTTCTTCCTAATATAAAACCATATAACTAATGGCAACAAAAATATTAATTACACTCCAACACTCTCCTGAGTGTAGAATATATTGGGATCCCAGTGGCGATACAGGTACCTCAGCTGTCATTTCTGTAGCATTAGGAATGTTAGCTATGAGCCAGACTTGCATAAATATTATCGACCCAATCAAAGGCATGAACCTGACACCTATAGATTCACTGTTTTTATGATGTCCATAAACTGGTGAAAAACGAAAAAAAAGCTTCTTTGCATGATGTATTGCAGGGAACATCATAAGCTTACGGTGGTCAGATTCAGCAACTGACCAAAAAAATTACTGGTTTCGGATGCCTTAAATGGACACTAATTGCTTCCCTAAAACCTAAAGCACTTATAAGATACTAAAATATTTTAGGAGTAGTTATTTTCCACTCTGTCCATGTTTTTTATTGTAGAAATGGAAAAATTCCATAAGATAAAAAGAATGATGTTAACCAATCACACACGTTAGTATTTTAAGGTTTGTAAATATAAAATGACACTTCAGGTAGACAAAGATAAATACTGAGATGCAAGGGGGGGCCGGAGGGGGGGATTGTGAAATAGAGAACAGTTTAAGGCAACCAGTGCCGTTTCTGATATTGTATTAAACAGTGCTGATTACCATGGCTATTCATTTCATTTTTTTAGGCAAGATACTGTAATTCTAGATTGCTGGTGCAGTAGTAGCGTAAACATAAGGGAGAACGAATGCACAATTGTTTTACATTTTTGAGGCAAGTTGCAGCTGGGTCCTGGTCAACATTTCATAGTGCACTACCCAGGCTAAGAGAAAGAGGGCATATGAAATATGTCAGGTAATCAGACGATTCACATGAAAGCCTATGTGCTATGTATTCCAGAGCTCTCACATACAAAATCTCAGCTGTTCACTACCACTTCGGTTTGGCATATCTGTGGATGTTTGGTAATGGTAAAGGATAAGTATTCTTCTAATGGCACAACACTGTGGAGTACATCAAAAAGGTAAAGTGCAAAAAAAAAAAATTAAAAACCCTCATGTCGGCCGTATGTGTTACACGAGCATCTCTGCCTTTTGCGGTCAGCAAATCTGCAAAATTTCTACGTAAGCACTTCTCATGGGGATGGTATGACTGTAATGACATCATTTACCTATTTCAAGCACATGCTTATGCAGTGTGTGTACATGTATATATCAGGTTTGTTGGTTACTGGTGTCTGAACAGAGGCGTCAAACGTTCACAGACAGGAAAAAAAACATCTGAATATCCTAAAAGCAAGTTATCCATTAGACCTCATAATTGTGTCATAGTGGGTGATTCAAATTCAGCACCAGTGTCTTAAAAAAAAGATTAAAGCAAACTCTTGTGACTATTTTCTTCCATCTTCCACAACTGGTTATCCCAGGAAAATAAGCAGGACACAAATAAGCAATTTAGAGACAGACTCCGTGTGAGGAAACCAGAGAGCACTCAGTGAAAGATGCAGGCAAAATAAACCAAAATTGTTTATACCAAGAAAACTAGATGGTCTTTTTAAAATCTAAATTCGACCACTCTACCCTCTGAAACAACCCCTCCATGTTTACAAAGATCTACTCCCTTGTTTTAGCAGTAGAAGGCATCATCAAAGCAACGGCTAGTAACAACAGGAAAGAGGGATTAAAATTTTCCATAGTCCGTGTGTATAAAAATTTCAAAGTGCAAAATACTCAGGATAACAAAGTGGTCACATTTTATCAACATTTTAAAGAACCCGTGTAACGTAAGCAAGCTCAAACATGGCCACCGACGATGAACCGTAGTGCTGTACATTCCAGTAACGTCGTCTGACTCAGAAACAGTCTCATATTTCTGTAAGGTTTCTGAGTATGATCCTGGAAACAAAAACTGATGAGAGTCCAGGACATGTTATCCAAACAACTGCTCAATTTTAAATGTGCAAGATAAGAACTGGCTTTTCAATATATTTTGTCAGGTGACACTGCGACAAATACCACAAGCACTGGCACATAGCAAACCTAAAAGAACAGAGGCTAGAAGGAAAGTCAGCTCACATATCTGAAAAATATCAATTAAATATATCTGTAGATGTACTGTACATCTATAGATATGCAATCATTTGTTAACATATATATATATCAATGCAAATTGGTACAAATGATTCTAGTTTGCAAGAAATCAAATGGTATATCTTTACTGCAAGTATACAGTGCTATTAAAAAAATAGCTGAATATAAAATTTTGACATCATATTCCATATTAGACTATGCATTTCTCAAAGAAATTTGGTGACCTTATGTTACGGAATGTGGTCAATCGCTTTGGATAAACATGACTCGCTTTGATAAATACAACTGAAAGTCTGTCATTATGTAAAATAGTGACTTTGACTTCAAACAGGCCACAAATATTTCTGTATCCAGTACAGATACTAAGCATCCATCTATCAAAAAACAACATTCAAGGGAAAAACTAATGCTTCAGATTGTTTCTTTAGTTACCTCTTCTTTTGTTTTAACACAATGTTTGAATTCAGTAAATCTATGAGCCAAAATTTATGTCCATTACTTGAGAAAACTGGGTTTTAAAATTTCAGCATTTGGTAGCATAGAAGAATAAAGTGTGTTATAGCCCTTTAATGAATGACAGCGAAACAGTGCAGCTCTAAAAAAAATATTGTGTAGAATTTCATTAAAACTGCTGGCTTTGGTCTCCTCTAGAGTTCCCATTAAAAAAGCTACAAAATTTCGCTTGACATTTCAAAACCCACATTCCATCTTAGAAATAAGCAGAGCAATGTCAGAGATGTTACAAGCAATTAAACATTCAGAAAAATACAGGGATGGACAGAGCGTACCATCAAGAAGTGCTGTCTCATTTACTTTTACAACAAAATAAACTGTATATCGTCTTTTAAAAATCCTGAACACCACCCAGTAGCAGTCTGCTTAGCCCAAATGGACAGAATCAAGAAGAACAGCCCCTTTCAGGGGAGAATCCCAGTAACTACACACACATGATTTCAAAAGGAACATATGACAGGGATTACAGACATATATGGATTCTAATGTGTGGGAAAAAGACGTCCATGATGTAAAATTCACCACTTGAAACCAAGAATGTTTCTGGGAGAAAAGAAAAAACAAAAAAAGCACACTGTCATTAGACATAAAATGAGAAATTTATATCACAAAAATTCACCATCATTATCGTCCAAATTTCATGATGTAGAAAAAATGTTTTTTTAAAAATATCACTGAATAAGACACAAAAAATGGAATGGTAAGCGCTGTTAAATAAAGATTTAATTTAAAATGATCCTCCTCTTAGAAAGTCGTTATTTATGAGGAAGCCACTCTGGATCCAAACAGATGGCTGGAGGGTAATTTGACTGACTACAGGTTCAGTTCCAAAGGAGATGAAGTAAAATCCGTAATGCTGACACATGTAGAAAAGGGGAAAAAGCCACACAAAGGGAAACTGGGTTGGCTTTTCTCTGAGATGCAATACTGCAAAAGCCACCTGCTGGCCCAGGCTCCGCCCAGAGCAAAGACAGCGGGCCACCAGAAGAGGGCGCTGTTGCTTCGCTGGGGCCTGAGACGCGAGAAAAAGCAGCGCAGAGCTGTTTTCTGCACAGGGCCCTGGTGACTGTGCCTGCTTCCAGCCCCCTTGTCCTGCGCCTCTGGCAAGCCTGCTTTGTGAAGTCCTCCCCCTGCTGATCAGGGATGTGACAGAGAGCCCGGCTCACAGCCCACAGCTCACGGTTTCTGTGGACCGGGAGAAAGTACCACCGGCGTGGACAGCCCATCCACACTCAGGGCAGGGATATGGATCTGGTTGCTCCCATTGGTTGGAAACTGTAACAGGGTAAACAAGATAAATATTATCGTGCCATTAAACCATCCCATACACTTTGTATACAAGAAACGATTTAGATAACATCAAATGGATGATTCATTTCCACCTTTAATGATGTAAAACATTGCATTTAATTGTGGTTTGCTGCAGTGCTTTCCTTGGGTAAATATTATAACCAGCTGTTATCCTTTTTGTACAATACAGATAATGGCTCATTAGGCATGTAAAATGGCAGAAATCCATAACTGGAAGCGAAAATAAAAATTCACCAACAGGGGGAGCTGACGCACCATGCCAGCAGGACATGTGACTGCACTTCACTGAAGGGCACAGGCGTGCGAAAGAGGCATGCGTGGCTTCCACAAACAGCACGCCGAACAGACTGGCGACCAGCTGCCAGCGCAGACTACGTCAGGGAGCAGCAGGAGCGGGGAAGAGGCATACCTGAAAGGACAGCTTGGCCGGGCTGCGGGGCGCGATGGGACTGAGCGTGCTCCAGAAGTGGATGGTAGAGGGAAGCGGACTTGGCGTCAACAGAACCGGGGTCTGACAGGGAAGCACAAGGGAAGTATGCTGAAAATCACCCCGACCTGACTTCCAAGGCTGGGTCCATGAGTTGACAGTGTAAAAATACCCACTATGCTGCTATTAGGCATTCAACTAGTCACACATACCTTCTAGACAAATTAAAGTGAAAGTTACATTAAATATTTGTAATTCATAATTGATATACAGCACATAATTCTATCGAAAATTAAATTTGTTGTTTAAAAATCATGAACAAAAAGGACAAACTTGAGTATAAAAAATGTTTTAAATTATTTTGAATTAGGTTCTGTACTTGTAAGGGATACTTCCAATTTATGCTTATTTCATACTTGTCTTTTCCATGTGCACTTTCGGCTGCAGATCGTGCATGCGGAACCTTGTGTTCATACTACATTTGGCTGCAGAGGCAGATGGTTGTGGTCGGTGCATTCATAGAGCAGTGATATGCTGCGTTCCATCTGAACTTGTAAATCTGGAGTTCCTAGTCAGAAATTTCAACTGGAACGCCCCTGAAGTCGGAAGTCTGAGTTGTGAAGTCGGAGGAATCTACACAACCCGACCTCTGAATTCAAGATGGCTGAGCCCTATATCAATGGAAGTTAAAACTGTAGTTTAATACTGTTTATTAGCACTCACGCCTTATTTGTGGCTCATTAAATCGGTCGTACACTCAGTACTGTCCAACTGCTATCTGTGGACATGTCGCTAAGGTGTTTTTATGTGGAAAATACTGAGTAATGTGTTATGTGATATTGATATTGCTAAAAATGGCTAACAATTAACCAGGCTAGAACTGGGGCCATTTCAGAAAGAAGGATTTCTTGCTTAGCCGAACAGCTTGTTGGATAAAGGCTAGTTATACTGGGTAAATAAAATCCAACAAGTTATCCGGCAGAGCAAGAAATCTTGCTTTTTGAAACAAGTCCCAGTTATGGCTAGTGGTTTTCCGATTTGCTGTACTGGAACGCTGTTAACTCATTTGTGACGTCATTCTCAGTTCCAACCTCCGAGGTAAATGGAATGCAGCAATATTCCACCAGACCAGGAGAGGGCAGATGTATTGCAACAAACAAGAATACAAGCAGCTTAGTGAAATGGGTTAGCTTTTTATGAACAGTTTTAGAGTTGTGAGACTGGGTGGTATTACGGTAATACAGCATACCAGCATTTTGAAATCCTTACAACAATATTAAGCAGAGACACCCCAGCACTCGGCAAATTTTATTGGTAAGATTTTAAAATGCCAGAATAGAACTGCCTTTGAAAATACAATATACCAAGGTATGACGTCTGGACAGTATAAAAAGACATATGCGGGTAACTCGGCACCTCTTCATGCAGCTGCTCACCATAACTACTACAACGACTATTCTTTCTCTAATCTTTCTTTGGTTGACCTCTGCTCTGTAAAAGTCAGTGCTGCCACCTACTGGAAGTACCTAGTCAATTAACTTGTACAGGCGATACACACAGACACACGACAAAAAATCTCTGCTACACCCACACCGTTCACCACCATCCGGCACATGCCCCCGATGACGAAATTTACGTTACCTGAAATTGTGCGCGAACAACAGTGCATGCGGAAAAGTGAAAAAATGGCTTTTACTGGTATAGGGATGGGAATTGATAAGATTTTCACGATTCCGATTCCATTTTCGATTCTGTTTAACAATTCGATTCTTTATCGATTCTCCTATCAATTCTTATTTTTAAAAAAGAAAAACACACAGGTCGATTAGCTTAGAACTTTGTTTTCTATCTTATCTTTGAACAAGATAGAAATTTAGGAGTAGCATGACCTTACAAACCCAACAGTGAGATCTTAAGAGATCCACAGCCTACGGCTCCTCGATGGGGTGCCACGGGGTCCCCAGAAAAAAAATTTGTAAATGTAAAATAATAATAAAATAAATATTCTTCTGTAGCAATAACAAAGTATAACATAAATTGTTGTGGCTCATTAAATTGTGGCAATTACACAAGAATGTCCAGTAACATTTACACTCTCCTTTTTAAAAGTATATAAATCAACTAACATAATATGCAATGTTAGTTGATTAGTTACCTGCCGTATTAACAGGAGAGGACGTGCAAACATTACCGCTGCTGCTGGGTTGAGATTCACTAGTCCGGAGCGGATCAAAAACACGACATTCATTTAAGGTTATCGCGTGTTTTGTGAACAAATGCTTTTGCATATTCGTAGTGTTTCCTCCCATTGATGAAATATCCACTTTGCAAGTATTGCAAGTTGCCCTGTTGTCATCCTTTCTCGTAAAGTATAACCAGACTTTTGAGCGTTTGTGTATTTCCATTTCCATGTTTCCTGCTGGGTAAATGACGCTACGCAACGTGGTGACGTCATTCGAGGCGACTGGAATCGATAGGGGAATCATTTGCAAAAATGGCAAACAATTCCAAGGAATTGAAACAGTGGGAACCAGTTCTCAACAAGAACCGGTTTTCGATTCCCATCCCTATACAGGTATGTGGATTTTAAGAATTTTCTATGGACAAGCCTTTCCCCCATTCAGCCCATTAAACTGAGGACACAGTATGCTTCCATAAAAGATGCTGATACACAGAAACATAAAGTAACAAAAAAAATGCCCCTGTAACTTCTCCTAATTGGCTGGTTGAACATTTATAGACCTCAGCACCAAGGGCTTAAATCTGGCCAAACGTTGCAAGATCTTAAGACACTATCAGTATCTTCACTACCTTACTTAGCCAGCTGGGTACAGTGTTCACTGTCAGGTCTTAAGGCCATGTGTGTTAAGGGGTAAATACATTACGTCTAAGTCAAAAAGAAAAAAGACTGAAAAATCTAATAACTGAAAATTTTGTAACTGTACAGTTCCATCTTAATGGATTTTCAAAATTAGCATAGCTATGTGTGGTAAACTAATTATGGCCACACAGATGTGAGTGCAACTCACAATAGTCTGATTTCAAAAGGCATGTGTTTAACTGAAATTGTCATGATTCAACTCCAACCACAATCTTCACATGCCTTTGGCAGGCCACATCCGAGACAGAGATCTTGGCTCCTGGTTCAGAAAAGCTACAGGTTGTGCTCCAGGTCAGAGCTCTCCCCACAGTACTGACGCTGACCATTAAAAAACAGCTGGTTAACGGGTTCATGCTGCAGGGTGAAGACCTTCGATGTGAAGCACAGCTCCGTGGGCCGGTGCTGTGGTACGCGGGGGGACTCCGCAGGGGCCCCACAACACTCACCAGCGCGTGAGAGGTGATGACGGTGGGGGTCAGCGTGTTGGTGCCTCCACCAGGTGCCAGGAGGCTGTTGACCGCGGCATTGACCTTATCCAGCGAAAGCCCAGGGGGCAGCTGAATAGGCGATGAGGGCAGCTCCAGAACTTTGGGCTTTTTGGATTTGGGTGGCTGAGCTTCCTGGGGTGATGAAGCAGGAATGGCAGCTTCTGGGGTCGGTGTATGTTTTTCTTGAAAGAAAATAAAGAATTTCAGCTCTTTGCAACCACATGCCTTGGCACTTCAACAAAGGCCCTTCGACACAGCCCAACCTGCACAAAACCCAGACAGCTTATTGATGAATGACAGACCAATCAAAGCATCCTTTCAGACAATCAAGTATAGGTGATGTACTGTTTCCCTGATCCGTCAAAAAAGGAAAAAAAAAAAAACACCAAAACAGACAAACAAATGTTCTGAGTGGCCATGGTTCACCTGGTAACTGAGATTCGGTTTTTCCCTCCCCGTCTGCCGGCTGCTCCCCGCGGCTCAACTCCGCACACGGCGGGCCGGCTGGCTCCACACAGGCCGGCAGGGCTTCCACTGATTCAGCACCTCCTGCGGGTGGTGGAGGTGCAGGAGCAAGAGCAGATGCAGGCGCAGTCACCTGGCAAATGGAGGGGGGAGAACACATTTTCAGTCTTTGGATCTGGGCCTGGAATTTCGCTTAGGATGCTAGGAAAGCATCAGCTCCCACCTCTTCCACATGCTTATCCTTCAGGCCCACAATCTCAAAGATATCCTCCTCAGGTGCCGAGGGTTTGATGACCACAAACACCTGGTGGCTCTGGGACGAAGAGACCACACATTCACCGGCAGCTGCTGAGGACCCGACTGGGGCCGACGGGATGAGGGGCGCGATAGAGCTTAGGTCAGGAACGCTAGTCAAATAGATCTGAGGGGAATCTCCAAGACCTTGGGTCTTCTGTGTCTGGGCGTTCTAAAAAATAAATAAGTAAACAAACAAACAACTAAGTAAATAAAAATCTGTTGATCCATCAGATCTGAAATACCTCATGCAGAAAACTGCTCTCTTTTCTGCAGCAAGAGTATCTGGTTTGACCAAAAGCAGCTGCTGTCACTCACCACACTGCCAGGAGCAGAGCCTGATGGCGTCTGAGGGCTCAGGGCAGGTGTGACACAAGGGGACGGCTGGGTGACTATCACCTGCAGACTGGTCTCTATAGAGCCCCGCCCCTGAGCAGAGCTCCGCCCCTCCATTGTACAGACGCGCATCTGGTTTCAGAAAGGCAGTTTGATTAACCATCTAACCTCTCAGTATTAACTAAGCAAAGAGTGTCTTTGGTGCAAAGAATCATTATTCTGTGAGAAAAGTTCCGTGCAATTTGACAAAATTCTGCTGTGGAAGTAAACGGGAACAGTACCGCACCGGCCTTTTGATTATCCATGCAAATATGCATCTTAATTATTATCTAACCATAAAAACAGTAATTAGATATATGGTACTGTGCAAAAATCTAAAGCTAAAGAAAATTATGTTTAAATCATCTTCACTTTAGTTTGAAACTATGCTATTATGCCTGTCAAAGTATGTTAACTTAGACATTTCAAAACTTCTAAAATCACCCCAGTATTTGCAGCAACCATCCAATACACCCATATATTTTTTTTTTCTTGACATCTAGCACACCTGGTATAGCTAATCAATCTCTCATTGACTTTAATCAAATTAATTAATTAAATGAGCTGGTGGTGAAATTTAATAAAAACATGGAATGGCTGAGGTGATCCTGAGAAGAAGCGGTGTTCATTTAACTATCCAACCAGATATCAGTAACTTCTTGGAGAACAGAAGAAATTCTTACTAGTTTTTATTGCTACTCTTAATTTGCATATATCCTACTGCCAAATTGTGTTTTTTGTAAGTGCCACAAAAGTGCACTTACTACCCAGATAAATAGGTTTAAACAGTTCTTTTGATTGCCTAAGACCTTTGCACAGTACTATACAGTGACTGAATCTCCCAACTTCAGGCTGGACATCGAGCCTCTGTGCAGATAAGGCATGCAGAAGCTCACCTCAGGCATCATTTTCTCAGCACTGGGTACCTTGGGGGTGCCGTCTGTAGGAACAGGCAGCTCTGTCTTGATGGGTTTGGGGGCCTTGGTGGGGGCCTGCAGGGATTGGATGGTGAAGGTAGAGTAGAGTCCTGACTTCATGTAGTCATTGCGGGAGCTGCGCTGGCCCGAGTTTGGTGGGGAGCGCTGGGCCTGCAGGCTCTTGGAGAGGCAGGGGGGGGCATTGCCCCCAGGGGCCTTGGGCAGGCCCACAGCGTCTGTCTGGCTCTCGCGCCGCTGGGACTCCTCCCCTACGCGAAGCCCCTCGGCAGCAGTCGGATCAGGATATGTCACAAATTTGTAGACAAACTTCTGTCCACTCACTTTCTTTATGATATTCTGTGAAGGTGACATATGAAAATATATTCATTTAATTATATTAAATATACATTTTCATAAAATACACCAAAAGCGTTTGACAGACTCACAGATAAAAAAAAAATTACACAGTTGCTGTGATACAAAAAAGTTTGTTTTAAAATTACCTTTTAATATCGCTATACAAATCAGAAACGTTTTTGGCATGTCCTGTATTTTAAAGAGTAACAAAGGCTGAACGAAGACTTTTCAATGTAAACCTTACCATACCCAAAAAGAATGTGAAAGGGAAGGAAAAGGAAGTGGTGTTAGCTACGACTGTGACAGGGGTGAAAAAAAGAAGGTGACACAAGATACTAGCAGTGACTTAATTCAAACAAGCCACAATTTTGAGCAAACAAAGGGCGCTTTTCCACCGCACCAAGTACGGTACTTTTGGTATGGTACTTTCGGTACTTTTACTTTTCCATTGACTTCCGGTCAAGTACCAGTACCAAAACTTCCAGTACCGAAAGTGCCAAACTAGCTGGGGTACTTCTTTGGTACGTCGGGGTGGGACTTAAAATGCTTTATTTGGGCGTTTTTCCCCCTCACCAGGTACCAAACTTTTGGTATTTCGAGAAAGTACCGAAAGTACGGTACTTCAAGGTGTTGGTTTTCCACTGGTGTAAAAACTAGTAGCAGCGCCAAATGACATCACAACTGGAGGCGGGGTATTTTGTACTGAATTCGAAATATGGCTGTAATATATTGCACGGCTTGGCGATGTGCAATATTAATACAAACATTGCATGTTATGCAGATACAATTCTTACATCGCTAGTCAGCTATATTAAAATATGGCTTTTTCTTACTTTCAATTCTGTACGGACATTATAGTGCAGGGGTTAAAGTTTTGCTAAAATATTTTTACTCTGTTACTCTGTCATGGGACGCAGTGGTAGCTCTGAGGCTAGGGCTCTGTGCAAGTAACTGGAAGGTTGCTGGTTCAAATCCCACTAATCCATTCGGACTAGTGTGTTGCTGAGGTATCTGCCACAGGGATGGTTCTTATCCCTGAGGTGGTTTGTTGTGTGGTGGGTGTGACAATACACTGTAATCAGTGCATGCTCCTTAACTACCTACTCCGTCGTAGGGAAAAAAAAAAAAAAAAAACTTAACAAGCTTTGCAATTTTAATTATTACTCCTTGAATAGATTCTTATGTTTAAAAATCAGTTTAAAGTCTACCTCCGCTTCTTTGTCATGAGCGCTGCATACGTTCTCTGAGACAATCGTAATCGTTTTCATCCTTGCCCTTTAAATCACTTAAAGATGAATTTGTGAGAAATTTATGAACTCCTTATTTTGTTTTATAAACACCCCAATATTTATTAGAACTAAACAACACATTGCTATATTTATAACAAAATCACATTGCTAAGACAGCACGCTATTCAGGACTGGTATCAGCACCAATCCATGCCTAATTAGATCGGGTATCGGCCATATGTGTCCGATCCACATCCAATACTTATGTTGTTAGTTTTCAGCAGTCTGTAAAAAGATAGCTCCTATTTCTTGTTAGATCGATATGTATATACAATCGCACGACAGCTCTTTCCCATTTTAGATGCTTTTGCAGCATTCAAGCTGAATGCTAAAACTGCCATTATTTTTGCCACTTAGTGTGTGTGAACGCAGTGACTTCCGCCTGCTGTGATGTCATGTGCATACCCTTTGCAGTAGGAGGAGCATAAGAACGTCAGGCGTGAGGACAGGAAATGCCACTTGCAACCTTGCAAAGCAAACTAACAAATGTTTGCAATCTTAAACTATTTTGTGGGGCATTTTAAGCATTCAGCGTATATTCTCTTGGAAGATATTGAAATTGAACTTCAAATATTTCAAAAATGCTTAAAACAAGATTTAGAAATGAGATGGAGCAGTATGTTTCTAGTAGCTTAATTAACAAAGCTTTTCTGGCCTACTTTTTTCCATTTGTATTTACTAGTTTAATAAGAGCTCTGGTAACAAACTGGTACTCATATTGGCCAATACGTTCTGTTCAGTTTTCAGGATTGGATCCGCACTGAGAAAGTGGGAGCGCTGTACCTCTAACACATTCCCTACTCAGGCAGAGTCAAAAGGATCTTACAAACAGGGTCACCTTGTCATAGTAGTATCGAAGAGCCCTGCTGAGCTTGTCATAGTTCATGTTGGTCTTGTTTTTGCGAAGACCCCAGAGCCTCGCCACCTCCTCTGCATCCAGGAGCTTGAACTCCCCGTCACCAGAGGTCCAAGAGATGAGGTGCCTGTGGCTGCCGTCCTCCAGCAGGTGCAGCAAAAATTGCCACAATGTGATGGACGGGTCCATGGCTGCAGGGAACCAAGATAGAGGGCTCTTGACACAAGGACACAGGAAGCTGTGTGTAACACACAGCAGCATCTCAAGGCTGGGTCATCAACAGAAGAAAACTATCACCACTGCATTCTGAGAACCTTGAGGAAGAGGACATCCTATACTTTGACCGTAAAACATGCTTTAATTTCTTTTAGGCAAGGTGCAGAGCAATATCTAGATGATGTGGTCACAAAAACCGAACAGACTAAATAACACAAGAACACAATGTAGACGTGTGTTGTGCTAAGCATGTAAATTAAATCTATTAGCATTTTCCCCAATTACACAACTCCCATCCAAAACCTTGGAAACCATCATCGTGTATATGAGCAACTGTTACTAAGGGAGAGATATTGTAATGTTAATTTTCCTTGATGTCTGACAGGTAATTATAAATGCATAACAAAATAAGGGCTTCCTCAGGAAGATAATGTTGAAATATGGGCCTTGATAAGAGAAGACTCTTCATATCTTAATAAAGAATTATCACATGATCAAACTAAGATAAAAGAAGTGACATGGCATAATTCTATCAACAAACCAAATGAACTAGTCAGGGGACACATTAATGCACAGAAATACAACCTCTTCTTACTCCAGTATTGCCACTGCAATTAAAAAGGTGATAAACCCATGAAAAATCTAACTCACAAAATGCATTCAAGTTTAAGAGCATCTATGTAATAGATTAGAGGCACAATGTCACAGTGGGCCTATGTTTATAGTGGGGTACCGCAGGGTTCAATTTTAGGACCACTATTGTTCCTAATTTACATTAATGTTATACATACAGTAAACTGGTTAAATTTGCAGATGACACCAAGGCGGGTGGTGTAGCAGATACTAAACTAGCAGCACAGAGGTTACAACAGCATCTTGGTTCTAAGTAGTAACTGGGCTGATACCTGGCAGATGAAATTTAACGTAGATAAATGTAAGGTAAACCATGCAGGGAGCAGCAATATAAAGTACAGATATTTTATTTGCTCCAATGAAATAAAGGTAGCTGATTATGAGAAAGACCTTGGTGTATATGTTGATCCTTCCATGTCCCACTCTCGCCAGTGTAGGGAAGCAATTAAAAAGGTCAATAGGATGTTGGGTTATATCTCTAGGTGTGTGGAGTTTAAGTCAAGGGAGGTGATGCTACGATTATACAATTCCTTGGTAAGACCCCATCTAGAATACTGTGTGAAGGTTTGGTCACCATACCTTAAAAAGGACATTGCTGTTTTGGAAAAGGTTCAACGTAGGGCTACAAGAATGATTCCTGGTCTTAGAGGAATGTCTTATGAGGAGAGTTTAGCAGAGCTGAATCTGTTCGGCCTCGCACAAAGGAGATTAAGGGGGGACATGATCCAGGTATATAAGATTCTAACAGGTCTGGATGCTGTTCAGCCAAATGACTACTTTGATATTAGTTTAAATACTAGAACTCGTGGCCATAGGTGGAAATTAGCGGGAGAACATTTTAAACTGAATTTGAGAAAGCACTTCTATACACAGCATGTAGTTAGAATATGGAATTATATTCCTGTTCATGTAGTGCAAGCTAAAACCCCGGGTTCCTTTAAATCAGAGCTAGATTTTAGATTTAGATTTTAAGAACTCTGAGCTATTAGTTAAGTTCCCCCCAAACAAGCTTGATGGGCCGAATGGTCTCCCCTTGTTTGTAAATTTCTTATGTTCTAATCAAATCCAGAACTGATTTAAATTGCATATTAAAGCTACTTCATACTCCCATATAAATTACAAAACTAATCCACCCTCAATAAATACATTTACCTATGATTGTGTCGTGAGCTCTGACCAGAGGAGTGAAAGACTTCCTGACTCCCTAACTGAAGGGTTTTGCATATGATATACCACATATGAATAATTCAACTCCACCCTAGCTACAAAACAGTCATAAACATATCACTATGTAAGCAATCAAAAAATGCTTTAGAAATTACCAGTGACATACCTGACCTATTGTAAATTATTTTAAGCTATTTTACAACTATCACCATTTTTCAACTATTGTTTTAATCATAATAATTTATTGTTTGACTTGTAATACTGTAACACATTAACACTACCCTTTCTAGGCAATCTCTGAGCAGTGCGTGGTTAAAATCATACCATCCCATTTGTAGACTGCACTTTTTTTGCACTTTTCTTTGTTTTCCAAATTCAGCAAAATGCAGGCACTGGAGGTACTGGAGAAGGTGAATAGATGGAAGGAAAAACAGCTCAAAGTTTCTGGCATGCACTAAGATTTAACCATTGTGCTCTTAAAATCTTTCAAAAATTGCTCAGGCTATGTATACTACACATTTAGAGAAGGGTACTTCAGCTATTTTGTCATTAATGTATCCAATCATATGTATGTGTTTAATTTCTATATTCCTCTTCTGTGGCATTGTCATTACTAGACTGAATCATTTAAAATATCCAATTATCAAATACACAATGCCCAGCTAAACCTTTTGAATGGCAACCCCACTCACTGGAGGTCTTTAGTAAAAATGACCAAAAGATTTGGGGTTTTTTTATGGCTGACTAAGATTCATCATTTGAATAACTACATCAATAAGTTAATTGTGTACACATTTGTTAGCGCTGCAAAATGAAAAAATGGAGACAATACAACCTAGACAATTAATATATTTCAATTACCACCATGAATGGATCATTTCTAAAGGAGTAGATTCACCTGTCAATCACAGAGTCAAACACATTTTAAATGACCCATTTTAAATAAAGCACACCAAGGATATCAAGACGGAGACTCAGATTTATGAGATGGGTTCTCAAGGATTCTGTTCAAGCCCTTCATCTTAAAGGTCATGTAGTCACCTAAAAATTCATATTCACGGGTTTGTAGTTGTTATTGCACTTTTATAGTGGAATAGCTTACAAAAATATCTATTTACCCATCTGAATTAGAAGGATAGACAATGATGAATATGAAAGTTAGCATAACAATGACAGTGACCACTGATACCACAAAAAGCAGGTCTGCTTTTTGAAGTGTAAATTTACATTTGTTCCAGCCATTCTCAAAGCCAGAGCTCCTGGTCAAAAGAAAGAGTGATAATAATATTTCTAAGAGATGGTTGACAAAATACACTAGACGTCGATATCTTATGTCTTGCTTGTACTGCTGACATCCATAACCTCTCAAATTTACTTCTTTAATTGCCTGGTTACCAAGGTGGAGTTTACTGTTAATTTGTGACAAAAGAACTCTCCCTAAATGCTACCATTTCCAGAGCTGCACAGTGCAAAAGACCCAAAAACCTTAGGCTTCTAGCAATTGACCTGCTGGTCACCGGTTAGAAGATGACCGCTACTTACAGTAAGATGCTTTGTTGTCGCTCAGTTATGCTCTAGGTCAGAGGTATTCAACTAAAATTTAAAGAGGTCCAGTTAGAGAAAATTTCTTGAAGCAAAGGTCCAGAATATCATAATGTCTAACTATTTAGTGTGATATATATTTAAGTAGCCTATTAGTTGCATCAACATAGCATTTAATCAGTACCTGGCTGTCAAATCAAATTAATTCAGTACCATTCAAAAACGTTTTGACAATATTTATTGTCACGTGACATACAACTTCGGCCAGCTGACTGGAGTGAGATTTTCAGTTCGAAATGTCTGCACACACATGTAACAATTCTTACCTTGTAAATAGTCTGCTTTTGTATTTAACCATGTAAATACACCTTTGACGTAGCTAATTTTAGGTTTTATAATGGAATAATATAGATTTGCCGTGAGATTTCCAGCGTGAGTATCATGCCAGATGCTTGAGATTTGGCAGCCATGAAAGCGTACATTTTTTGTTTCACCTGAGTTTATTTATATAACAGATAACATTATTTTATACATGTGTTAAAAAGCAGAAACTTCAACGAACATGAAATCAACAATAAACTACGTCTATTTATCCAACATGTTATATAATACATACTGTATTTAAAAACTTTTCAGCTGTATGATTTCAGGACACACCAGTCACTCTGTTAGAAACATTACAGCTTTTTGGTTGTGGGATTTAGCTTCGCTGCTGCTATTAACACTAATGGCACATTAGTACAGACAAAGGGCTGCATGAGATGAACTACGTCTAGCTGGGCAGTTAAAGGTGTTTGACGTTCATTGGTGTGGGGAACGGCGGTTCTACTGCTAAACCACTACCGAAAAGACCACAAAAGCTGCGTCGGTTAAAATAGAAACGTCAGGTTTTAAATAATAATGTTTTGGCTATCGGTCCGGGTCCGTATAGGACAACTTCTGGGTCTGGGACCGCAGTCCGCCTGTTAGTGACCTCTGCTCTAGGTTAATGAAACATAAATCTTCATCTCATAAAAAAGAAAGGAAAACTCAACAAAGGAACAATGCAAACCATTCACGCCTCTGGTAAGGTTACCTTTATTACGCATTTAACTTAGGTGCCTAACTGACAAAAGCTTGAGGCGTTTTGTTGTACCTGAAAGCAAGGTATTCACTACACAGACCAATAGGAATAATGTGTTCTGGGGCTTTGTGACTCAAAAGAGCTCACAGAAAACTCCGTCATGATAGTATTCTTAAAAATAATATAATTCTCTTACATCTCATTTTAAAAATCCTGAAAAATAATTTTAAACTCATATAAACATTTTATGCAACCTTTAAAAAAAGGATGTAACAGTCATTAACCTGACGATAACCTAATAACCTGATGATAACCAATGATTCTCGAAACCTCTTCACCTGAGATGGTTTATACTGAATTTTACAAGCAATTTATATGTCTATGCCAATACAAGTACATATTACACTGAGCCAAAGCAGTAATGTAAACATGCCCGTGGGCTGGTACATTCCAGACGCTTACAAAAAAAATCCAATGGGCTGACAAAATATGTGGGCAAAACCACCAACCTTGCAGTGTGTATTACTGACGGGAAGCTGGATAAGGTGCTGGGCTTCAAAAATCTGACATCAGCTCACCTCATTTGATCAAGGCAGTTTCGTAACAAAAGCAGCTTCATATTTTACTTGGTGATAGATAAGTTATAGATTTACAAGGCAGAGCCGTATTCAGATCTTTGGCCTCAAAACCATAATTCTTCCACTGTTTCATTCAAATGAGTATGTCTTGCGAATAAAGTCCAAACTACATTTTAAACTTTATAACTGCTCATTCTTAGTTTTGAAGACCTGCATGCTTTGACTTAGATTTAATTGCCAGGTCTCCTGATCTGTTAGAACAGCTGAGGAAAGAGAAGGTAATGTTCAGCAACATACATGCAAGTCAACAATGATATTCCATTAGGTATAACATCGAGCCACTTAACTTCCAAACTACATCCTGTTTTCCCAACTTAAAAACATGTAAATCATCACTAATGAAAAAAAACTGTAACCTCCCTAAAACTCTGGAGTGCCACTGCCATCCCAAAAGAAACTGACAAATCAGGGAATCAAATGGCATTACTGAACCAAACCACCCCCAGTATGGCTGAAATGGCTCCTCTCAGCTGCAACATGCTTTGCATAAAAGGTGTGAATGCTGTATGGATTATTGGCATATTTCACTTGTAAGGTGTGCCTTTCTTCTCTACTGTATCCAAACAACGTGAGGCCAGAAAAACCGTATTGTATTCACAGTGTGGGATTGCATGTGAGAGATGACAGAATACATACACATACCAAATACATACCAAAAACCATATTTCTGTATTTTTAGGCAGAACAGCGATGCATAATATATCACTTGGTATTTTCTATGAAGTGGACTAAATGTTCAGTTGTAAGTCAAAGCCACGTATGAGATGTCACAAATGCTTATTAAAACAATGTGGTCAAACGGAAATACTAACACAGGGTTTCCTTCCCTATTTGCAAATATACAACTACAACTATTCACTATAACATTTTATTTACTCCAACCAGATGTTTCAAAATAAAGACAAAACGAATTATGCCTATATCTATGTTGCGAGGGCCAAATAAAGCAGCTATAACATGAAAGCATTTCACTCCACTAGATCCACCAATGGACTCTTTTTTTCAGTTTATGACACTGCTCTCAAAACACTAGGTGAATGTTTAAGGATAAAAAGAAATTAAATCTAAATCTAAAACCTATTTGGCAAATAGCCCAACAGAAGCCTTACAACCACTGAAAGTACACTAGAACAATCCTTATTTTACATGTTTGCATGTTCTCCCCGTGTCGTCGTGGGGTTTCCTCTGGGTACTCTGGTTTTCCCCCCACAGTCCAAAGACATGCTGAGGCTAATTGGCGTTGCTAAATTGCCCTTAGGTGTGCATGTGTGAGTGAATAGTGTGCCCTGCAATGGGCTGGCCCCCCATCCAGGGTTGTTCCCTGCCTCGTGCCCGTTGCTTCCAGGATAGGCTCCAGGCCCCCCACGACCCAGTAGGATAAGCGGGTTGGACAATGGATGGATGGATTTTTTCACCTCAGTCATCTGCCAATATTTTAAAACAAAATTAATCAAGTAACAATGTTTCCTCACCTCCATTAACTTCCCTGTGAGAAACTAATTGAATATTTTGATTTTAGCTGTCAATTCTGGAATTCTTTGCAATGTCACGACCAAAACACTCATGTTGTCTACAATCAGGAGGTGGTCTTGGTTGTAAGGAGGTCTAAAAATACTTGATATTTTAATGCACAGTTTTTAAAAAAGTGTATCGTATATAAACAGTATTGTCTCCTCCAATATCTCATTTGAAAATATATCGATATACCTTAAAAAATGAAAATACTGCCCAACCCTAACACCAGCTTATTTTCCTTCACTGTCGATTTACATGATGTGCCGCTGCCATGCTGACAGTCACACAAGCCTCTTCATTGTGCTTCTATGCAGGATTTGCAAATGCCGCTGGCCAGAAAGTCCATTATCTGTAACTAATTAAACCAACTAAAAGAAAACATGAAAACATAGAGCAGTGTGGTGCATTCCAAGCCTGATGTTCGGAACATCCAAAGTCAGATCACCAGCCTTGTTATAATCACATTCTCAAATAATAGCATGTTATACTGTATACTGTAGTAATTCAGTATAAATTTCTTAGTATATTATACATACTTCATATTATAAAGTAATTCCAATGTTTAGACACTGTGTGCACAATTGTGGAGTAATTTGTTTTGAAGGGTGTGTCAGATTAACATGTAATTAAAATAAAATAATAAAATATTAAAATAAAAACAAGAAATGAGGCCCAGAATTGTGTAAAGAACTCTCAAAGTCAGAGAGGACAAGTACATACTTCTGATTTTTGCCAAGGAAAGGTTCAGTTCATCACCTGTTCTTGAAAGTGAACTACTCCACGATTTACTGGCATTGTCATCTGGCAGAAAAAAATTGGCACACAGGGAAAAAAAAACAACACAGGAAGCAAGGGTTCATGAAATTCTGGATAACTAAACCACGTCCTGGGAAGGTTTGCCAAGTATAGGACATCCCTGCAAAGTTTCACTGCCCTCACTAGGAACAAACTTATGACAGGTGGAGAAAAAAAGTAGAAATCAACCACCACCAACACCCCCATAGGACATTTGGAAATGGGTGCCCAAACGTTAATCTAACAGTTTGCATTAAATCACACAGCAGACAAAAAGAAAGAAAAAAAGAAAATCACACAAAAAAAATCTATAATTTGAGAAATGTCATTTTAAAAACCACAAACACAATATCACACTTATTTTGTTATGTTGCTATCCACTTATGGAAAAGAAATAAAAAGAACACATTTGTAAAGACTGATATATTTATTGCCAATTGGCTAACAAAACATTCAGGCATAAGAGTTTTTCCTAATAAGGAATCGATAAACCTCAATAAATCATGCATTCAAACAATGTAGCATATAATGCAAATAATGCAGTATATATTACAACATCGGAATCCATATATAAGCATAGGTACAATTTTATCTATCTATGTTTATCTTAAATTAAGTCCAGCATACACATGTTGCCAGAAATGGAAAAAGATTTACGTCGCCATTTAGGAAGGGTGACAAGACTATCGTACACCGGGCCTCGGGGGCGACATGGAATCACACGTTCGGTAATCGGTAGAAACCGAAAATCAAACTAGATCAGTTCCTGCGAACAGCAATCGTGTAATGCCTAAAGACAATTTCAGCCCTTTGCATGCATCATCTTCATTTGGTGTACTACTACCGTTTCTCGGAGAAACTGATTTGTTTTATTTAACCTATACATTTTGACAGTTTACCCTTAATTATACACATATTGTTCTACTTGCTGTTTTAGCATGTATAATCTTTTCAATACTTGGGTTGGCCATCTTACAATTTCTGCTCTGCACTGTTCTGCCAATCGAGGTCATAAAGTAAATCAAGTTAGTTCATTAAAATCAAAAACAAAACAACTTGATTCATTCCTCTTATAACGTTATAACTGATAAATGTATGTAAAATGGTATATATGAAAAGATATGAAGGCTATATTTTTCCCAGCTTCTTTACAGCCATCTATTCTCCAGCGATGCGGAAAACAATGCTGGGTGCATGTACTCTCATACTAAGATCAGTGGGACAGAGTTGGAAGCAGGGGGCAAGAAACGATTTTTCAGAACACGTTGAGAACGTTTTGGTAATTCAATTTACCAGACTGCGATCTTAGAACGAGAGTTCTTCATTTTATTAATACTAGGTAAATGGTCTTCAGGCAGCAGATGCACATTAGTTAACGTGGTCCCAAATGCACTACTTACTACTGCAGCAGATTCCGTACGTTAGCAACATGCAAAACAAAAATAAAATACTGACAGTTACATGGTTATGTCAGGATATGTCAAGTCGGCGCGACAACGTCGATTACAGTCAGCAATGAGTAACTAGTTAAAATGAACACGCGGTTGCACAAAATCAAACAGTTTGCAAGCAACAGTTACTGGTAACAAGTAACCACCCAGCTAGAGGACTTACCACTTAAGAGAGGACTTGAATCCATTTTCTCGATATCTAGTTCTTCAGTGCAGCGGTATCCATTATTTTACGATCGACGCAAACGTCAAAAGTTGTCTCGGGTGAGAAGAGAAACACTGAGGTGCGACGGACAGACACGAGCCGCGGTCGTAATTATGTAACAGCGCCCTGGTAATAACACACACATCTCCACCATGTTAGCAAGCTGCCTGTGGCCGAGCGTGTGCCGCCGTTTTCTTGTAAATAACTACTCTCGTCTCGGCATTACGTCGGCCGCCGAATACAGTGTCCGATACGGTTCCCTGGGGTTTCAAAGTCCCAAGCTACCCAGTTAGTTATCACCCGAACACCTGGGCGACCAGCGGGAAATTTGCTGTAATCAGTGCGCTATCGCAGACCCCCCTCTCTGTCACTCCCTCGGTCAGTTAGGAGATCCGCGTCAAACACTGGCGAAATCCAGCCTCGGTGAAAGGACGTAAAGACGCCTCTGCACTCGCACCCCGGCTATTAACAAGTCGGTTAGTCAGAGGTGAGCTTCGGTGCGCCGGTTCACTACGCGGCCGAGCTCATTCTCGCGGCTCCGCTCGGCTCTTCACCCGTCTTTCTGCTTCCTGTTTGCACGAGCGCCTCGGCCGCTCGCGCGCCGAGCTCTCTCCGCTAGACCTCCTCCGGTCGGCAGGCGGACGCCTGCGAAACTGCAAAGTGAAAGAGCGTCATGAAGTCAGTGACGTTGGCTGCTTCGAGAAAAAAAAACAACACAGATTCGTGGAATCGAGGGCTGTGTGCTCTTTCGGCTTCATGTCGTCTGTCATGTAGGAGAAACAAAACACAAATTCAATGTTAAAGAGAGAAAGCTCTACAATCAAATCGATGTCCTCAGCTTGCTTACTAGATAGCTAGCTACTTAACTACGGATTTGCGCGGATACATCAAAGTTACCGCCAATGAGCGCACGATGTTCCAGTCGGGCTCTGTAAAAGCGCCATTATGCGCTAAGGGTTTTTTCTTTAATAGAAGATTGAGTTAAAATCTTTGACTGTGTATGATCTGTCAGCTATAAGGAGAAATATTTACACACGTTCATATCTCCAGTACTGTACAACATGGTGCAGATGTAAATATTAAGGGTTTAAATTTACACCAAGTACTGCATATACATTGCCATTGTTTATAAATAAAAATGTAAGCTGTGCGGAGCGGAAAGGTTAAATTATACTTTTAATAAAGTATTGTATTTCAGATTAATAATTTGATCGCTGATCAGTGTATGGGTTTAGAATATACCGAAATTTAACATATGTGGTTAGTACATAACTTAACATTTAATATTCTTACGTGTTGAGGCGAACTTTTGGCAAAAGTTAAATGTGCAAAAATATTAGTGTAATGTATTAAATACGCCCACGAACTTTTTCACTTTAGCAAAAACATTATAAACCTGTTGTCAATATGTGTTTATTATTTTGAGGTACAGGGAGAGATGATGCCCAATTTCCAGGTTAAAAGTTGCTCACGACAGGTTGATTGACAGGTGTATGAAAATCACCTAGTGGTTGTCGGTTGCTAGCAGCGTGAAGTACACCACTATCCCAGTTTGCGCTACTTGTCATGTATTGGTTATAATAAATACATGCGTAGTCATGAGGAACATAGATATAACTAATATAGGACTGAACTTGAACACACTGGACATTTTATTGGTGAAATTATCAGTGTGAGAGAGATGCCTTTTAAAGCACGGGCTTTAATACGAGGAAAATTAAATTTTGTACTTTATCCCATGTAGCCCTATAACGCCAGCGATGCGGAAAACATTGAAAATTAAGTGTAATCTTAAATATTAATCTTACATTAAACACAACGGGTTATTTAGGTTGCTGTGCCGACAACCTTAAGTATTATGATGTTTTCAAGGTTTTTTTCAGCCAATCCACGTCTTAATTTTCACTAGAAACTATAAGAATGTTTCGTTAAAGTGTGTGCAGTGAATGTGAGGTTGTGCGGTGCACGTGACAGTTAATGTGTCCATCTTAGTGAATTTAAGCCCATTTATACCAAAAATAAAAAGAAATCTATTTTGGGAGGCAGGTCTTACATTACTGCCACAATGCAACTCCTAGTTTCCATAGTAACTGCTACTAGTGTGACTGTGACTCCATCACGAAAGGCTAATGATATATAGCTAGGGTGAAACTTAAAAATACAAAGTTTTATATGTTACAATTTCATGCATTATTAAGAATATTAACATAAATATGGATAATATTGCTAGGTAACCTGTATAACCTTGAGACAACTGCAGGGATTTAGCAGCGTGCGGCTCAGTGAGCAAAGTCTCCGTGCCTGTGGTTGGAAGGGCGCCGGTTTGAGCACAGCCACCCTGCAGAGTAAGGCCCTTAACCCACAGCTACGTGGGCTCCGCTGCAGGTGGGTGCCCTTCACTGCCAAGCTTACAATCACACGTGTCTCATGGAGAGCAAGATGGGGTATAGGCAGAAAGAGAAACTCCCCACTGGGATTAATAAAGTGGCATTATTATTATTATTATAAACATCTAATTTAAAAGAGGGGCTCTCTTGCTGTAGATTTTTATTTGCTTTATTGTTTTGCATTCATTAAATTAAAGTAAAACATGTGATCCTCTAAGCTAAAATTCTGTTGTTTTTTTTTGATAAAAGTACAAAGCTGTATGTCATATATTAGGGTAACAACAGCCATCATGATCTCAATATGACTCAGTATGAAGTCAACAGTGACAACATCTGATATTCTCTTGACATTTGAATCTAAAGTGCAAATGTTGCTACTAGATGATCAAGGTATGTGAACAAACAAATGCAATGGAGATATTATATATGTACATGTGTATCTACAATGTTTCTTTGCAGTACGGATGTTATTGTACTGTATTTTAATATTTAATGTCCGGATTATTCTCAGATGTCACTGTTTTCATGTGTATGTCAATGATTCAAAGACATGAAAACTTCATGTTATGTCATGAACTAAGACAAATTGGTTTTTGGTATATGCCCAGGCTAGTCTAGAAAACCTTCTTATGCAGAATGCTCCCAGAAACTTGACCAAAAGGAGTTGGAAGATGGATGGAATATGGAATGTAGAAAAACAATGCTCTGGTTTACGCTACAGATTACTACAGTAAGGTTAAGTAGTGTGTTTCTTTAGGATTCCTCATGGGGTTACATTTACAGCCATGTATTTCCATCCTTATAGTCACCATTGTGGGTGGATCCTGGAGCCTACTTCATACTGATTAATGCTCAAGGCAGCTGCATATCCGGAGGGGATGGCAATGCATCACAGGGCACTTAAATGGGACGTTCTCCATCCCGATTGGAAGGGATCGTTTATGCTATCCCAAAACATGGCAAATAGTTTACCTGCCTGACTCAGCTTTGCAATCTGAAATCGAAGGTTGTTTATTCTCCCACCTTTAGATCATGTTTGGCCTCCCCTAAATCTAGCAACTGTTTAGAAACAGAGTTGAATGAGCTTAAAAAGAATATAGTAACTATTATTAGACCAAGACTTAGACCTAAACGTTCCACTCCTGTGTGGATAATTTAATATTAATCCCACTGATAGGATTAAGTGAGCCACAACTTAAACCCACTATAAATTTCTCATTACTGAACGTTCACTCTTTTGGAAAGAAATCAGTGACATGGTGTTTGACACTAGTGCAGTACTCTGCTTATTATCAGAAACCTGACTCAGATCTACAGACACTATTCTTCTTGTTGAAGCCTCACCTGATGAGTTTAGTTTCGTACAGAGACCACGTGGCTCTGGGCATGAAGGCCTAGCAGCTATTTTTAACTCACTGTTAAAAATTGAACTCAAAATTATAGATGAAGATTTGAAGCAGTGCTAATTGAAATGGTGTTTGACCCACCCATCTATATTCTTATAGTATACAGACCACCTGGACCATGCACTTTGTTTCTCACTGAATATGGGGAACATCTTACTGACTTAGTCATCAACTTAGACAATATTATAATACTTGGAGATTTCAATATACACATGGACATAGAGACTGATGCCTTCAGCTAAAGTTTCCTATCCCTCCTGAAAATTACCAGCATATAATGGGACCAACACATGTGCACAACCATGTACTAGACTTGATTCTCACTCACAGAGTTTATGTTCATCATGTATCTGTCTGTCTATGAATAGGTCCTTTTCTGACCATCTTCTAATCACCCTCATGATTCAGCCACCCCCTTGACTATGGCAGAGAAGATTATTATGATGCGTCACCTAAATGGTAGAAATTCCATACAATTTATTAATACAGTAAGTAATGTGAACTTCATGTCTAGATGTCAGCAAAGTCACACATGACTTCAATACAGTGGTTAGTCAGGTTTTGGATGAAACAGTGCCTTTGAAAAATAAAGTTGTCAAAACCAACAGATATTCTCTATGGAGATTGACGGGTTTAGGGGTGTTCAAGGTCGCATGGTCTGACAGCCTGCAGCAATAAAAGCCAGCTCTCTATAGGGCACGTTCAACCTATTACTGAAACATTATTGATTCCAACAGAAATAACCCTCACTACCTTTTTAAGACTACAGCTAATCTAACAAATGAGGCTGAACCTCTGCTACTAATTAATATTGGTAGTCAACATTTTAAGGACTTCTGTAATGAAAAATTACAAACATTAGACTTCAATCACGTTCAAATGGCTCACAATTGCCTCCGATGCAAACACAGCATGCCACATCCTTAATGTTTTTTAATTAATCAATGAACAGGAGTTAATAACTAAAACCAAACTGACCACTTGTCCACTGGACCCAATGCCGACTCAACTTTTTAAAGAATCCTTAGGAGTTCTGGCAAAACCTATAACTGCCATAATGTACGTGTCCCTGTCCACAGGCGATGTGCCTGACCAATTTAAAGTACCAGTGATCAAACCACTACTGAAGAAACCAAGTTTCGATCCACAGGAGCTCAGGAATTTCAAACCTTTCTCTAACGTACCATTTTTATCCAAAATTCTGGAGAAGAAAGTCGCTGCTCATCTTCAGTCATACCTGGAGAAGCACAACATACTGGATAGATTCCAGTTGGGCTTCTGCACTGAAACGGCCTTAAGTAAAAGTCATAAATGACATTACAATGGCAACTGATACTGACAATGCAACTATGCTAATGCTTTTGGACCTCAGTGCAGCCTTTGACTCTGTTGACCATTTTACTCTATTATATAGAGTTGAATTTAATGTTAGGTTGCATATAATGTTGTTGAAGTGGTTTAAATCCTATTTGACTAAACAATATCAATATCTTCAAGTGTCAAGTAACTGTATTCTAACACCTATGTCACCAGTCAAATATGGATCACCACATGGATCTGTTCTCGTTCCTTTTTTATTTTCTCTCTAAATGCTGCTATTAGGTAACATAATGAGAAAACATAACGTCAATTATCACTACTATGCTGATAACACCCAAATATACATATCAATTACACCCAATGACACCGCATGTATTGTCACTTGCTTTAACAAAGCAAGTAATTGCTTTAACAAAGTAAAGACCTGGATGACCGAAAACCTTTTATCATTAATGCTCAGAAAACAGAGGTAAGTCTACAGATAAGGAATGCTATAATCTCCGCACTCCAGTCCAAGGAGCTAAACTTTTCCCTCAGCAGCTCAGCCCGTAACCTAGGCCTCATGTTAGATACAAGCCTCTCATCGAATTGCATGTGGATACAGTTTCAAAGGTGCGCTTCCTACAGTTACGTAACATTGCCAAGCTACGACGATTCCTTACTATTCAAGGCACTGAGAAATTGATACATGCCTTTGTATACAATAGGTTAGACTACTGTAATGCTCTGTTATCTGGGAGCACACACCGCACATTAAACACCTTGCAGCGTATTCAAAATGCAGCAGCTCGAATTGTCACCAGGAGCAGGGAGTTTGAACACATAACCCCTGTTCTTAGCTCCCTGCATTGGCTTCCTGTTAGATTTAGAGCTGACTAAAGTTCTCCTACTTACATATAAGGCACTTAAAAGTCTAGCATCGGCCTACCTAACAGAACACAAAAAAGATCACAGAACGCAGATTTCCTTGTCGTTCCACATATAAATAAAGTGACAGTTGTCAGTAAAGCATTCTGCCTATGGTCTCAGTTTTTAAATCTCTACTGAAGACATATTACTTCAGTTTAGCTCACCTGCAGCTTAACACGTAACACACTGTAAATATGGCTGCTGGTGCTGCTGTACATGTAATTTTTATGTACTATGCTTTTCCATTAATGTGTCTATACATGTTCTGACCACCCATCTTCTCTGCCTTCCCACATCTCCAGATTGTGCCCAGGGTGGGCACCATCTGAGCTGGAGTCCTGGTTCAGTCCCATGGAAAGGTGACATCATGGATGTGACTTGCAAACTGTAGCATCGTGGGTGCAGCCTTCAATCTGCCACCCTACACAGGCTGGCCTGGAGAACTGACTCATTGATGTACTTTGGCTTTGAACTTGATCGCAGTCTACACCTTGCTTTTAGCAAGCAAGCCCACTCTTTGTCTTTCAGTAACGTTAACATGCCCAGAGGGGGGGGGGGGGGCGGCAGCCAGTTGACCTTGGACCCCCCAGAGGTTTTTTTCTCCTTACTTGGGAGTTTTTGTTTCCTCTCCTCCATTGTCATCTGGCTTTGTTTCTTTCATTTCTTTGTCTCTCCTTTTCCCTGCTTTTGTATTATTCTTTCTTAATGATGTTGTATCATGACACGCTCATGTAAAGAACTCTGTTGTGAAAGATGCTAATACAAATAAACTAAATTGAATTGAACTTAAAGTACGTAAACTATGGGAAAATTAGAGACCCCAAGTAGCCCACCTGCATATTTCTGAGAGAAGAACTATGAAAAGAAACTTGGACAATCCTATGAGAACATCTAAACCCCACACCAAGTGCAGGTAGGATTTAAACCCCAAACTCATTAAGGCAAGAAGCAGTTACGCTGCCCTTTGAGTCGCATTTAACTTACAGCCCCAAGCTGAAATTTAATAATTTATTTTGAAATAATGCTCCAAGTGCAATTCCTATTTAGTGTGTTAGTAATAAGCTTATAAGTTATTTGAGAAAATTATTTTCATATTTTGTTTCTGGGTGTCTGGGTGTTTTCTTGTAACAATTTGCTTTGAATTTCTGATTTCCATGGAAAAAAAATAAAAGTATATTTTTGCATGGAGTTTCCCTTCAGACTTAACATGGAAGAATATATCTTTTGTCACTTACAGCTAAACATCATGCATTAATGTTTGTTCTTTGTAAGGTCATGTCTCAAGGTCTAAATTTCTTATCATTAGGATTGTTCCATCCATTATCTAAACTCTTGGAAATCTTAAGCATAGCACAGAGTGTGTGTGGAATCCTGTTATATTGTGGGGTGGTCTCTCTCTCACACACACACATGCACACAAAGAATCAACAATACAGCTAAATTTTGTTTTGATTCTGTGAGCAAACTCAAGTGATGCTATATTATTATTATTGCTTTGAAAATATTTCAGTTATAAAGTTCATTTAGTCAGCTAGCATGGTGACTCAGCAGGTAGCACTTTCACTTCAGATCCCCAGGATTTGGAGTTTGAATCCCTTCCCTGCTCTCTGTTAGTGGAGTTTGTACGTTATCCCTGTGTTGTAAGGCTTATCTTTGGGTACTTTGATTTCTTGCTCCAGTTCAAAGATATACCGTTAGGTTAACTAGCAACCTCTAAATTGACTATAGTGTGTGAGTATGTGGGCTGTGTGACAGACTGGACCCCATCCAGGGTGTTCCCCAATCTTGTGCTACCTGGATGGGTTCCTTGGCCTTTTGGTTGATCAAATTACAGTTCCTGTCATCCTTTCAGTAAAATGGAAGTGTTAATATGAAAACATTGAAGAAATTAATTGGTTTGGTAATAAAATCCAGTACTTTTTGGACGTGGAATTTCTTGCAAAAACTAAATCGAACAGAACTAAATAACCTTACAGAATAAGCCAAAGGTAATTCTCAGTTCTTGATGTATACTGATGTGTTTTAGTGTGAAGTTTTCTGAATGTATAAATGGGGTCGTTAGTAAAGCAAACTCAAGGGGTGTTTGCCAGGTTGAGAGCAGGCGGGGTGGCACATAATCCAGTATGTAATTATTCCACAATAATTATCTTGTCTGGAAGAAGCTGAAGTGTATAAGTCAAGACTGATCTCAAATGATTCACCATGATCGCAAAATGAAATTTATGCTTTTATATGAAATCTTGGGTAAACAGCATGAATACTCCATCCATCCATCCATCCATTTTCCAAACCTCTTATCCTTCTGGGTCGCGGGGGGTCCAGAGCCTATCCCGGAAGTTACAGGCACCAGGCGGGGAACAACCCAGAATGGGGGGCCAGCCCATCGCAGAGCATGAATACTCATTACCAGATTTTGTTGTTCTAAGGACCCTAATGCCGGTGCTCATTTTGGGTACAGAAAAAATAGTTGTGGGAGAGAAGCCAATTTTGTGTGGGTGTAATAAATCTGTCTGTGGCCTCAGTGGCACTACAATCTTTGAAAGCATATGATATTGTGGTTGATGTTAGACCACGAAAAATATGTAGCTGTTAAATGAAGCAGTCCAGAAGTTCAAGATATAAACAGTATTAGCAATCTATTGTCAGTTAAACAGAAAGAAATACAGTATAGTGACTTACAGTTTGACGCCAAAGAGACTCCTCTGTGGATTATATTAAGTTTCAGGGGAGTCAAACTGATACATTGGTGCACATGTAAACATGACTAAGGTCTAAATCCTCCAAAATTATATATTTTTTTCTATTTTAGGGGCTCTATTTTCTTACAGCTGTCTTTCTGAATAAGTAAGTTGCAGGTAGCGCGATATTTGCCCATCCATGTTTGAAAAATTGTCCAGTCTATGTTAAATTAGTTTGGACGTCAGGTTCACAACCATATGAATTTTTTAAAGCATAGGTATTTACTTACCCATAAATCCTGCAAAAACAGGCAGTGCCTGCTATTGTGAAGCATCCCCAGACCATAAAGCTGTCATCTCATTTTAGAATGGCATGGTTTTATCAAGATTGCATATTTTACAGTATTTTTCCCCACACACAGCACTTAATGTTCAGGCTAAAAAGTTTCACTTAAGTCTCAACAGACCATGGAACTTTCGGTTAGATGTTTTATATGTGACATTTTCCAAACTCTTTGCAGGTGAACTGCTTTGTGGCATTTATTGGAGTTTTCTGGAATCTCTGAATTGTCCACAGTGTGTGAGCCCTGTGACACACGAGCAACCCACTCAAGGGATTCCCCTGCATTGTGGCCTATATGCTGCCTGGAATAAGCTCCAGGTCCCAGCACTACCAGGTAGTGCATAAGCAGTTGAGAGGAAGAAGGGAAAATGTGTTTATTTTTAGAAAGATGCGTTCTTTGACCATAAATTTGGCAAAACATAGAATTTAAAAATTAGAAGTATACTGCAACCTTTAGATTTCTTGTGTAGAATTAAATCTACTCTTTATTTAAATAGTACTGACCACAACTACATTAGACAGATTGACGGTATGTGGAACGTAGGGTGTTACAGGCAAAGATTTATATTTGGAACTTAACTACTGGCCAAATACATTGATATTCCAATTCTTCAGATTCTAGACCCACAACCATAATCCTCTGTAAACAAATTTCCATTATCAGCACAGAAAAAACCCTCGAGTCACATCTAATAAACTACGTAATGCATTTTTACAAATATATGAACAGTAATCCTAGAAGCAAGATACGTGAAAGAGCAAACACATTCAAATTATACACAGAATGTAAAGCCCCACCCCATTTTCCATCACCAGCCTGTGGTTTTTCAGTCCATACCAGCTTTTCAGCTTTCTGCTTGAAGCCATTTTGGCTATACAGGTGCCCAGAAAGTATATGTTTTTCCTCATACAAGTACACGCATTTTGGCAAGATTATTGACATCAACCAGTTTAATGTCAAAGTTGCACATCCACATTGTTTAACACAGTGACAATTAACATTTATAACAGGGGATGCAGTGTTCCTGATGTCTAACCGATGCATAAGGACCAGGTTAATAGCATTAACATTTACCAGTTACCTTCTCTGTATACTAAGGCCACCATTTTGCTAATGCGATGTGTCTGGAAATCAAGGGCTGATACAGAAAATTCAATTCTTATTAAAGTATCCATAATGCAGAATGGTTCAGTATAAAATCAGTTATGCATTTAGAAAACACACCTTATTTCTTGCAAAATTAAAACCAAAAGAGCACACACTGTAGGTAATTTATTTATTTACATTTGGCCATAAAAAAATTAATGTGTAGCAAAGAAGCTATTATCAGAACACAGCTAGGCACAAGCAAAACTAGAACACTTCTCTCCTCTTGTCTTCAGGAAGATCTTTGAGACCCTGAAGTTCCCTTAAGCCCTATTAAAGGGAAAGAAAGTATGTGCTTACCACTTCATGTTCAAGAATTTCTCTCTGGGGTCAAGCTCATGTAATTGACTTAAAAAACAAAACATCGCGTTACTTTAAAAATGTATCAAAACTTAATTACCTCCAAAACCAGGCGAATGTTTGCTTTGATTTTTGCAGAGTCCTTGGTTAGAGCCTCTGTATATCTTTTTTTTAAAAAGCACACAAAATATATACAACTGCATCAAAATGTTTTGCAATACAGTAATTATGTTTACATGTATTTAGAGGTCATCTGATGCTGATGCTCTTAATGCCTAAATGACCCCTTGAACTACTCATACTACAGTCTTGTAGGTGCACTGCAAGAGTCTTCATTAAAAGGTGAAGTAGCAAGATCTGCCATGAGATTTATCTACTTTGTTTCGTTTTACTTATTCAGGAACTATGACAAATGCTGTCTACATGTAAAATGAATGGGAGTTTCTGTTCCTAAGAAAGGCCAAAGGGTCACCATTTTTAAATAAGATCATGAGAAATTTAACAAAAGACAAATCAGCAAATTACTAAACCTGTGTTAAAATCACACAGCATGGGTATAAAATTAAAATTATGAGTTACATCCAAGCTCAGCAGTGCTCCCAGTGCTGACAAAATTTTGAACTATAAGTGAAACTTAATACTAAAATCATAATTTGTAAAAACAAAATCCATTATCAAAGTATCGAACAGCTTCATATTTAGTTTATGAAACAAGGGGTATATAAGTAAAGTACTGAAATATCCATTAAAGCATATTTTAAATTCTAAAGCAAAAATAGTAATATTAAAAACTCATTACAAACACAGAAAAACTAAATTTCACCACTAAAACCATCCATTGAGACTTACTTTGTAAGTTGATTTGTCTTCTTCTCAATGAACTTCAGAGCTTCTGGTAACGTAAACTCGACAAAAAATCCATAGCCAACAGCCACAAATATCATGGATGAGTCCGGACTGAAGAAAAGCGATTAAACATTCTGTTAGGGTGCCAATGAAAAATGTGGAATGAGAGAAACTTCAGTCAAAGCACGACTTACACATGAGCCTGGACGTAGAAATTACATCCCAGGTCCACCTCAGTCTTGAGTTCTTTGCTACCAGCTTCCTAAAAAGCAAATAAAACCTTTATGAAGTCTGAAGAAAGTCAACTGCAGAAACATAATATTTTATTGCTTCATTTGTTTTTATAAAATAAGTATAAATCAAATTTAGTATAAAAAGGTAAAAATAAAAACATGGTATAAAAATACAAAAATCTCAAGTTCTTGAAAGAGCATATCTATCAAGACACCATACCTGTAGACTCTCAATGGTATTCTTTAACTGAAGATACTGAGCTATCTTCTCATATACATCATCTCTCTGCTCCAACACCTTCCTGTTAAATATCATATTGCAAACCAATCAACACTGCTTTAGGGATCTCACCTTTGAATTTAAAATTAGTACGTTAAAAGTATATCTAAAACTACCAAATGGATCCAGCTTTCAGTTACATATTTCTTTAAGGTTTACAACAGACGACTATACCTCAAGAAAAACGTTTGCTTTTAAATGTGTAATGAAAATTTATATAGTTTTGTTATTTTAACAAACGTGTAAACGTTAACATAGAAACTTACTGCAAATCCCTCTTCAGGACTTCATTGATAAAAGTTTCGTACTGCAAGACCTTCTCATCGATGTTCGCTTTGCCTGGAGTCATGGCGTTTTTCCCCTTACACGTGCGCCAAATCTGAAAGGACACAAATTTACTACGAATTACTCATTAACAGTAGTCGCCAAATTGGTTATTTATTATAACCTAGTTATGCAATGTCGATAAATCGTTTGCCTATGTAGGTAGCGTGGCTGCCCAAGACTAGTTAGTGATAACACATTCGGAGGTAGCTAAAATAATAAAAAACAAAATGTCAGAGGAAGGAGTCCACATTTCAACGGTAAATCCAAGTATCGCGAATATTTATTTTGCTTCTAAAATAGCTCAAAACTCATAGTTACTAAATTGTAACTAAACGCAACATAACCTAAACATTTAACTACAAACGTCCCTTTCTAACATACCTACAGTGATCGTTCAGTGATCAGAATGCAAAAACAAGCGATCAACCTAAAATAAACTTCTTCTGCATCTTGATTTATGTGGAAGACTGAAAAAAAAGCTACTTCATAAAAAATATCAATAACGATTAATGTAACAACATCGTTGTGGTTCAAGCAAAAAGACCTAACTACAACCGTGACTGTACACTGCCAAACTGCATGAAACTCGCCATCTCATTGGTTACTATGAACGTCGACCTTTATATTTTCGTATGTATTACTTCTTGATTGGCTAGAACTCTGAGCTCAAAAAAAAAAAAAAAAAAAAAAAAAAAAAAAAGACCAATGGCTCCGCTGGCACCAATTGAAACACGTACTTTAAGACGGTTCTTACGTCTGATTAAGGTCCTCCTGCGAGTCTAATATTACGCGTAAAAAATCCCATGTGACTAGCTTTCACCAATGAGTAACGCGCAAGCTTTGGGTTTAAATAGAACATATTTCACGGTTTCCTATTATGGGCATTACACGTGAGAGACTTGAAACAGTTAGTTAAGTGAATGTAGAATTAATTCCGGTGTATTTTGTACACTCTTACTTGGCTAGTTTTGTTAAATTAGGGTCACGGTGTTTGTCCAGAAGCCACAGAGGAGTATTGAGCGTCACTAGGTAGCCATTTAATGCACCTGCTGATATATCCTGCAAAGTTTTCCATGTAAGATTTTTTTATAAGCGATAAACACAACAAAATGTTAGGCAAAAGGAAGCAGTATAACCAGTTCGTCGTTATTTAAAAAAGCAATTTCAAACCCGTAGTTCAAAGGCTAAGTTGACGTCAGAATTTATTGCTAAGGTAAGGATGCTGTCATTGTTATTGTGATTTGTCAGACTGATTTAGTTTTGCTAATTATTTTACTAAATAGGTCGGTGAAAACTACGGAAATCAAGTTTCGATATTAAAACGCTTCAGTGTTATAGACTAGTATTTGAAATTCTCCGTGGTTGAAAAGTAGACATGCTTGGTCCGGCAATGCTGAAAACCGTTCCTTAAAGTGTAGCCAGTGAAAGCTATTTCAGTACTGGCAACCGATATGGGCTGAGAGCTACACTAATTCATCTGGCACTGTGTATGTCTTTTAAAGTGTGAGGAAACATGGCTGGACCAGAATTGTTTCTAGACTCCAGTATCCGAATTTGGGTCGTCTTGCCTATAGTATTTATAACGTTCCTTGTCGGAGTTATTCGCCACTACGTTACTCAGCTGTTGCACAGTGACAAGAAGGTGGAACTGGAACAGGTGTCTGACAGGTAAGTGCTGTCATTAGTGTTGCTACATAAAGGTTTTATTAATTTTAATTAGTTAATTGAGCGACATGGTTCTGTTCGCAGCCAAGTCCTACTGCGGAGCCGCATTTTGCGAGAGAATGGAAAATATCTTCCTAAACAGGTATCTTGTTCGCTGATCATTTTAAAATCTTTGATATACACTACCGTTCAAAAGTTTGAGGCCACTTGGAAATTTCCTTGCTTTTGAAAGCAAGTTTTTTCGTCCATTGCTTTTGAAAAAAGCAAGTTTTTTTTGACAGATTGATAGGAAATATTGTGCAGACATTATTAATGTTGTAAATGACTATCCTAGCCCATTATCAGCAACAATTAGTCCTGTGCGCAGTTTGAGAAACAGACACCTCATAGGTCTTCAACTGGCAGCTTCATTAAATAGTACCAGCAAAAGACCAGCCTCAGTGTCAACAGTGAAGAGGCAACTTCAGGATGCTGGCCTTCTAGATTTAATAATTGGAAAGAAAAGCTGTATCTCAGAGTAGCCAATAAAAAGAAAAAACTGAGATGGGCAAATAAACACACTGGACAGTGTGGGGAAAAAGTGCTATGGATAGATGAATATAAATTAGAGGTGTTCAGATCACGAAGAACGTTTGTGAGACACAGATCAAATGAAAAGACATTAGAGGAGTGCTTGATGACATCTGTCAAGCATGGTGGAGGCAATGTGATGGTCTGGGGCTGCTTTGGTGATGGTAAAGTGGGAGATTTTTACAGAGTAAAAGGGATCTTGAAGAAGGAAGGCTGTCACTCCATTCTGCAACGCCATGCCATACCCTGTGGATGGTGCTTAATTGGAGCCAATTTCATCCTACAACAGGACAACAACCCAAACACAGCTCCAAAGTATGCACCAAATGTGACCCCAAACTTTTGAACGGCAGTGTACCTACACATTGCCATATTCAAATGTCTAAATGTCTTCATTTCAGGCTTTTGCTATGCGGAAACACTACTTTAACAATGCAGAAAGTGGGTTCTTCAAAAAAGTTAAGCGGAAGGTAATTCCAAAAAACCCAATGACTGGTACGTGGCTTGAAGAAACACTATTTATAAAGAAAGATGAGTTTATCTGAGTACTTGTTCTATTATTTTATCTATTTTTTTATTACGTGAATGTGTACTATACTACCTTTCTCCCCCTTAGATACCAGTATGGTGACAGACATGATGAAAGGAAATCTCACTAACGTGCTACCTATGATTTTGATTGGTGGATGGATTAACTGGGCATTTTCTGGCTTTGTTACCAGTAAGCTACAGATTTAATTTTGTTTGTAGCAAGTTATTGTAAATGCTATTTGTTTACAGTAATAGTAGCATTGGCCTCAGATTTTGGCTTACACATTGGTTGAGGATAGTGACTTAACCTGAAGCTCGTTCATTTAGGGTCTCACTTGGGTTCTGCTCTTGTACCCTTCAGCTAGGTACTTGACCTGAATTATTCCAGTGAAATACCCAGCTCTGCATATATCTGTATGTAAAAAATTTAAGTTGCCTCTAATAAGCACGTCTACTAAGCACGTGAATGTAATATTTCCCCCCAGCTAAGGTTCCTTTCCCATTGACTTTGAGATTCAAACCCATGCTTCAGCGTGGAATAGAACTTCTGTCTCTTGATGCTTCCTGGTACAGTATTTGGCAGTTCTTGTAAATACCTGACATTTCCATATCTTGCACATATTGCATCAAGGTAATATTTGGATGTAGTTCCTGTGACACTCTAAAATATAGTTTCTGTTACAAAGTATTTTTTTTCTTTGCTGTCACAGGGTGAGTTCGGCTTCTTGGTATTTCCTCAATGTTTTTGGCCTCCGCAGCATGTACAACCTCCTCTTAGGGCATAACAATGGTAAGTCAGGTCATAATGACATACTCCTGTGGTCAGACTTTGGTTAATTAAATAATAATTGCAATTCAGATCAGTGCTTAATTTAGCTCTTGGAATTGAGGACAGGACATCTGTATAGTAATGCTGTATTTAAGCATTATACATGTGTGTAATGGGTGTCCAGTTCTCAGAGGATTTTTATAAGACATGATATGGCCATCCCATCTAGCAGCCGATCAGTCGTCCATCATGCAGGACCACATGACTGGAGCTGCAATGCCTGTACCTCCTGATCCCAACAAGGCCTTTAAGGTACGTTTTTGCAGCATAGAAGGATCTAATTTTAAAGAGTGGACTGTTTCCTATGAAAACTTACTTTGTCTTTAGCTTGAAATATAGACACACACAAGTACTTAAGTAATGTATATTTTTGTACATCCTTAATGTCTGAGGAGATGGGTGTACATCTTTGGTTTCAGAGTGAATGGGAGGCACTGGAGATTGTTAATCACCACTGGGCCCTGGAGAGTGTGGAGGAGGAGCTCATATGTCGGGACTTGAATTTTGGTGGCATGTTCAGTCGTGAACTAAAAACCACTATGTTTTGACTATGTATTTTTAAAGAAGGTTGCAGGAATTAGGTTTCCTCGTCAATGAAATTTTGATGAGCCACATGAAAAAGGTCATTACAATGCAAATTTTCCATTAAGTAAAACTTAAAAATGTATTGCATGCCTTTCCCCAAGAAGTAGATTAGACCATGTTTTCAAATTAGGGTTTTAATGTATAGGGTTTGTAGGTGATTATACCGGAAATTATAGTTCCCGTTAACATTAAACCACAGTAGGGAGAGTGTTTTGAGCTGTTGCGTATTTGACTAATTCTCTATCACAAGTGTTGTTAAAAATACATCAGTAAAAAACAGGATATTTGACGCGAGTACCCTCAATACATGTCCTGTCAGCAGGAATGTAAAGTGCTTTTGCTTGAAGGCTAGTTACAGTCCTTAAGGACTGAATCAAGTTTGTGTTACACTACTGATAACTAAGAAAGTGACCTAAATGTATTTAAGGCATTTAGTGGAAGTGTGTGGTTCAATGCCTGTTTGTAGCAAACATACTGGATTCAAGAGATGCAAGTAACTGAAGAGCCATACAGGAATATGTGTAAACTAAAATTGGACAACTGCATATTCCTTTATGCTATGAAAGATATTTGATATTGCTTGTCAAAGAATCTGTAAGAGTGCAATAAATTTGTTGAAAAATACTGATAAGACTTGAGTAGAAACCATTTACAAAATGAAATTGACCTATGGTAATGTAGTTGTGCCCTTGAGGGGAAAAAATGCCTTGCAGCTTAAAACTTGATAAAGCAGGCAGCTGGTTGCTGACCTGTTGACAGGGGTATTATAAAGCCCAGTCAACAGAGGTTGAATTTAAGTAGCGAGAATGTGGATGCAATGAGGATTTTTTTTTTTTATTTGGTAAGAATATTTTGTTGACATAAGTGAAAGAATCAGTTGAGCAATCTTATGCGATTACATTTCATAGCTGAATATTTAACAACGTAAATAAACTAAATTTTTTAAATAGCCTTTTATTTACACTCTTTTACAGCATGCAAAAAATTCTATACAGTAAATTTAACTGCAAAATAACACACAGCAAATTCTTGATCCAATATGTCTATATATACATACAGATCTATGAGCATATACAGGTATAAGTAGTACAAAATGTCAAGTTATTGGCACATGATGATTAACTTACAAAATATTAATCATGGTTTTTCATAAGGGGAAACATCACCATTGAATGGTTTGAATATTAAATGGGAAAAAATACCTGCTGCATGTTTTTGTTATAGATCTGATCATGTGTTTTGTATAATAATAAAGTCTTTAATCACATTTCTAAGTAAAAGTGTCACAGGATCTGAACCTGGGTGGTTTCAATTTGGAGCAAGAAATTTAACACTAGTCTCACCTCATTCTGTCATATCACCGTGTATAATTCATCACTGTAAATCACGTACATACAGCCTATTCTCATTAAGGTACAGTAACGTTTAAACCATTTTATTGTGATATACATTATCCAAATTCATGCCAATTGTCCGATCCCTGAAGAACACAATGGAAATGGCTGTATAGGTGCATTTATGAGTCAAGGATAAGTAAGCTTTTGTTTTCACAATTGTTTCATTTAAAAGTCAAATCCATGTTCAGTAACCACTATGAGCAGCATAAATCATCTGTTGTATGCATAAAGGAAGACATGGGTGCAGAATGCCCAACTTTGAAAACGAACACCTGATCGAATTTACTGCCTGTATAAAAGCTTTACACGTTATAAAAGCCCTTCCCCACATGTGCTGACATCAGTGGCCATACGTGCAAACATGTAACACGAATGGGAGTCAGATGAAACAAGCAATATAGAAACAATGAAAGTTAAAGGTCAGAGCAGCGCTGACATTTCGTTTGGACCCACAACAAACAGCTAACATCAGTCTCTGTCACAACTGGCATTCAAGATTAAGTTAATATTGTCATAAATGTGCCACATATCAATGGAACAGACTGCAGCTTTTCTCGATCTAGTTAATCCAGAAACAAGCCTGACAGTTTCTATCCCAAATTTTAACATATCACATGGTTCCACTGAAACCAAACCACAATGAGATTTATTGCTAGGAGATAGTTAAAGAATTGAGTGGATAAAAATCTCACTTGAAAAGCAGAGATAGCACTGGAGCACCCCATGACAGAGACGGACACTGGGCACAGCCGCCGTGGAAGATACCCTAAACACAACAAGTACAGTGTCATTCTGTAATGACCAACATCTCTGGGAGACTAATGTAATCTCTGGGATAGCTCTGTGCGCAGGACACACATCTGCCCCCCCCCCCAGGTGTTTTTAATGAACTGTAGCAGGTGATGCATTTTTATGCAGACATGACAAAATGCTGAATCATTATGGTTATGAGGGCTACATGGAAATGGAAAATAGGAACATCTGCTTTTTGGTTAACAGGTTTATGGAAAAATGTAACCAGACTAAAAATACAGGGAAAAAATATTCAAACTCTTCTGTAGGGGAATATGACAACACATTATGATGTGAATGAGAGGACCAGTCCGTTCTCAGGAACATGTGCATGCCAAAGAAACTCTTCTCGTTGCTGCTGGTGAGGTGAGCGTGGGCTGTGTGTCACCCGCCCCTGATGGCTCTGTGGAGGCAAGCGCAACGCCAGACCACACGCACATCCACTCTCAGCATGGAAAAGACAAGGACTTTACAGGTGGGATCCACAGGCTGTGAGCCATGGTAGTACGGACAGTGTAAAACCTAACATTTCATTTATTGATATCAAAAGGTAGATATACAATAAAATATTCCATCTATTATTAACAAGGAGATAAAATGGAAAAAATACCCACCCCCTGCTCATCTATGCCAGATGACCAATGATAAAACAAGAGTAATTAGAATATAAAAATACTGTACAATTGCCTTTGAAAAATCAGTCAAGAATGTATTCAGAAAGCACATCTCCGATAAATTTCTCAGTACTAAGACTAATTATTAAGAAAGATCTTTGCATCTAAATTCTAATTACTTTCCTTAACAATAAAAATACAAACTCTTTATGGATTTGAAAAATATGTTTCTTGTAATATTCCATAACAAAGATCCTTTCCCGTCATCATATCAAAGGAAAAAGCTGATCATCATAAGTAATGGAAGGTTTTCCTAAAAGCACTCAAATGCCATTTCCCAGAAACAAGCATGTGCTGCCTATGAAAGACAAGAAACTCCTGCTATGAACATAATTCATTAAGAAAAATAAATAACTGATCATCACATAACTGATACCAAGCCAATATCTCACCATCCACTTTAAATGTGACTGTTGTAACACTATGGTGTCTGACTTGTTTCTAAAGTCCATAGTGATGATATTGCAGCTTCTACATTATATTCCCGTTCATGCAGTCCCTGATATGAAGTGGAAAAGGGTGAAATGCAACCCAAGCTGAATGCAGGACGCCCACTGTCTTTTAGCAGTTTCACAGGATGCTTTTCTGTCATGATATCGCCTTGAATATCTGTACATTAAAACGGCCCATCTACTAGAATACGTTTATTAAAGAAAGCTAAAATGTAAAACTGTTTCGATTATCAAACAAAATCTTTCAGTAAAACTATAAGTCACCAGCAAAATACATGGACAGCAATGCAGCAGGATGCTTGTAGCTAGACAACACACGACACATTCAGAGTTCCTCCTCTCAGACAAGAACTACACTGAGTGCATAGCTACTTACCACTGGCTACTGGAAAGAATCACTGATCACTACAAACCAAACTGTCCCAAACCTCCAGAAAGGAGCACATGGATTCAGTATCTTCTAACAACATGTCTGGAATCTGCTTCAACTAGAGTATGATTCTTCTGCATCTGGTATTTTTATTTGAGTCTAAAGCCAGACAGCTACTTATAATAGTCATACTGTTTTACCCATGAAAACCTGGTTCATTGGTTTTAGATGTTTTTCCCTGGCCTAAACCTGGTTAATATGGGTAAGGAAACCACCTAGGATGAATCCACAAATGGTATTTCAGCTCCAACAGTTCGCAGTCATCCAATTATCAGACCCAAGAGCCAGCGGGGCATCGCTCTCCAGTACCTCTTACTTGTGCACCAGCCTGAGAATTCTGACCCACCTCTAATGCCAAGAGGAGGCAGTAGGTTCAAGTTTTTCTTCTTTGAATAGGACACATACAAAGCAATAAGAAACAAAAACAAACAAGAATAGCTGCCCCTCCTACACACAAGAAAAAACGAATTAAGGATGGAGAACACTGCTTTAGTCTGTCTCCATATTGACAGAGGAACTGGCGCCGTCCACTTTGTCACGGAAGGGGGGGGTGGTGGTACTGGGAACCGGCGGAGATGAGGAGCAGCTATCCGAGGGAGCAGGCAGGATGGGCTGGCGGATCTTGTCTTGTCGTTGGTAGAACAAGAGGTAGGCAGCATTGGTCTTAGGGTGCGGGGGGGGGGGGGGGGGGGGGTACAGGAAAGGGGGGTTTGCAGTTACAAGTCACCAGCTCAATCATATAATGACAACCATCATACAAAAGCCCCGCCTCAAATGTAGTCCAATATGGTCCAAGAATCCAAATCATTACAGAGCCATTGGTCATTCCATGGAGATCATACACCGGATTGTCTTGCTGCAGCCCATGTTCCAGAATTGGCCCCTTTAGGTCCTCCTTTTGCCGATTGCTAGGGCTGATACTATGCAGATGCAATACTATTGATTCCCCGCTACTCTCCCCACACCTCAAACGCCTGCCTCCCCCTTCCCCACCTCTAACGGCACATCTTCGTTAACTGCTAGGTCACCCGCAGGGACACAACGGAGCACTCCCAAACTGCACAGAGAATTTCTAGATTTTATTCTCTCCATATGCCTGAACTCATTTAACCCATCTAAGTGGTCAGCTTACCACAATTTGTTCCTCCCTTGCATAGGTCACCTTGCTGTCATCGAAGTAATACCATTGGCCATTGTCCTTGTTCCGCGCATAACTGGTATCTACAGATGACAGAAAATAAGGATTGCTACAGAACCCTCCAGCAGAAGATCTGGAATGCATGGAGGGCTATCTTCTGACACAGCCTGTGATTGTGTCTGCTTGAACCAGAGCCTGGTTTTGATGCATTTTTTCATTTCCAAAATCATACAGCTACTTATAATAGCCACACAGCTGTATTGATAAGAACTGAGCTCACTGCTTTACTGTTGCTGAAAAATATACTCCGATGCAGATTATGCTGAGCAACAGTATGAACTTACAATGTCCATCTCTGAGTCCGCCATAGTGATTAGAAACAGCCATCAAATCATATCGGCTTGGAGGTTCCCTGTCAGAATCTGTCTTCCTCAGCAGAAACTGCGAAAAATCCAGATCCCTACAACAAAGAAAGAATGCTTATATCAGAATGCTTGGCTGTGAATAGTGTATTTAAAATACAAACAATACATCACCTTTGGAAAAGGAACACCAGAAAAAACTCGAGCTCTACAGTCATGAAGACACTTTCAGACCAGCATGCGGCATACCTTAGGGGAGCAGTGACAGGCGGAGTGCATGCGGCATACCTTAGGTGAGCAGTGACAGGCGGAGTGCATGCGGCATACCTTAGGGGAGCAGTGACAGGCGGAGTGCATGCGGCATACCTTAGGTGAGCAGTGACAGGCGGAGTGCATGCGGCATACCTTAGCGGAGCAGTGACAGGCGGAGTGCATGCGGCATACCTTAGCGGAGCAGTGACAGGCGGAGTGCATGCGGCATACCTTAGGGGAGCAGTGACAGGCGGAGTGCATGCGGCATACCTTAGGGGAGCAGTGACAGGCGGAGTGCATGCGGCATACCTTAGGGGAGCAGTGACAGGCGGAGTGCATGCGGCATACCATAGGGGAGCAGTGACAGGCGGACTATATACCTTAGGGGGAAATCCACTATTGTATCCAGCTTCTCACGGGAATACTTGGTGTAAGAGAAGCGCTTCAGGTGGATGATGAGGACTTCTGGGAGGGACCACAGGTCCAATTTCTTTGTTGCCAGCTGATGCTTCTTGCATAATGGGCAGTACCTACAACACACTCTTGTTTTTACTATGTGTTCATACCTAAAGCCTTGCAGGGTCAAATTCTATTTGGTTAGGGCCTTCAGAGATAGATAGTTTTATGAAAAGGCCCTTATTTAAGTTTGAATTTTTTTCTCTCCGACACTGAGGAGAGTTTAGAAACCAGAGGTACCAGGGATTCTCTTCCTCCAGTGTCTCCACGGTGGTGAAGAGTTCGATGCACTGCTGCAGATCCACCCTGGCTTGTTGGTGAGGGATCTCCATGCTCCTGTCCTTCATGTACTTCTGCGGGTGCAACATGACACAATAGCAGCGACACGCACAGGCCGTCATCACGCACACCAAAGCAGAGCAAGCCTCAGCCCCTCCCATACCTCAGCCTCGTTCTCATTGTAGTGCTTCTTCTTCATGTCGGGGTCCCAGTCAATGGCGACGTAGGGCTGAGCTGCAGACAGACAGCAGAGCATTCGCTGAGACCTGGTCACATGCTCAGGGACGCATTCTTAGAAAAACCACCCATGCAGAAAATTTCAATAAGATGGTGAAGAAAGGGGGACAAAATAAGTTTTGCAGAATTAAGTCAGGTTTGCTGCTAACCTTGAATTAAAAAAAATAAATATAAAAAGAAAACACCAACACAATTTCTGACAATATACAAAAGACTAAAATTCACAAATATCACTTGACAAAGCTTTATTTATAAAACTAATAATGCTGCAATAAATATTTAGGTCACATTAATTACAACTGTTTCTAGATTTTAACAAAAAACCTATTTAATCAATGTGTTATTCTACCTGGGGAATGGATAAATCTGCAGTTGCCTTTTGTACATCAATTTTTACTTTTTAATAGACTTACTGAAAGCTGTAAAACTTGCTAGCAATATTAGGGTAGTAATACTATCTCTCAAAAAACACTCATATGCAGGTGAATACTTTACAGTAGCCAACAAGGCCTATTAATCTATAACCCTACATACATATCTTGCCATACAGCATATATGGGGGCTTCAGGACTTGGGCTCTGAGCCACAGGTTTACTTTCAGTTTACCCATTTATACAGCTGGAAATTTTGTTTGTATTAAAAAGTACAACGGGCTAAAGTAAGCATGAGCTTAAGGAGTGCATGAGTCCAGAGTTTAGGGGCAACCTAGAAGGACGATGGCAAGATCACTCGTGCTGAGGTCAAGGCTGGAAATAAAGCTCGTTCATTGGCCTGAGGGGGTAATTAAGATGAAGGCTGAATACAAAAAAAAAGCTCAACATTAGCCCATTGGCTAGTAAAAAAGATTGCATGTACAGCTGTAAAAGCTATCGCATTAGTGTTAATTTTAAAGTCACAAGCTTAAAATTGCATCCGTTAAATTTGTTAGACCAATGGAAAAGAAAAAAAAAAAAAAACAGTAAGCACATATTTTTAATAGACTTTCCTTCTTGGTTGTAAAGGACAAGAGATGTACTCATGATGCTGCGCAAAATTTCAATCAATTTATTTTGATACTTCTGTTTGAAAATAAATACATTTCTACACTGACTATATAGAATAATCTTTTTTGGATGGTGGTGGTGTGCGGAGGGGATCCGAGCCCGGCACTCACAGCTGAAAGAGAAGGTGTTTCCGCCGTCACCCAGGCCCCTCTCTGTGGTGCCGTTGGAGTTCACCGCCTGGATGGAGAACAGCGACTTGCTGCGTTTAGTGGGACAGCACTTTCTCTTCGGTTGGCGCTCACTGGACTGAGGGCTGGGGGGTGTGGCTTCATCCTTATCTACTTCCTCTTCGCCATCCTCATCCTCCTCAGAGGGCTGCTGCCTGGCAGCCTGCGGGCTGCCAGAAGCATCTGGTAACTCCTCTGAGACGGTGGCTCCAGCTGACTCTCCATCCTCCGCAGCACAACCCTTTTTCCTTCTGCTGTTGGCCACAGCAGTGTCCTCCTCTCCCGTAATGTTGTTCGCATGGTTGACCTCAGACTCTGAGCCATCGGCTTGGCCGTCCCCCTCTCTCTTGGAGGGCCCTGGCTTGTCACTCTCTTCTTCGTCGTCATCTACATCCGGAGACAGAAGGAAGAGTGACATCCATAAGTGACTAATTTTTAACAAAATGCTCCAAAGACCGACTCCATTGGGAGCTGACAGCAAAAAATAAATCTGTTCCTCCACAAAGAAAAGTGAGTAGAGAAGAGAACAGAAAGAGAAGAAAGAAGAGAAGACTAAAGAGAAGACAGGAGAGGAGAGAGGAGAGGAGAGACTGATCTGACTCGCAATGCACTTCACAAAGGTTCCTCAGGATAACTATGTATTCAGAGTAATGGGGGTAATATTACCATCGCTCACTCCGTTGGTCTGAGTCTTATACAGCTCTTCTTCCTCATCATCGTCATCATCTGCCTCCTCCTCTTCATCCACCTCTTCCGATGGGTCCGGCTGACGAACGTAGCGTCTGAGAGAGAGTGAGACACTTCAACTATCTCCAGGGAACAAGGAGCTCTACCTATCTTTGTCAGTAACTGAACCAGTGTGTCAATCGAAACTGAATTAAAAAGAGGGATCAGTACAGGCCAGAATATAAGTGAACGCATAAACTCCACTCACGCCAAACGCTGAAGGAAGTAGAGGTAGAGGGCCTCCTGAGAGCATAGGCTGCGCGGCGTGGAGATCAGCAGCGGATGGCCGAACAGCGATGTGCCGTAGTTGCTGCTGCCTGAGCCGTAGTCGCGGTAGTGCGAGCGCTCTCGCAGGTAGAGTGCCAGCACCACCTCGTCTCCATCCTCCTCGACGGAGCCCCTGCTCAGCTCATAGCTGCCGCAAGGGAACACAAGGGCATTTACTACGTGTCTGGAGGGCCACGGCAGCCCTTTCACGACACCCAGTCGTGATTCACACTCACACAAAGATGTCGTCCCGATCCAGGATACAGCTAAGGGACTCATCAGCCTGGTAGATCTTATAGAAGCGATGGTTGAACACATCAGCCACGATCATCTGAGCAGTAATGAAAACCAAGGTCAGCTAGCCCAGGGCAAACATTCACGCACAACAGAATCTCAATAATTAGTTGTCACGCTATTCATAAGTAGGATTGTTCAAGGAGCACACAAAAAAACACCCTCTGATTTACTTTATGGTTGCTCTTGATGACAGCCATGCAAAAATGCTTGAATTAACAGGGTTTAAGAGACCCGTAGCTTCAACTTACCTGACTGGCTGGCACATTGGTCAGTTGGGACAGAGCCAAACATAGATCTGACACTTTGCCTGCTTTGGGTACAACCAAGCGATACTAGTTGAGGAGGAGGAGAAAAATACATGTCAAATAAAAACAATTTCAGTTCATTCCTGGAGTAAGTATGGAGATTTGGCAGGATAATTTCAGCCAGGGGGGTGGTTTACCTGCTTGGGTTTGGCTGCTGGGTCAAGAGAGACAAAAAATACTTCCATCACTCTCTCCTTGCTGACAGGCAAGGGCACACTCAGGTAACAGAAGGGGTCAAAGGTGACAGACACTTTGTGGCATTCGGGGCAGACAAGGGTGGACTTGAACAATCCATGAAAAATGTCCACAATCACGGAGTCGTTCCGTCGCCGGTGGTTACGCCAAGCCTCCTCAGCCACAGCCTGTCACATGACATGCTAGGCGGTCAGAATCCAACAGAGTAACACTGTCCCCTACTCTTAAATTTAGGGACAACTCATAACTTTACAAAAATACAAAATATCTAAGTATAGAGAGCAAACACAACATACACAAAGAAGAGGTTGTTATAATACTGTATCAACCCACAGCAGGTCTACACATGCATCTTCACAGTGATTACGACAACAAATAGCAGACACAAAAGATTAAACTTGACCCAGTCATCTTACAATATATGAATCCCAGTTTACGTACTTAAGTGTGCATAGACGACTCTTCACAAACCTGGTCAGGTCTACCATCAGCATCCCGTAACTCTATATACTCCTTGTTCTTGACACGGTTGAGGTCCTCGTGCAAGCCATCAAGCAGGAAGGAGAGCAGCTCCTGGGAATCGTGCTGCTGATAGCCCAGAAACTGGGAGGCAAAGTGGCCCACCTTGGTCTGCACATGAACAGCCATATTAGAGGATCAGAGCCTCTACTGAAAGAGAGCAGCGTACCTTGGGGCCTCTATAGCGGCCTACCTTGAAGATACGAGGCACCACAGAGTAATGGCGGCCGGACCACATCTGCTTGATGACGTCAGCATAAGCCTCGGCGATCTCGCCTTTCATACCCAGCGGGTTGGTGAAGTTCAGCTCCTCCAGGTAGCCATTGCATAAGAAGTACTCCGTCAGGGGAGGGGTGTTGCTGAGACACTGGAAAGGAGAAGATTGGGGGGGGGGGGGGGGGGGGGTGGAGGTGCACTGCTAAGAACACCAACCGTCCAGACAGCTGCCCTAATGCTGAAAAGCCATCACATTCACTAGCTTGCTTAAAATAAGTTGGGTGAAATCTAACTTAGCCTGTCACGCAGCAAAGCTGCCAGGCATGAAAATCCACTAAATAAACAAGAACATAAAAACAAACGCCAGTAGCAGAAGCAGCAGCAACCTACCTGAAGGGCAGAATTCATGAAGCATGTGTTTCCCAAGTTAGTGAGGCCACACACTCCTGGCTGGCCGTGGTACGAGTCCTGCTCGTCCATAGAGTTCCTCCTGGAGACACGGTACAAGGTAACACATCCACAATTAGCACAGTAACTGTGCTTCAAATTACTCAACTATCACTGTGAGACTATAGCTACTGTCACACTGCATTTCAGCTCAGTAGAAAATACAAAGAAAAAAAGAATAGCTATTTAGTCTAAGTATATCTATGCATCCATCCATCTTGCAAAAGCTTATCCTGGTGTCTTAGGCAACATGGATAGGATCTATGTATGTACCATATATTTCTTTATTACACACAAACACATATTGATTATACACACAACCATAGGTGGACAAGCTACACGATTCAAGCACCCCAACAAAGGTGAGCCGTATTAGGGTGAATAAACATTAGCAGCATGTGTCAACTATAAGTGATCAGTCTATTGACCCTCCAGTCAAAAAAAAAATTATTTAATGCATCAGTTCCATTTATGGGTAGTTCTAGAGCCCAACCTACATTTTTACTTCCCTCATGCCTCAAAGAACTGTAAGCTACTGAAGGGATAGGACTGAAGCTATTCAAGGGGTCTGAAGGTCAAAGGGTGGCCCTACTCCTTATGAGACCCTTGCTATTGATAAGTTTGTATTATTTGTTCCAACCTATGGGTGTCCATATTCTACACACACACCTCGAAAAGGCGTGTGTATCCAGCAGGGAGTTAATAAGCATTTTTCACCTGGTTCTTTACTTACGCTATGTTCAGATCTTACACCTGACTTCTTCATATTGTGACACAGCAATACATCACAGGGTTTTCGTTAATAGCCACATGGTTAATCATTAACAGCCTTGTTTTAAGATATCATTAGAAGCCTAATAGGTAGCCATGAGCTATTGATGTGTGACGGAGTACATAAAAATTTATCTGTAGTGACTAATGGTGAGCTGACACGCTTCTGAACGCCCATAAAAGTTCCAAAAGGAGGCCTTAAAGCAACACATTAAGTCCCCTAATAATCTTTAACACTTATTGACAGTATAATTTTTATTTTTGCTGAACCAGACTTCAGGGCTATGACACATTTCAATTGTACCGTTTGATTTTAAAAACTCTATTCAAGCTTTTCACTGGTAAGATCTAATTAACTTCACGAGGCCATAATTCAGAAGCATTGAGAAGCAAATGCATTATTATAATAGATATTCAAACTGAAGATCCTTGCTGTGGCTTGCAAACCAGCCAAACACACAGTACATCACTCACATAATTTGAGGTCTGGAGCTGGGCCAGGTACCATCAGTGTTCCTCATCTCCATGATCACTGTCTGCAACACAACAGGAGACCTTCAGGAAGGAGGAGGAGGAGGCAAGGCCAACATGCGACAGAGCTCTGGTTTGCACAGAGAGAGGAAGGAGGGACGTACCATGCCAGAGCTGAGACAGGACTCAAGCACGCTGATGTGAACATTGCGCAGCCTCTCACAGGTTGTGTCAGAGCTTTTCATCCACAGCCTGGTCTCCGCAGTCTCTGGTACCTCAAACAGCCTCCGCATGGTCTTCTGAATCGCAACTGTTAAAGGACCGGGAGGGGAAACACCATGGAACCACATTCGACAGAAATGCCAGAACAAAAAAAGAATACAAACACAAAGATACTCATCAGGATGCTACATTGTCTTCTACAGCACGTGTCACAGAATGTATTAAAAAGATGTCAATTTTGACAGTCAGGAACTCTGGAACAAAGAAGGCTTACATATAGAGTCTGCGCGGCTGAATTTCTCAGTGAGAACGTTCTCCATATCACTATGAAGACACAAGAAGATCTCCACCGGGTACACCTCCACTTTGACGGTGCTGGGCAAGTCCACCACCTGACACATTAAAAAAAAGGTTGGATTTACATCCCACTGTGCATATGATGCACTTACTGACTTTTCATGAATTCAGATGTTTACAAGCTAAACTTATACAAGATCTAGGCAATATACAACCTAAGACACATCTACCTCCATTCAGCTGAATCCTTCCCTTGCTTTACGTGAGATCTGACAAGGACGAATGGTGGCAACAGGAACCTACCTTGCGTTCAAGGGGGGGCTGATCAGCTGCCCTGCCATACCAACTCAGAAGCTTATGCCAAGCCTCTGCTGGGATCAACACAAAATCCTCATTCTCCACAAGCCCATCCCTCAAATGGTAGGACTCCAGATCTGTATCAAGAAGGATTGTAACAGCCTGTTATCATCCTTCATATTAAAGCATAAGTTGTCAAAAATTACTGAACATCATGATGCGGTTGTTGATATGCAATAGCCAGAACCATTTATTCATATCTTTGATAAATAAGAGCAAAGATAGCACACATCCCAAGACATTTACCCATTTATTTTACATAACCACTTCTCCAGTATTGAGTTTGGAGACTAAGCCCATGAAGAAGAAGGCATGATGCAGGGGAGACCCTGAAATGGATGCCAGTCCATCACACTAAGAACATAAGAACATAAGAAATTTACAAACGAGAGGAGGCCATTCGGCCCATCAAGCTCGTTTGGGGAGAACTTAACTAATAGCTCAGAGTTGTTAAAATCTTATCTAGCTCTGATTTAAAGGAACCCAGGGTTTTAGCTTCCACTACACTAGCAGGAAGACTATTCCATACTCTAACTACACGCTGTGTAAAGAAGTGCTTCCTCAAATTTGTTTTAAAATGTTCTCCCGCTAATTTCCACTTATGGCCACGAGTTCTAGTATTTAGACTAATATTGAAATAGTCATTTGGCTGAACAGCATTCAGACCCGTTAGAATCTTATACACACATTCCCACTCACAACTACATGTCATAGACGATTTACAGCTCCCAGCTTACCTAACCACAATTTTTGGACTGCAGTACCCAATGGAAACTAACGGGAACATGGGAGATCATGTAAACTCCACACATACAGAGCCAAAGGTGGTAGTCTTTCTTGCTATTTCCCAACACACACTGGTAGAGTATTTAATACTTATATGATTCCTTGAAAGGCCACACTGGAATTTTTCAGGTTCACTGAACACTAAAATACTGAGACCTAAGATCAAATGAGAAATTTAGTGTAACTATATTTGACCAGTTTGACTGATAGAACAAAGCAAATCCACTATCAACCATTCATCCAAAATTAAGAAACTCTTTTTGAATAAGCCTTCCTTTTTTACTGATCTTCTGACTATTTATTACAAAAACTCATAATACTTTTGCAGTTTCTCTGATTAATTGCTTGGCTGTGCTTCCTTTGAACGTGAGCCTTTTCCCCACCTGCCTCTCATGAGAAAACACGCAGCTCAGTTGAACTCACCCTCGAAGAGTTCTGTGTTGTCTATCTGCCCAGGAAAGGAGGAGGAGTTTTGGTCCCCTGTTTCAACATACTCCTTCCACAGCTCATACCATCGTTTGTCCAGCAGGTACCTGAAATACAATCGAGACAGATTTTCAGATTGCTTGTTCCTCTTACCTTTCATCTGCCCCCATTGTCTTTCATTCCTGTGACAAAGTTGCTGATGTCACACATTCCTTTAAAGAACTGTCCCATCTGGGACTCTCCATTCCACTTCTGCCCCAAACCCCAGTTCTTCTAAACTCTTCATTAGATACCAGCTCTCCACCCTCATCACACACATCTTCATCCTGACATTCCTAAGCTCCTTCTGTCAGATCTCAGACTGCTGGTCCTTTTGATGAGTCTTTTGCTCCTGAGACCTGAGAATCTTCTCACTCTGAAGTGGTGACACATCCAGGATCATGTACCAAAGCCAGAGAACAAGAATCATGTTGTACCATAACTAAGCAGAACCTTCTGGAAACCAGGCCGAATCCTTGATGGTCCATAAGAATCTATAACTTCTGTGTAGATTCTTAAGAAAACTTTTGCAGGGAGAGGAGTCACTAAGTCATTAAGTACTCCATTCAACATGGACTCTTATGACTAGGAACCAGAAACCTTTCAAACACGGGGTCAGAGTCCGAATCCACAGAACCACACACTACCCTAGTGAGTATATTAATATAATACATTTATTTATCCACAATAAAAGAGGTACCTAAGAATACCTGAACCTGTTAAAACACTCTTATACAATTAATACAGATGTAATTCGCTAAATTCGTGCACCAAATGTTAAAATATGTCATGGCAAATATCCAGAAAACGGACGTATACAAAAAAAAGACCGAAAAAAGACCACAAGAAGCAAGTATTCTATGGCGCAAAGAAATGTGGACTTGGTGAATAAAAACTTTCATTTAGAAGTACAGATTCCTTAGGAAGGGTACCATGACTTATTTACCTTTTCAGCGTACACTGCGCTACGTTTCTCAGCTTTTGCCCAAAGCGTTCATCAAAAAGTTTTGGAAAGAAGTGATACCCTGAAACGAAATGAACCCTAAAAAGCAAAAAGCTTCAAAGCTTCGGGCGCAAGTCCGTGTAAAAACATTTCACAACCTTAAATATGCCAGTTCACTTATGTTCTCCCGGCAAGATTGCTGGCAGTGCAACTATACAGAGGCTATAATGCACTGGGGTTACCGAAAGTCAGGAGCTGACGTAAAAGTTAATGGCTAGAAAAACAGATCCAAGTTGAAACTGAAAGTAAAAATTAATACAAGGGTTAAATTTTAAAGACTTGGGCAAATCTGGCCATATGTATATATGCACTCAGTCATCCAGGTTGTGTGTATTTAACACAGAATTAAGACGTCTGAAAAACGATAGCTACCCAAGCTGCGAACAGTAGCGACCTGCTTTGAAGTTATTAGTTAACTCGCCAACGGACTTGCGATCCATGCAGAGAGCGTCGGTTTAAAATTACGGTTTTTCAACCATTTTCAACTAGGGACCACAAATGAAAACATACCAGAATTAAGGATGGCATAACAACGACGATATAAGAACCGGGGGGGGGGATTGCAAAATTTCTGGCTCAGACACAAGGGTCCCCCTTCAATATCTGTCGCGTTGAGTAAACTGGATACCGACAATAATACAGGTGGCTGCGCACCCTGTTACTGCTCTACGGATCCCGAGGGTGAAAACCCCTGGTTTCTTCTGCGCTAAGAAAGCGGCCATGCACAGGGTTACCGGCTGCCTGACAGTCTGTGGGCGGCGCGTCCCATATAGTCCCGACGAAAGCATGCCTGTAACCTCTCCAACGGCGCAGGAGTCAGACAACAGGAATTCTGCGTATTCTTTCAATGCAGCCTCAGTGTGATCATGACATGACAACAATCTCTCAAAACCGCAGTAAATAAAGGCACCCGAGCGAAGGGACTCATCGGGAAGGACAAACGAACCGGTCGAGTTAGGAATCGAGGCTGGAAGTGCAGACCTGTATCCCTGGTGGGGTACTTCTACGACCGGCAGGACCGCTGGTGGGACCGGGTGAATAGTCAAGGTTTACTCGGCTAGGTGAATGGCCAGCTAGCCCGACAGCTATGTTATTGTCGTTGATCGGTGGGTGTCAGCCAGAGGGCGGCAAGTCAGTCTTACCAGCTGTCCCCGGCGCGGAGATGGTGGTTCTGGACCAGGCCCTCCACTTCCCTCCGTTGGGTTTCTAAACCAGGCGGTTCTGCTGCGGCGCCGTCGGCAGACCCAGCCATAATACCGCATAAATGTCAGAATGTGAAAGGAAAGCACTCCACTCATCCACCGTAAAGAAAACCGGAAAACTGGAGTGAACACAGGAAGCAGGAAGCGATTGGACGATGACTACTTCCGGTCCGGGGGAAGGGGGTGGGGGCAGCTGTGAGGGGCTGCGTCACTTCGTAAGGCCTTTGGGGCATTTCCAGTGAAATGGTACACATGTTTTAAAGTTATTCGTGGAAAAACGTTACGTTACGTTATGTAAAATGTTCAAGTAATGTAGAGCTTTCGGAGTACTGGAGACGAACAGGTTTCTGTCTGGGTCATTTCCACAGTTTGTGATCTTTTTACGTCCATTACGCATTTTATGTTTACTGTATAAACTATAAAGCCAAATTCTCTTGAATTCCAATGGAGTAGGTGGCAGTATGTTACAGTGTAATTTATGTATACAGAGAAATGTGAAAGAAGTTGATAATGACAAGGGAAAGATGTATTTTGTGTTTACAACACTGACGTACTGTGCATCTTTTTTGGTAGAACATACGATAGCTGTTCCTTCTTAATAGCACAGGTTGCCGGAAATAGTTAGCCTGGAAACAAATTAAATGAGAGAAAATGTTCTTTACACTTTATTACTGGCAGTTTAGCAGCACGATGTAGCCTCGTACTAGAGAAGGAATCTTGTACGACACAGGGAAAGCCTGCAAAAACTTTGGAAGTGTGGGGCAATAGCGCAATATGGCGAAACACACACAAGTGATCTTCTTAATTGCGTGATAGTTATTCCGTAATGCCGAAGTGACATAAATACAGTAATACACACTGGGCCTTAAGGGAAGAACCGGAAAACCTGCTCCGGGACACACCCACTTATGAACAAGTTATTGTGTAGAACAGGGAGGTCTGAGAAACCAGGATGTGAAGAATACGGAACAGTTCAGATTTGTTTTCTGCCAGGTGTATTCAGACTTCTGCATACAGAACTATATGAGAAAAGCCACCCTAAAAAGAAAGCCTTTGTAATGGGGCAAGTGTTGAATTTGTATACTTTTGTTTACTTTTTACATGCGCAAAGAATGCAGGGTTGGGTTGAACTTGGAGCTTATCTTGGGAAGCATAAGGCACTGGTCAAGCACAGGATTTAAATCCATAAACCACGCAACCCCACCTGGAAATATAAGGCATGAATATATAACTGTTGCTGTATTTATAAGGATGTATGTTCCCGCTTAGATTCATGTATTGTAAAGCACAACAGAGCTCGAAATTGATTTATTAGGATTATACTTACAGAGTAAATAATGTGGCTATTCTGTTAGTTTTAATTATACATATACATGTGTATAATTTTAAACTTGAAACTTGAAATTGCGTATTTCGGAACTAATTAAATATGAAACAAGGGTCTCCAAGTTTTCCATCATACCCTGCTTCTGATGAGCCATGCCTGTTCTCAGGTAAATACCAGGAACAGGTGTGGCTCATCAGAAGCCAAGTGGGACAGAAAACCTACTGGATAGTAGCTCTCCAGGACCGGAGTTGGAGACCCCTGCTCTAAAAGGAAGAGGGGGATAAAACAAATGCGGCTCCAAGCAGTTTCTCCTGTAGGTTGCGGTTCAGCTAATCACCACCAGAGGGCACTGTCGTCACATGTGAGACGGGCACATTTCAGATAATGCAACTACGTCTTTCCACCTCATAATGAAATCATATTCCCCTCTTCAGCTCCCATTTAAACCAAGTATAAAAATATTGCTCCTGAAAAATATTTTATTTCATTACTCAATTCTAAACCCACTCCCCCCTGTCAACAACATTAACCGTTGCCTCCTGTCTCTCCCCAGTAAGTAAGGGGGACTCTGAAAACTGACATAGTCCAGGGGGTTCTCATCATGGTGACGTACCTCTGTCAGCATTCGCATGTCCATTCAGCCTTTAAGCAGAGCCATAACCAGCCCCCCCCCTTGCAAAATGCTCCCCGGATGCTGAGTACATGGCTGACCCATGACCCTATGCTGTCAACTGTATATACAACAATGTGCAAAAGTCTTAGGCATTCAAAGAAAATGATGTTTAAATAACATAAAGGGTACTATATGTGTGTGTATGTCTCAAAAGACAGCAAGATGCACAAAGAAGTCTGTGTATTCATATTTGAGCAAATAAAGTCACTATATTTCATTTTTTAAAATACATATAAAATGTTGACTACATTTCTAAAGCGTAGGAAAATTTAAATTATTTTTTTATTACCTGTCTTGTTTTGAAAAATGTATACTTTATCTATACCTGCCATTATTTCGAAGGCTTTGTAGCCTAAGCAGTGAAATATTTATCACTGCTGGAATGCTGTGTATGTGAATGACTGAGACTTCCAGTGTGACACTGATCCCAGTTCTCCTTCAATTGGCTCAGTAGATGATTATGGATCATCCGTCTGCATCAAGCCCTAAGTGCACAGGGCAACAAGCAGTTTGTCTGGTTTCCCCTGTAACTGTTGTGTTATCTCTGTACTGAAGGTGGTCCCTGTGGCAGGATGTGGCCCTGAATCTGTAGTCCACCAAGGGCCAACCAGGCCCTTTCATCCTCGGCCAGGGTTTCAGAAAGTGACAGACTGTCAGCACTGGTCTCCGTGTTAATTCTCTGTTAATTCATGAACAAGCTGAAGACATTGATGCTGCTCAGTTTCTGCACATTGGTTTACTGTGAATGTTTCCAAGGCTGATGTACCACAGATCTCACCCAAAGTTATCTGATAATAGTATCATTGGAGAGAGCAGGGCCTTGATTGAGATCAACACAGAAGTGATCAGTGAACATATGAATAATGTATGATTTTACTTATTTACCTTTTTTACTTATCTGATAATACATACTTAGGTATTATAGAGTATGTATCTGATAATACATACTTATGTATTTCATTGTGTGTATCTGATAATACATACAGTATGTATTATAGTGTGTGTATTTGATAATACATACTTATGTATTATGTATTAGTGTGTGTGTATCTGGTAATGCATATGTATTATAGTGTGTGTTTCTGGTAATAGATATTTATGTATTATAGTGTGTGTATCTGATAATACATACATTACATATTTTCCTGACATTTGCAATAATGCGATAGTGGTGAGTCTACACAAATATGGTTTCTTTAATTCACAAAATATGGGCATATTGTATAGTTAAAATTCTGGAGGGCCACCTTAAGGCAATTTACTTTAAGCAATAACAAAATGCATGTTTTTAAAATCTCTCATCTGTATACTAAAAACTATTTCAAAATTAGTTTCCCTTTTATTTAAAACAAACTTAATCCTGATATTTTAATTTTTATTTAATACATTTCCATTTGGGAAGGCAAAATTAATAATAATTATTACAACAAGCTAGTGGTACTTCAGTATTTATAATCTTTTTTCACCATAATAAAGCAACCAGCATTTGTCTTACACGTCACCCAAAAAAAACTATTTGCAATATTCAAGTACTCATTACACCTCCTAGTGGACAACTGCAATCAATTGTTATTCAGCAACGAGCTGCCGAATGTATCGGTTCTAATGTCGATTTAATGCACTACTCACCATTTTAGAGGCTACATCTGGAAAGAGACTTGAAATACTAATTATGTATTTCTTTTATTAATAGAATTGTAAAACCAAGGAAATCATCATAGACTTCAGACGCAAACGCACTGCCCATGCTCCACTGAATCTTAACGGGGAATGCATTGAGCAGGTGCCGTCAGTTAAATTCCTAGGGGTACACATCACCGAAGATCTCACTTGGTCCACCAACACTAAAGCAATAACTAAGAAGGCCCAGCAGCGTATGCACTTCCTGAGAATTCTCAGGAAAAACCATCTAGAACAGAAGCTGCTGGTGTCCTTCTACCGGACAGTCATCGAAAGCATACTCACCTTCAGCATCACAGTATGGTATGCGGGATGTACAGCAGCAGACAGGAAGGCCATGCAGAGGGTCATTTACACAGCCCAAAAGATCATAGGCCACCCTTTGCCCTCCCTGGAAAAGCTCGCCGAATCCCGCTGCCTCTCCAGGTCCAGGTCCATTCTCAAAGACTCTGCCCACCCAGCCCACCACCTGTTCAACCCGCTTCCCTCCGGCAGGCGGTTCAGGTCACTAAACGCCCGCACTACAAGACTTTCCAACAGTTTTTTTCCCTGGGCCATACGTTCACTTAACAAAAACAATATCCCTCTGCAGACATTGGTCACCCACCACCCCAATCCCCCCCCCCCCTCCTTCCACCGTCTGCAATGATTAACTATGTCTCTGGAAATTGTATTTGATCACTTTATCCTCATCACCATCGCACTTTAACAACAGGCATTTGATAGTCTGATGCTGTTACGTTTACTATGATGTTATACCTTTGTGCAGGGGAGTGTCTTGTTTTGGTTGGAAGGTGGGGACTAATGTTTTGGGTGAGAGGAGTGAATAGGTTTGGGGGGAGTGTATGAGTGAGTGTGGGTAGGCTGCCTTGGGGCAGATTTGTTAATTCTTAACTATATTGGTTTTAAAACACTGACTAAGAGTGGCAACTCTAAATTTCGTTGTGTTTAATACTACGTATTTTATGCAATGACAAATAAAGCTTCTAATCTAATCTAATCTAATAAATATTTATGTTTATCTTAACTGTTTTCTTCAAACAATAGTTTTATGGAAACGTTTCCTTCATGACCATGACCAGGCCGAGAGATACTTGTAGATGCTTATAGCCAGGGGTGTATCTAGAAATTCTGGGTCCCCTGAAGGGTGTGAGATGGTCACAGTAGATTTTGCCCACCGGGCCCCCGAACTTAGACTTTGGGGCCCCTATAAAGTGCTGCCTCCTCTGAATCTGCCCCTCCGATGGCCCCGCTTGCCGTTCAGAAAATAATGAATCTATAGAAATGAACTTAATGATCTATGGGTTTGAAACTACTTAAATGAATACAGAGACACTGTTCTTTTTAATTTAGGCCTTTTGACAAAACATCCCCTTTTATTATGTATAATTACAGAAGTTGTAAACGGAACACTTGTGCAACTGCAGTTTTCTTATAAATAGGTTACCTGGCATGTAACTGTGAATTACAGTTTATATTACCTTACTCACTGTGAATGATTGTAGAGTGCTAAGCAGTGTACATTTAATTGACCTTCACTGAAACATGAACAATGTGTTCAATGTTAGCGATGATTAAATAAGCAGAACTGTAACAAAAATTATTTTCATATAGCAGCGTTAAGAAGGCAATATCACAGCAACAGGGCCTTTGAAATAAAACTGTAAATCGTGGAGACGGAAGGAGTCAGCCATGCTCAGTTCAGTTTTATTATTAAATCATTTATTCTAACATGCATGTCAGGCAGTCTGAATACCCAGTGTTGCCCAGATCTTGCTGCCCATCAGGGAAGGGCCCTCCATTTCGATGGGAAAGAAAGATCATACAAAATGTCAAAGCAGAAATCAAAGAACATTTTTTTCATTCACATACACAACAGAAATCCTGAGTTTTGTGTTTTAAAAAAGAAGACAATACTCATTGCACATACCAAATACACTACAAAGGTCACCACGCCATTTATGTCATCATCAGAATGCATTAGACGCTTGGAAGTTACCTGTTTTTATTTAGTTGGCCTGACCCTGAAGATCCCACTCTCTGTAAATTGGTTTAATCTCACTGTGTTTAGACACTACACCCTGAACCCCCCCCCCCCCCACACCTCTTCAACCTTTTGGCCACAAATCAGATATTAACAATACGAAAAAAAGACTAAATAATAAAATGCTTCCATGTTAGTTTCAGGCTATAAACTGGAGAGCAGTTTAATTAATCCTTAGTTACATTCCTGTGTATCATTGTAGATAGAGGACACACTTAGCTTATTATCCTATCCATGTCTATTGTTTTGTTTTTCTGCTTGTGTGCGTGAATATACACATTACGAGCTATACAATATACCTATATTTTTTCTAAATGGAAACCATTTATTACACATTATTGCAGAATTTGACAGTACACACATTTGTAATTGATTAATCACACAAGATTAATGTTTTTTTTTTATCCCAGTTCTTGTTTTAATTTCTTGTTTAAACTTTCACTTTTATGTCACAGTTTTGTTCACCCCTTGAAGATGGTTCTGTGGCGTTTTCAGCATTGGAACGCATTTCACCATAAAGACCTCTCCCCAAAGTATCCTCTCCTATTGTCATGTCACGGGCAAGTACAGAGGTAAAGGCAGGCATGGGAAAAACCAAAGGGGGGCTTTATTAAATGAAATAACAGGCAGGGCAAAAGGAAACAGACCACGGGGGGTCAAAACAGGGTATGAAGGATCAGGCAAGAGCATAGAGCACAGGGCAGACGAGGGAACACATGCAGGCAGCTACATCAATGACTGGACAGGGGAGCTTGAAACAGAGAGGCATTATATACACTGACGAGGGAGCAGACGAGAGGCAGCTGGGGTGATCCACACAAGGGCTGCAACAAGAGGCGAGATTAAACAAGTAACAGGTGTGTAACAAGTAATTCGTTAGAGCCACACAATGGAGAGAACGAGGAGGAAGGGATGCACCTATTTACATGGTAGTCAAACTGGCACATTGATTGGACTTATAGTCAATGTAAATGAAGACAAAGTACAGACTCCAATGGTCCGAATAAAGGGTAACCCTTTACATTAACTGCACATTCATAATGCCTTTATAATGTATTTGTAGAACATTCAGAGCACCTTCATTATACATTATACATTGATACATTTTGTGCACCTTCATAATGCATTTATTTATTATTTATGCATTAAGTAGCATGTAAATATACCTTAAAATCTTTAAATATACCACAAAACAAACTTTACCAGCTTTAATATACATTAATAACAATCATTCTGATTATCCAAATATAATATTTGCTATTATCATATAATGTTTGATACTAATATGAATTAAGCCTGTTACAATAGATTAGGATGTTAAGGTATACTTACTCTTACACTTACACTTGCTACTTATGAATGATGCTGTACCAGAGCACCCAGGACTGTCAAAGACCCATCTCACCCCAGTAACTGCCTGTTTGATCTACTGAGGTCAGGCAAATGCTTCAGGACTATTATGGAAAAATCAGAGAGGCTCAGGAAGAGCTTCTACCCTCAGGCTGTAAGACTCCTAAATCAGGACATGCCACCACAGAAGGTCCATTTTCATCAATAGCAGCTAGCACACTGCACTTTACAACAAAAATATCCATAATCTATTCTATTATTTTGCACATTGTGCATATACGGCCTATAATTGTAATGTTGCACATTGTACAGAAATTGCCTGTAATTGTTATTCAGATATATATTTTTTGCATATATTTTCATTACCCTTAGTCTTACACTTTTTATATTTATCTTTAATTTGCGAAACCTTATTGCACAGCCTCAGGACTGAATCAAGGTACATTTCACCACACCTTGTACTTGTATCACTGTGTATGTGTCAAATAAAGAATCATGAATGTTGAATCATTATGAGTATATAATTAAAGCGTTATGAAGGTGCATTAGATGTTCTATGAATGCATAACAAATGCTTTATGAAGATGCAGTTAATGTAAAGCATCACGTAATAGAGTCTAGCTATGTTTATTATTTAGTCTGTTTCCCATGAGTTTGCACCATACATATATCAGAATTGTCTTCCCATCCTGCAGATTCTTTCACAAATTCTTTAAAAACACATTTATTAGAATTTACCTATTCTATTGTTCACATATAGGTATTGATATCTCTTCTCTTTCGACAACATGCAGATCACCTGTACAGGGGCAGCAAACTGAAAGACGTGTTGCTACAACAATGAAAGCTTGTGCTCCTGGTGTCAAAGTGCACATTTTTCTTTTCCGTGTCACACAAAAAAAATCTCATATAACAAATAAAAATAAGGTAAAGTTGCAGTTGTAGACACAGTGAAGACATATATTCCAATTTTCATAGGGAATAAGCATAAAGATGCTTATTACTGCCCACATTCCTGGGCACATACATATTTGCTGTTGCTTCATCATTAGTGCTGTAGCTAATGCTGTTTGTGCTGGGGGTTTCTATGGGCCGTCAGACTTCTGTAAAGCCTCCTTCAGGTACAACACCTTCAGCTCCACTCTCAGTAGCTCCTTAGCTACCTTTCACTCCTTAATGACGTTCATTCAGACATCTGAAATGTGGTGGACCCATGGACTCCTTCTCTGGAAACATCCCTGCATTGTAGGGGTCACACAGTCCTCTATTCATAGTCTTGATATAAAAAATAGTTTACGCACACCATTAAAAATGTTTTCACCTAAAGTCAAATTCAGTATTAATAGTTACATTTTAATCAAAAACATTAAGAACATTAAACAATACCTACATCCATTAGTAAATGTTACACCCCTTTTTTGAGATTTAATATTGAGTTACTTGTTGGTTGATCTGTATCACCCAGCTCTCCAATCTTACAGTTTTTTGTAAATTCAACACATTACATGAGCACATACAAATTGCCATGCCTTCTTATATATAAAAACAGTTACAGACACACAGACAAACAAACACACAGTCCATGCTCAGATGACAGCCAACCAAGTACACAAACGGCAGTCCCGATGCTAAGCTACATTGTTGTTTGGAGCACTTACCCATTAGCCTCGCTAAGGGAAAACTTTCTTATACATGGCTGACAAATCAGCTGCACATACTAACCAACTAAGAAAAACTGAACATCAAAAGGGAGTAAGCACAACTATTTGTCAGTACATTTTTTAGAGACTGATAGGTTGACTTTGTCTGGCTTTGAACCGCATTTTACCTGCAATACTGTCAAAATACATACCTTACCAGCCAAATACAGTTACGAACCATAACTTTCCATTTCAGTATTCCAGGTTTTTTAATTATTATTTTTGTGTCAAGTCAAATGTGATTATTAAAATCCCAGTAATTGTATCAATTATTGTTATTTCATGGGAATTTTTTTCTGCTCAGTAATTACTGTTCCATGATGTCTCCAGAGAGAAACCATTTCCTGGATCTGTTGTTGTGGCACATTATCTACAATTAAAAAGAGAATTAAAAATAATTATTTTGAAATGATATTTCACAGTGTTCCACACAGTTTCTGACAACGCCTAAAGGGAAGAGTACCTTTTTAATACAAGTGCAATAAAAACAAGTGTTGATATGTACTATACATGCTAAATACAAGTAAAACCTCTGAATTAATATTTTTATTAAATGTGTAATAAAAAAAACTTTGGTACTTTGGTTTGTGAGGTAATCAGACTGGAAATGATGTAAGTCACAACACAAAGCTTTGAAAGCAGCGTATTAACTCTGAAATACTTTCATCCCTCATAAGGCATGACACAGTTACAATGTGCCTTTTATGGGATCATTGCACCCTGCTGTAATGAACCATGTTCAAATAACTTACTGAAATGCAAGTGAACACAGATTTTTGTGAAATAAGTTGTACCAGCTGTAGACGAAAAAGACAATACATCAATGACAAGAGCCTTTAGGGTCCAATATTAATGGGTTACAAGTGAATTCATTCAAAACAATTGAATGAAATCAGTAATCCAGTTATTTTAGAACAGTATTATAATTACACTGGTTTAGTAAATCTGTACTGTATTCAGTTGTGCATGAAGGACAATCTAACCTCGCTGTACAGGACAGAATATTTTCTCAAGTTTTATGTCTTGCTATTCATTTTGACTAATATCATGCGCATATAAATCATTTTCTGTAGTGCTCCCTTAAGAAATTGATGCAGACCAAACAACAGTGAATTAAACCTGGTAGTATTAATGTTATTTAATTTTGTCCCAATATAACCTCCTGCATTGGACAGTCAAAATAAATGTGTGGTATCACCAGTGCATTAGTTAAATACGCTGATGGATTTGATCATCTGGTGGGTATAGATGTTACACAGACAAATCGCTAAATCATTCAATAAGAAGGAGGCAACACACATCATTAGATGAGATTGAATGTTTTTAGGTTATGTAATTTCATAGTGGATGGTCCGTTTACATGTAATTAGTATTACAGCTTCCTCTGATAAAGTCTCCTTTGTTTTTTCATGGTTACTCTCTAAAATGTAGTGCTATATATTTCCGCAGAAAATAGGAATCAATGTTAAACAAATCTACAAATGCAAGGAAAAAGCGTCCCTCTGACTGAAACAACAATTATGTGTTTCTTTTTTTCAAGGACAACCTTCAATGTGAAGGTCAACCAGCATCTAATTAGGCTGTAATACTCAACACCGAATGAGAGAAAAAAGGTGAAAGACGCGTTTGAGAATAAAGGTGACAGAATGGGCTGAACACAAAAGCATTTCAAGGAAACTATGACAATGGGATCCACTGAAACAGATGAGCTCATTCACAAAGGATTCGCCGTATGCAGTACACATTGAATGGGAAGTCCTCTGGAACTTCATGGAAAAAACTGAAATACATTTCATCAAGATTATTCATTCATCCACCTCCAATTGCCTTTCCTGGACAGAGTTGCCTGGAGCATATCCCAGGCAGCGTACGGCTCAAGGCGGATATACTCCCCAGATGGGATGCCAAGCCACTGGGCCCAAGCAACAGAACTGCTGGAAGGAATGGGACCCAGAGGAAGCATGCACAGCAGAGGGAGGACATGAAAACACCACACATGGACTGGGAGGCAACAGCGCCACCCCCTGGCCCCATCCACCCTCTTCATCAGAATATTAGCTAAATATGCTGTAGAGGGCAAAATTTGACATGATGTAACAATTTAATTACAAGAGTTTGTTGACCATACCTTACAAACAGAGTTTCATTTTACCTTCAAGAGTTAATGACTGATAAACTGCTACAAATCATCTGATAACTTTTTAATAGATAAAACTCATTCCTAAATACATCCTGTAGCATTAAATAAAGCATTGTGCTGATAACACAAAAGTCGTAGGTTCAAATACTAGGAAGTGCATTTTTGTTTATTATAGCCCTTCTCAAAACGTCAAGTCATTTCAGACAAAAGATTATGAATAAATGTAACACAATCATATATTACTCCTGTTATTTACAAAACAGTTTGCAAATCACATACAAATATAAAACAACGGGCCAGTATGCATACCCAGAAATGAGTCATAATTGAGCATTTACAAGATATTTAGTAAATACTTTATTAAACAAGAGTAAGATATCTGTGTAATATATTTTTAAAAATTGATTGTAAGGGAATCTTTATTTACTAATATACAGTATAATCAAATGATTAGTAGCTGAAAGAGCAAACCTTAAACTAAAATGTTACTGATAAATTTATTCATTACACAAAAGAAATAAAGATTTCAATAAATATTTTAATAAAGATGCATTTGAATTTAAATTATATTTTATTCATTAAAGAAAGTAAAAATTTAAGTATTACTTGCTGAATCAGTACTTTTACACTACCTTCTAGTAATTTTCTGTCTGTCATAATTTACATTTATCTTAGTTTCTTGCAAGTCATAGTGTCTGTTTAGAGGTGATAATCATATCAGTAATCATCATTATTTAGAGATTCTAGGTAGCTTAACAATGTTTTGTATCAAATAGGGCGTAGGAGCTGAGGGAGGTGGGAGAGGACATATACCTTCATTCATTGTGTCCCCCCAATATCAAACTCTCTCCTATGCCATTGGTTCCAAAGACCCAATTGTAAGGCAGTGTGGAGATAAGCTGCCTGGAATTTGTCTGCTGCCAGAAGAAATAGGGTGAGCACTGAACAGGTGGGTGGGCCTTTCATATGGGGACTTTCAGTGGGCCGATGACAAAGCAAGCAAGTGAAAAAGGGAAGGTTGATACAAAGAGACCAACAGCAGGTGATGGAAGCAGAACAGGGACACTGGAAGATGGGAAAAACATTAAATAGTTGAAAAGACAAAAGATGGAAGTAAAATATGCTAATTAAATGAACAAGATAAATCTGCCCTGTCTTCATATACACATATTTCCAAAGAACACAATAAACCGTTTTTTTAAGCAAAAGGATTGGGGCCTGGTTTTAATTACATTGAGGGTATTCAACGCTATGACAGGGAGATGTGTGCATCTGCAGCACTGATATTCTATGTATCAAAAATGCTTTCACATTTTACAGACGCAATATGGTACATGAAGATTAAAGCCTTATTTTTTAAAGAAAATTGTGAAACAGAATGAAAAACATGCAAACACTTACATGGCCTACTGTGATCTGTCCGGCTCCATTTTGGTCTCCCCGTTCTGTTTGTCGCTGGACTTCTGCGAGAGCCGCGTGGACATTGTGGCTGCCTGCGCCACGGCCTTGAAGCTGCGCTTGCGTTTCTGCACGTTCTGCTCTGGGTGGAAGATGATGACGTACACCTTGGGCATGTACAGCATGCCCAGGGACACGGAGGCGCTCAGGCTCATGGAGACTGTCAGCGTCGTCGTCTGGATGCACATCTGTGCCATGACAGGAGAGAGCTGGTCACGATCTCATCCGGCACGCCTCTGCACTGTGCATGTGCTGAGATTCCACACACAGTCATAATGTGGTGTAATTATGGTTTGACATAAAGTAAAGCTACTTAAAAAATTAAATAAACCAAAAGTATTCTTCACTAAGTAACAGACTCCATCCATTTTCATTTTAAAACTTTTATAGTCATTGTTTTGTATTAATGTATTTAGTATAATTAATATGATCTTTCACTAGTATTCCACCAGACTGCATGTCATTCTGGTTTTGCAAAATCTAAAATCTTCAGGAGATAATAGGTTTCTGTAAAACTGCCATTTTTACATAGTTGCTCATTAACAGAAATATAATCCAGCCATCCATTTGTAACTCTCCAAGAAGAAGTCATCCATCTCTCTGGTAGGGCCTGCAGAGGTGTTCAGAATGATGCAAGATAAATTTTTCATCCATCCATCAATTCATCCATCCATCTTTCATAACCACATATCCAGTGCAGGGTGGCCTGGAGGCTATTCCAGGCAGCACAGAACACAAGGCAGGGCTACAGCCAGGATGGGACGCCAGTCATGCAGACACTCACAGGCATCATCACCCACAATGGGCAATTTAGAGACACCAGATCACTGTGAGAGGCAACCGGAAAAGCCAGAGGAAACCCGCACAACACTAGGAGAACACAAACACCACACACAGCCATGGGACCCAAATATAATCCTTGTGTAAAAATGTTAATAGGAATGAGTTTTCAGGTTATGCGGTTCAAATACTGTACTTCCTAGAAACCTGCATAATAATACATGATTATTCAGGAATGACACTCACATACTTCTGCATGAGATAAGCAGAGACATGGCAAATCCATACAGAAGACAAGATTTTCTGGGGATCCTTTGTAGGGGGTAAACAAGAGCAAGTATAACAAAATGCCTTGTGAATAAATAAAAATGAATAATGAATCTGCAAAAACCTCATTGCAAAATAATCTTATAAACAATACCTACATATATATATATATTATGTATATACAGTATATATATATATATATATATATACACACACACACACACATTGGTATTGGGACACCCCTTTGAATCAGTGACTTCCAATCACTTCCATAGCCACAGGTGTATAAAATAAAGCACATAGGAATGCAGACTGATTCCACAAACATTTGTGTATGAATGGGTCACTCTCAGGAGCTCAGTGTATTCAAGCTTGTTACCGTGATAGGATGCCACCTGTGCAATAAGTCCATTTGTGAAATTTCCTTGCTACTAAATATTCCACGGTCAACTGTTAGTGAAATTATAATGAAGTGGAAGCATTTGGGAACAGCAGCAACTCAGCCACAAAAAATCACGGAGGGGGGGGGAGACAACGCATGCTGAGGCGCACAGTGTGCACAAGTCGCCAACTGTCTGCAGAGTCAATAGCTACAGACCTCCAAGCTTTGTGTGGCCTTCAGATTAGCTCAAGAACAATGTGTAGAGAACTTCATGGAATGGATTTCCATGGCTGAACAGTTGCATCCAAGCCTTACATCAAGTGCAATGCAAAGTGTCGGATGCAGTGGTGTAAAGCACACTGCCACTGGACTCTAGAGCAGTGGAGACGTGTTCTCTAGAGTGACAAATCATGCTTCTCTTGGCAGTTGCCAGGAGAACGGTACTTGCCAGACTGTGTTGTGCCAAGTGTAAAGTTTGGTGGAGGGGGGATTATGGTGTGGGGTTGTTTTTCAGGGGTTGGGCTTGGCCCCTTAGTTCCAGTGAAAGGGATGGCCCCTTCCTGTTCCAACATGACTACACACCAGTGTGCAAAGCAAGGTCCATAAGGACATGGATGAGCGAGTCTGGTGTGGAGGAACTTGACTGGCCTGCACAGAGCCCTGACCTCAACCCCATAGAACACCTTTGGGATGAATTAGAGTGGAGACTGCGAGCCAGGCCTTCTCTTCCAACATCAGTGCCTGACCTCACAAATACTCTCCTGGAAGAATGGTCAAAAATTCCCATAAACATACTCTTAAACCTTGTGGACAGTCTTATCAGAAGAGTTGAAGCTGTTATATAGCTGCAAAGGATTGGCCAACTCTATATTAAAGCCTATGTATTAAGAATGAGACGTCATTAAAGTTCATGTGTGTGTCAAGGCAGGAGTCCCAATATATATACTGTATATATATTTTACCAGAGGATTACATTTTCAACATACCTCTTTTAACTATTTCTAAATGTTTTCCAAATATGTAAAACATTATTCTTTTAAAATCAAGGCTAATGATATGCTGTCCTGTAAAATTGAAGTTTAAACTTTAATTTTATAACTGATCACTGCGCATACATTTGGAAGTCTGAATTCCATTATTGTGTCATTGTAAATATGACTTTGGTTAATAGCCATTAAAAGGAAAGTTATCACTTTTAAGAACTGAGACTAAAGTTCTTAAAGTAAGGTAAGAACGACTTACATAATATCTTCCTTGTGGTCATTAATGAATGCTATATTTCTCTTATAGGAACATTCTGAATAAAAGACTTAAGTACAAATTTGCAGTCTTTTTTCCTAAAGTCTGTCTTCAGATGTTTTGATGTTTTCAAACAATGTCCAGCTAGCTTGCTCTACAATAAGTATGCATAAACATACTTTGAACGTATTTGATCATTCTTAAAAATTTGCTTTCTTTTAGCACATTCAGGACTGCATTGGACATTCATTCTATTAGTAATTGTTAATATTTATAGTATTTCAATTAGAAATCCTTATTACCTTTTTTCTTAGAAGACCCTGGACATTAAGCACAAATAGCTTTCCTTGCATTTACTAGCCTACAATCCAGCAATCTCTTTATTTAATTTCAGATTAACCGTTTTTGCAGTGTAATCAAACACTGCTTTGTTACTGATTATTGCTCTGCAGTAGCCATTAAACTGGGCCCTATTCACCTTCTGCAGCCTGTAGCTATTCAGAACATGTAGCACATCAGATTTACTTGTTGTCATTTTACCTCAGAGAAGAAAATTTAAATGAATCATGACTAAAATCCATAATTTAATGTTCTTTTCTAACCTTCAGTATCCATGAACAAATATTGCACTAATACCTAAGTATCCCTGTCAATACACATCAAGCGGTTTATTGATATTTACATGCATTTTTAAAGTAGACTGCAAGCACCCAGCTAACCCCAGCCTGGATAAGCAGTTGGAAGATTCAAGGATGGATGTACTGGAAAATGTTAATGTGATGAATTAGCAGTAATTGAATCTGTAAACTGATTGTAATTGTAATTACAAGCAGTGTCCCGATGTTCATTCACCTATTGTTATTATTTAAATATATCTCTGTACCACTAGCAAATTATAAAGGCCAGATAAAGGGAAGCCGAAATGATAAGAATTAGACAAAAATCAAATTTCAACCACATTACACCCATTGCTCTGCCTTGGACTTAATAAATTATAAATAATAAAATGCTACTAAAATGATTGGTCAAAACTGCTTCGATGAATCTAACTGATTTCGTTTTCAAAATCCACTCTCTGAGCTATTGGACCACATTTAATTTAACTTCCACAGGAGACTGATTACAGATAATATTCAGTTATAAGTAAAACTGAAATCCATTACAGATATTTGATCAGAAGCAAGAGATTTCCCCTATGGGCAGCTGCATATTTTTAACACATTTGCCATCATCACATTGGACAATTCATGCATTCCTGAGGTGCTGTCAGTAGGAATGATTGATATACTGAAGCCATTCATTAGAATGTCTGTCACTGCAAAGCCGAACACAGTACTGAACACAGGTCAGACTGGACTGTGACAAATGGGCAATTGGGACAAATCTAAATGAGCTCCTGTTTAAGATCTATGACTAAATGCTGATCTTTTAGAGTTCTTTCTCTAATCCGGTGAGTCAACAAATGCACTGAGAATCATTAGGTGTGTCAATCCCACAGATTCCAATCTGTGAACCACGAGAGAGAGCAGGAGACAAACTCAATGGCTCTTTCTTTCAGAGGCTTGCTGAGGTACAAGCTACCAACTAGCAGAACAAATACCTACATACTTTTACACTCTAACTTCTACAGAGTGCAGGCATAGTTACACAGGAGGAGACACACAAAGGCTACAGTCACAGTGATTCAGAGAGAAAGCAGTGCCAGTTTTCACTGAAAGGTGGGCCCATTTCATTGGCAAACACCTAAAAGCTGTAGCCTGCTCCCAAATTATTTACAAATGGGTTGTGGTTAATTTCATCAAAGTCGAAATGTGTTTTTTTAAGCGATAAAAGCCAACGACAAGCTGATTAATGTTCCCTGGATTTATTTTACATCTTGGGTCAATCTTTCCCAGTCAAAAAAGAGGAACGCTTCAGTTATTGCACCCTAGGCATTTAATTAGACGCTAACGAGTATGGTTTGCCAGCAACCAGAATAAAACCTCCAAGCACAGCAGCAGGATCATAATTAAACCAGAAAGGCGCCCTCAGTTGGAATCGCCTGTCTTGTTTAGAGAAAGTCAATAGCACTTAGCGGCTAAATATCTCAGTATCTGCAGCTCCATTCAGCCAAATTGACCATGTGGCTTCACTCCTAGTTGGGAATCATTATTGATTATGTGCTTTGCAACAGTGCGCTGAACACATGATTACTAGTCTCTTGAAGTGTCCCAAAGGAATTTTTTTTCCCAAAAGAAGATTATTGGTTCAGACAGTCCCATCACCGGTACTGAGAGCAGAGGCTCCTGTGCTGTACATGGCGACTGGATGCCGTAAGTCCATGCAGGAATAACAGGTCTCTCAGCACAGGAGGACTGCCTCATTATTCCTCAGACTAACTATCCCTTTGAAGGTTACATTACTGGCCATGAAAAACCCATGAGCATGATATGCGTCCTACAGTCTGGTGACGAATCTCCTTCCTCTCTTTGTACCTTCACTGCTGAAATATCTGAAAAGAATCCAAGAAAACAGCCCTCAGAGCGCTGATTACTTCCAGCTCCTTTGTTGCCTTTTTGCTATTCAATTTTTTTGTTTTGTTTTTTTTCCAATATTCTCTTATTTAGCACAGGGGCAATTTATAAGAAACATTGTTAGCCAAAGGCTAAATAGTCTTTTACCATGTCTTACTAAGTAATGTCTAGAAGTGCTTCACAATGAATGTTACTAGATGTACATGCCCTCCTTGCCTTCCGGTTGATGTCTATTTGTATTAGTTCACGGTTCATTAAGTATTTATATGTGACTCAGCGTTACAGTGCCCTGTCATACTGAGTCCCATCCAGCTTACACTGTGTCATATCATACTCAGAAAAAAGCAGACTTAGTCACTCGCAGGGACTATTAATTTGTGGAGAGCAATGTCACGTCAGGTCATAGGCTACCATGTGCTCTGTCTGCTTCTGAACTCCCCTTATTTCCTATTATTTACGAGAAGTCAAGTGAAAATTCAAAAGAAAAGATGCCAACTCTCATCTTCAGGATCCCAGTAGAAAAGCCACCCAGTGTCTAAAAACATGCAACGGACAGTACGTAAGTGAAAAACAACAAAAACACAGTATTCAACACCTATTGGTGGCTATTTAATATGTTAAAAATGATCCATTTAAACACACTAAGACTAATGGAGTGTAGTACCTTTATTGACTTATTTGCTGCATCTATGCACACAGTACATACTGCTCATAAATCAAACTGTGATTATGTAACAGATTTATTATTTAAAAGAGACATAATACCAACAACAGAAGGCCTCACACACTTGGGATTTGTCCTCATAACGACCAATCATCTGGCGGTTATTACTATCCAAAGATTCAGCTCTTGCTTTTGTCATCGCAAACCGGATAACCATTAATGCCGCTATTAAGTAAAGCAAAAATGTAATTCTTCCACATCACGGGGGTTAGGGGCACAGGCCCCCTGGGATCGTTAGTCCCTTTGGTCAGCAAAGCGTTTCGTGTTGTAGTACAGTTTAGGTCACTAAAACTGCACAAAAAGATGCAAGAAATGCGAGATACTGACATCCCTGCGAGATAGACTGCCATAAACACACTTAGCATCCTCCAAACCAATACTGCATGTATATTTTACGCATTTATGAGTTACTAAACTTTTTCTGTCGATTGCTGGCCTTCGTGTGTCGCCCGCGGCTTTCTCAAGACTCCCACAAAATTTCCCTTTTCACTTCTTATGCCAACCCCACGATATGTCAAAACCGCCATGGGGAAAGGGTCGATTGGACTCCCAAACGGAATTTAGCAGGGTGACACAGGGGAAGATGACGTCTCAATATTCGGGGCATGAGAGCACAGGACCTGTAAAGGTTTAGAAATGGTTGTGGTAAAAGTGGGCGGCGATTGCAGGCCCGTGCGCTAACGGCCCTGACTGGTACGTGGCCAAGTGTCGATCACTTCCCGCCGCACCGCAGGCTCGCCCGAGGCGACTGACGCCTCTCTTCCCCGTCTCCTCCACCCGCCTCCGCCCACGTTCGGCTGTAGCCGGCGAGGAGAGCCTGTTGTCTCTGTGTCGCGGTGTGTCTCCGCCAGATAAAACGGCGCCGCTCTCCTGCTTCATCCCTGCTCATTTCCACATCAAAGAAGGCCTCCGAAGTCTTCCCGCCATGTAACTTCCTGTTATCAAGCGGCGGGCAGGCTGTCTCCTACTTCTGCCTTCACTCTCCGAACACAAGTATTTGAGATGAAAAGTCATTTGTCTTTGAATTCCTGCATTTCCACTGCTTTTTCAGAAACGAGAAAAGCCTCAAAGTGCCGTGCCATACTTGGGTATTTGCAAATGAACATGTAAAACTGCACTAGGGCCTCTCTGACATCGGTCTCAGGTTAGGTCTTCTGGCTATCTGGAAGCTTATGGCATTCTGCTGTCAGACTTCCTTACATTCTTCAAAATACTCTACTGCTATGCTTTCTAATGTATGTGTTAAAGTCAAAACCACATCTACTCATTCTAAGTGTCTACCTAGTGATGGTGCTTTGGCTCAAGGCCCGTCATGGGTTTGAATCCAGCCCCCTTTGTGCGCATGTGGAGTTTGCATCACCTTCAGAAACATATCAGGTAATCTGGTGTCTCTAAATTGCCCATAGTGTGTGTGGGAGCACCTGTGTGTGGACTGACATCCCTTTCATGGTGTTTTCCTATCCCCTGTGAGGAGTTCCAAGGTCTCCAGAAATCTGTACTGGATAAGTGGCTACAGAAGATGGATGGAAATTCTGTGTCTGTTTGTCATTATTGTTCAAAAACACTGGCAGGTGTTGTGGAGGCTTGTTGTCAAAGGCCACCACCCCCCCCCCCCCACTAAAATCTGGAGTGATATCAAAACAATAGGCCTGCATCAAACAAAATAAAATCAATGCTGTTTACTGCTAGCCTGACAGACACAGTGAACCTGATTCCCTTTCATCAATAAAACACGGAGTGTTAGCAAGTTAACGGCACATAACCGTAGCAGACAGGCAGTACACACCTTCTCCGTGGACTGCGCCGTGCCGAAGAAGATGGGCACGAAGGCCAGCCAGACGATGCAGGTGGTGTACATGGTGAAGCCGATGGGCTTGGCCTCGTTGAAGGTCTCGGGCACGCCCCTGCTCTTCACGGCGTAGACGGTGCACGTCACCATCAGTATGATGCTGTAGCTGAGGCAGGAGATGAGGGACAGGTCCGACATGTCACACTTCAGGATGCCCCGCGCCAGCTCCGGGTTGGGTGGCCGTAGCTCTTCGTAGTCGATGATGGTGTGCGGGGGGACCACGGCCAACCAGATGAACACCCCCACCACCTGTGGAAACATGGACCCAGCTGGCATGGCTTGGATTTTCATGCAGACGAGGTCGTCCATTTGCTCTGCAGGTTTCCCCTTTCAACGCCTAGCAACACATCTCATTTTCCTGCAATACCCCAGAGCGGACTGAGAGGCCGGCCCATGTTGCTAAGACACGTCGTGACGACACAGACGTTCAACAGCACTACAGAAGCAGACGTCCTGCAAGGCCAGCGACATGCTGCCATTTGCCATGACCATTATTTAATGTCACAACTTTGTGGGGGAAAGTTCTGCTTCTTGCTTGCAGTCTGCGAGGGGAGGCAGACAGACGATGGCAGGCAAGAGCGAGCAGCTGCTGCCATCATGGTGCGCGCAGCAGGGTCTGCGAGCTCATTTCGTTCTCCTCCACCCCCTCCCCCATCTCCCTCCAGCCTCAGTTTGGGCTGAGAGTGCCGCTGATTGCCTGGAATATTGTCCCCTTTAACTTAATTATGTTGACATTGTGTCAGCGCTTGGCTTTTGTGCTGTTGCGTTCCAGATGTGCTAAAGAGTAGGAAGAGGGATGATAAAAATGAGCCTCATAGAGTAATGTACCAAAGAGTTTTTAGGACATTCCTAGACCTGCGGGATTTACTTACCTGGTCCCACTGGATCAAATGGTATAATCTGAAGTTTAAAGGAGATTATAGCCGCTGATCAATATCAATAAAAACAGATTAACAGGGTTTAGAAGACAAGTATCCAGATTCTGTCACGGGTAGAACGGCACAGGAACTCACTTGCACAGAAATGAGGACAAAGGTGATGACAAGTTGGGAGCTGGGGCTGATGAACTTGGGCGGAGTGACGGACTTCTTGCCCTGCTCAAAGATGCGGTAGATGCGGTTGGTCTTGGTGAGCATGGCGGAATAGCTGATGCATGTGCCGAGGCCGAGTAGAAGGCGCCGGAAGGCGCACACTGCTGTGTCTGGCTCGGCAATCATCAGGAAAGTGATGAAGTAGATGAGGAAGATGCCCGTCAGCAGCACGTAGCTGAGCTCGCGGCCAGACGCGCGCACGATGGGCGTGTCGTTAAAGCGGATGAAGGTGACCACCACGAAGGAGGTGGCTAAGATGCCCAGGATGGCCAGAAAGACAGGGATGATGGCCCAGGGTGAGTGCCACTCTAGCTTGATGATGGGCGTGGGCCGGCAGCTGGTGCGGTTCTGTGTGGGCCGCATGTTGAAGGGGCAGCCCTCGCACGTGAACTCATCCAGCTGGTACTGGTAGCCGTCGCACAGCTCGCAGTGCCAACAGCATGGCACGCCCTTCACCATCTTCTTCCTCTCGCCTGGCTTGCAGGGGAAGCTGCACACAGAATCTGGAATCTGCTGGTCCCCACCCGACCACTGCATCTCCTCCACCTGAGACAGGAGATGGAGAACACCATCGATATCAGGGAACTCCCACCACAAAACGGCTCTCTGGAGAACTTAAAGAGCTTCATTTACGTTGAGTCGCAGGTTGTTGGTCCACTGGCCAATGACCTTGTAACCTGGGTTGGTGGTGTTGGACAGCTGATACTGGAAGATGTCGTAGCGCCCAGGGGCATCTCCGTTCTCGTTGAAAAGGACGCCGGTTCCCGCACTGCCTGCACAAGGACACAGTCTGACCCTTAATGATGCCACCTGCCAGCACATCCAAGGCGCCTGTTCACCATGATTCATACACCACATTCATCTGTTTCAAGGTTTTACAAAAAAGCCAAACCCAGCATTCAAACCCAGAGCAATATTACGATACATTCCACAATTAAATCAGGCAAGAGCACAGGGTTTGATCAATGACTAAAGTCACGGTGATTGAAATCCTTGTGACCTGTACTGTTAACAAGGGGGGTGCAGCACCCTGACCCGAAATCTCCAGAGCCGTGAAAAGAATAGCCGGCCGCAGCTTTGTGTGTCTGAAGTCTGCATATACTCCCCATGTCCAATTCCTCTGGATGCCTCATCATCAGAAACTGATGTTTCTACACTGCGCATAGTTTGCCCTACATTCACTTGTTTGCACGTTAAAGGCATGTTCGTCTGTGCTCTACATACCTTGCTGCTGTACGCACAACTATTTCCCTCTGGGACCAATAAAGCTAGTCTAACCTAATAGTGTGTGATTGTGTATGAGCCCTGTGATGACTGGCATGCCACCAGCCTAGGGAGTATCCCTGCCTTAAGCCCTGTGCATTCTGGGATACACTCCAGGCTCACTGCACCCCTACATGGATAAGCAATAAGGATAGATGAATATAATGTTTACCCCCTGCCTGCTGATCATGAACAAGACCTCTGGAGCTGCAAAAAGGCTGCCCTGCGGCACATTAAAGTTCCCATATTTTACGTATCCACGTGCAAAGGACGTTAGGAGCCTACATCCATGAGTCATGTCACATGTTAATCCGGTCCCTTGAGGCGCCCGCTTCACAGCGGGTTCCCGCGCCACCGAAGCAGTGCCGCAGAGAGGCAGACCCCCTCCGGAAAGCCGCTCAGCCGCTAATGCGTCGGCGCAGGAAACGGCTTTCTGCACAAAGGCAGCCCCAGAGAAGCGGCCCTCAGCGGAGAGGTGGCCCCGGGCGGTCACGGCGGATTACAGAGGCAGGCTCTTCATGAGCTGGCGTGCCGGGGAGTCTTTAAAAACACCTCCCCACAGCTAGAGACGGTGCCACTCCCTCCACCTTTGCCTGGCTGCCCTGCTCAGCTCTGAAATCTGGAACAGGGAGGGACGATCATGATGGTCACCTGAGGTCACCCAGAGCCCCCGAGTAAACCCAGAGCGAATGTCCGGCAAGGTGTGACACTAACAACTGAACCTAGTGCAGAACCTGCACCCAAGGTCCAAGGGGAGAAATGGAAGGCCAGAGAAGATGAGATGCCACCTGCTTCAGTAAGCATCAGTAAGAACTTCCAGCTTCACGGAGAATCACACTTAACAGTAAAGCAGCACAAAGGAAACCTCGTAAAGACAGAAGATCAAAACATGAGGCCATTGTTATGGGACATCCTTTACTGAAAGGTAACTGTGACCGAATCTGTGTCTGATTGCTAGGACAACTGTACTTTTCTATCAGCTTGAATTCAAGACACACACACATTTTTCTGGCACTTGTTCAAGGGCCCATGGACATGTGGCTGCTCTGCCAAGACTGGGGTGCGAACTGGCAACCTTCTGATCACAGACATAGAGACTTAGATCATTGAGCCACTCACCACCCCCCACTGTCTCCCACTGCCCAGATGTTATTCACTATTATAATAAAAACAAAGTCTTCTCAATTATTAACTCCACAACGCCTTTGCATTATTGTCCATCCATCCATCCATTTTCTATACTCGCTTATCCAATTCAGGATCGCAGATGTCTGGAGCCTACAGCCCAGAGGCTACAGCCGCAATGTTTCCATTGCTGTTTTTAGCCGATTCCTTATTCAAAAGGTTTTTTTAGCATCTCCTCTCATTTACGCAATACATATAGGGAGAGGATCATTCTCCAAGTAACACAAACTTCCTGCTGCTGATCTCTAAAACAAAGCAAGAGGCATGAACAGCTACTGAGACACCGAAGACACCAAAACCATGGGGAGATGTTCATTATTCAGTGATGTCATAATAAATAATGAATGCTTTTCCTCCTGCACCTGTCATTCTGTCTACTTCACTGTATAGCTTGGCTCAGTAACGGAACAGACAATAAATGTGTTTTTACGTGCTACTGACAGGTGTTGCTTTTTTCCTTTGAGTAGAAGAGGATCCTGGCAAAGGCAGATGCCTAGGGCAGTACTGGGGTACCAGTGCCCCCCACCCATTCCTCCCCCCATCTCCCCCCCCCCCCAAGCGACTGACAACTTTTACCATCACCGCCTGGTCAGCAACCATTTCTGCTGACACCCCCAACCGCACCCTCTAGGTGGCAACTCTTACCGTTGCCCCCCGTCTGGTCCACTGATATGTATGCTGACATGAGTTAAACTGGGTAGTGGGGTTTGCTGAGGTAGGGGGGGAGGGGGCACAGGCTTCATCCAGCACTGTTACTGTCTAATTACCTCCATGACGATGAGCATGGGACTTTCGGAGCATAAAATGAGAACCATGTTGGATATAATGGGTGGATAAAATAACATGGGAAAGAAGTGTGCAGCTTTCTGAAGCTGAGAACAGGGCCTGGCCACCCATGTGCCCCAAAATATGCCCGTGCGCCACACTGGCCCCGCTTATGCCATACTCACCATTAAAGTTAACTGAGCGAATATATTTGAGCAGCAGGCGTCCCTCCACCGGGTCCATCTTGTCACAGACGCCCGTGTGGCCGGGGCAGAGGTCCACATGCATGTTATGCAGGGCGTGCGCCATGGCGTAGACGGCGTCGATGACGAACTGCACCTTCCCCTCCTGCTCATAGTGAGAGTCGCGGCTGATCCTCTCCTCCCCTGCCGGACAGGACGGCACAGAGGTCAGGAAGGCAGCTACATTCCTTCATGACCTGTCTCACTATCGACATCTATTGATATCCGTGACCTATTGGAAAAGCAAGCTCATATATTACAAACGTTACGGCTTACAGTAATGCAGCACTGCGCCCATAAAAGTCTTTCAACGATATTCTATATCTTCTAATAAAGCAAATTACATAAGAACATAAGAAATTTACAAATGAGAGGCCATTCGGCCCATTAAGCTCGTTTGGGGAGAACTTAACTAATAGCTCAGAGTTGTTAAAATCTTATCTAGCTCTGATTTAAAGGAACCCAGGGTTTTAGCATGTACTATACTAGCAGGAAGACTATTCCATACTCTAACTACACGCTGTGTAAAGAAGTGTTTTCTCAAATTCAGTTTAAAATATTCTCCCGCTAATTTCCACCTATGGCCACGAGTTGTAGTATTTAAACTAAAATTGAAATAGCCATTTGGTTGAACAGCATCCAGACCTGTTAGAATCTTATAGACTTGGATCATGTCCCCCCTTAGTCTCCTTTGTGTGAGGCTGAACAGATTCAGCTCAGCTAACCTCTCCTCATAAGACAATTATTGTCTGGCTTGGCTGGTTCTTTCACTTTTTGTGTTTGATAATTAAGGCTTTGTTTGATACTATCCAACATGTGTGAAAGATGAGAAATTTACTTATTAATTATCCTAATACTTAGCAGATCATTATTATACATTCTAAAAAATAGGACACAGTGCATTTTGTTACTGCACAGCTGTCAAGGTCTTGCAGCTTGAGGGTTTTAGTGTTTTCTTGGGAGATATGCTGTTGTCAGGCACATGGGGAGGTCAAACTAAACGAATCTGTTAAAAGCATCCAGGTGTGCCGCTCAATATACTGGTACGTTGTTTTAGATAAAAGCACAGAAATAACAACTTAATATTCTGCAAGAATACACCTTCTGTTCATTATTAGGTTTCAGATTTCCATTATGTCTTGCTGTTACTTCCATTATAATTGATTTCATATTTTAGTTCACCTCACTCACAGCTGTACTGTATATTTCCGCTTGACAAAAGACTTTAACAGAGAAAAGCAGAAATCTCTTAAAGAGAATAATGCAGCGGGAACTGTGGCAGTAACTCCACAGAGTGCCATCACACCTGAGGAGGTATTATTTTGAAATCCCAAACTGATTATACATTCATTTTACAGGCAGTTTCAGAAGGCACCTGTAAAGGTCCTTATCAGTTTGTGCCACATCAAGATTGAGCGTCGACACAGGGCTTGTACCAACTTACCTGTGCATTTTTTCTTATCACTGTCCAGTTTGATGCCCGGCCGCGTCAGCTTGCACCTGAAGTCGTCTTCCCAGAATTCTGCAAACCAAATGTTTCGGCGGTTGTTCTCCAGGGATCTTGATGTGAAATACTGATCAAATCCTGTGCCAGAGACAAACAGAGGCATTATTGCTTATGGCTGATAGGATTGGATGATGCCTTCAGATTTGTGCCACGCTATGATGGATACATTGTTTTATTGGTGCATATCACGATAATATAATGAAAATCATCCAGTCATACAAATTTCTGGACTGGCATGAGCTTGATTATAAAAACACAACCATTATATTGTGATTGTGCCATAGAATTATACAATTGGAATGTATTTAATTGTGCTTTGCAATGGGCTTGCACTACAACCTCATGTTTTGGCGCTTCCCAAGAACGCTGCCTAGCAGCTGAAAAAAGGATGGGAGAGTGTGGTTTGAAATATGCAAAGCCATTGATGATGGCACTGACGGGAATGAACCACTGCAGCCATAAAAATCTATACTTTTATCCAGAGAAAGAGAAGGCAACATGGTAAATCATAAATTATTTTGTTCTCCTCTCAACGCTGACTTTAACTACAATGAACAGAAGAAGCTGCCCACAATAAATCACCCAAATATTACATTTATTTGACCAGTATGTTATACGTTTCCCTTCGCTGTGAAACCAGTAAGTGCTCTGCAATTAAGCTAACTGAATTGCATGAAAGAGTGCGGTCTGGTCATAACATTTTGATTTGGAAAGTAAATACACAAGTAAACAACTAATTAAATCAGCTCAGCTCAGTGTCTCCAGTGTTGTTCTCAGAGTTGTGTTAGCTAACACATCTCTCTGCCCATATGCGTACAGCTGTCACCTCAGGACCAGGCCAAGGTCAAACAGTAGTGTAAGGATGGCATCCAAACCTGGGGGGGGGGGGATTAGCCAACGGGAGTCAGTTATGATTCACTAATAACAGCAGAGGCATCAAATGCAGCATCATGACGACAGCAGGCAAATTTTAAGTAATATTCATCAACCCGAATGTAATAAATCAAAGCACTGACAAACAAATTAGTAACACCACAGCCTTCTCCTTACTCTTTATGGATAAATGGACAACAACTAAAAAATAAAGACAGTCAATTTATTGTAAGGTAATTGGTTTAGTGCTCATTTTAGACAATTTGATTTACAAGTTAACGTGTAAGAACACCTTAAATTAAAGTGGATGAAATCCTTTTAGAACATCTGGGATATTATTGTCATTTAGCCAGGAAGTCCAGGCTTCTCTCTACCCTTCTAAACCACCTCTAGTATTGGTTTAGGATTTCGGCACTTCTGACACAGTCGTCCAAACAATATTAGCGACCCGACAGCCTATAGGCTGGGAGAGGCCTTCAGGGAAGGCCAGCAGGGCACAAATGAACAAAAAGGCTTCATTAAGCAAAAGCACAAAACAAAACAGAGGGGGGCAGCTTCCCACTGGCTCCCTGCGTCTCTTCTCCTGCCCTCCTCTCTCCAACCAACACATTACAGAAACTACTTTTCTTTAAGATGATATAAAAGCAAATGTATTTTTAAAAGAACTTTCTCAATCTCTGATATGTTGATCAGCAAACATTTCTACTGTAAATATTTCTCATGCACAGATATATAAAATTATTATATAAATTATTTCTCTCTCCTGGAGCCGAAACCTTATCATGGTGGAGGGGTTTGCGTGTTCCAATGATCCCAGGAGCTAAGTTGCCTGGGGCTTTATGCTCCTGGTAGGGTCACCCAAGGCAAACAGGTCCTGGGTGAGGAACCAGACGAAGTGCGGCTCACAAGACCCCTTATGATGAGTAATAACATGGATCCACGATTTCCCTTGCCCGGACGCGGGTCACCGGGGCTCCCTCCTGGAGCCAGGCCTGGGGGTGGGGCTCGATATAGCGAGCACCTGGTGGCCAGGCCTACACCCATGGGGCCTGGTCGGGCACAGCCCGAACAAGGCACGTGGGTCCCCCTTCCAGTGGGCTCACCACCTGTAGGAGGGGCCAATGGGGTCGGGTGCAGTGTGAGTTGGGCAGTGGCCAAAGGCGGGGACCTTGGCGGTCTGATCCTCGGCTGCAGAAGCTAGCTCTAGGGACATGGAATGTCACATCTCTGGCGGGGAAGGTGCCTGAGCTGGTTCACGAGGTTGTAAGGTTCACCGGGGGTTTAAGTATCTCGGGGTCTTGTTCACAAGTGAGGGAAGGATGGAGCAGGAGATCGACAGGCGGATCGGTTCGGCGTCAGCAGTGATGAGGGTGCTGCATCACTCTGTCATGGGGAAGAAGGAGTTAAACCAAAAGGCAAAGCTCTCAATTTACCAGTCGATCTACGTTCCTACCCTCACCTATGGTCATGAGCTATGGGTAGTGAAAGAACGAGAACGTGAGTACAGATGGACGAAATCAGTTTCCTCTGCAGGGTGGCTGCGCTCTCCCTTAGAGATAGATTGAGGAGCTCGGTCATTCGGGAGGGACTCAGAGTATAGCCGCTGCTCCTTCACATTGAGAGGAGTCAGATGAGGTGGCTTGGGCATCTGCTTAGGATGCCTCCTGGATGCCTCCCTGGTAAGGTGTTCTGGGCATGTCCCACTGGGAGGAGGCCCCGAGGAAGACCCAGGACACGTTGGAGGGACTATGTCTCTCGACTGGCCTGGGAAGGCCTCGGGATTTCCCCAGAGGAGCTGGATGAAGTGGCCGGAGAGAGGGAACTCTGGGTCTCCCTCCTTAGACTGCTGCCCCCGCGACCCAACCTCGGATAAGCGGTAGATAATGGATGGATGGATGGATGACTATTTGCTTAAAGGGGCCTTATTATGCTCATTTTCACAGTTCATATTTTTATTTTTCGGGTGTACTAGAACATATTTATGTTTCTAAATTCTAAAAACACATAATTTTTCTCATACTATATATCCTAATTCACTCTATAACTCATGTCTATAACTGTCTGAAATGCTCAGTTAGAGCTTTTAACGGCCCGCCCACAATGAGCCTCGGGTGCTCTGATTGGTTAGCTTGTCCGATTGGTCGGCTTGTCCAACATGTTCTGCCCCTGTCTTGCAGTGTGCAGGTAGATCCTTGCAGGTAGGCAGCCAATAAGCATTGTGTTTCAAGGAGAACTCATCATGTCACAGAAGTAAGGGCTAGAATTCCAACAAGGTGATTCAGGCAGATTAGAGAAGAGTGGTTTCTGTGGTAAGAGTTACTCCCTTTGATGTGCACTTTGGGCCTTTACAGACCATTTATATGCACATAAAGCTATGAACACACTACTGTATATGAAAGGGAAAAACCAGAAAAGTAAAATATGGCCCCTTGAAATGCAAGCAATAGTAAATATCAAATAAATCTGTCATGCGATATTAACTTAGATGCATTCTTCCACAATTAGAAGAGACACCTGTAAATGAGAATGCGCTGTTTGTTTTGGACGTACCGTCGATGGAGGCTCTTTTGGGCAGAATAGTGACAGCGCCCTCAGCCACCTCCTCCTGGTCTAATATAGGGGAACTCTTGGCTCCCCAGCTATCAGACCCCACAAACTGGAAGTGCCCTGTCAGATTTGCCTTCTTTGCCGCCTCCAGCACTCGTCTACAGAGGAACATGGTTAAAAAAAAGAACTACATTTATCACATAAAATAGATGAGAACAGCCTAAAAACTTAGGATTTAACACCTGCCAACACCTGGATGCTCTTCTCTTAATTTCCATATAAATTCCTGCTCTACAGAAGGCACTTATGAAATTTCTACCAAATCTAAAAATAACAAAATGTATTGTCCAGATCAGCCCAAATATGAACTGCAATTAAAGTGCTCCAGATTCAAAAGAGGCATTTTAAGAAATCCACAGGTGCTGGAAAAGCCACAGTACACACCTTACCACACTGGACATACCTCCCAGGCTCACATTTTAGTGACATTTGCATTATTAATATTACTCTTTGTCTAAAACATGCATTTTATAATGAAAAGTAATATGGTAAAACAACAGTGCTTTGCAATGGGAGAGCAGAATTTTCTAAAGGTGGCTTAAAACTGATACAGATTCCATTTTAATCTACAGTATTTAAAAGCCAAACAGGACAGGCTGAAATATGAGGCCTATTGATATGGTTCAATACACAGAAAGCAAGGCTTTTAATTCAGCACTGCATAGCTGCAGTGGCAGTCACAGGCTTTTGTTAGACACAGCAGTACTGAGAAGAGGAATGCTTACGTAAATGGTTAAACTTAGCTACACGTGTTATGGCAGTGGCCTGGATGACTACCTTAGTTCCACATGTTTGGAAACATCTACCAGAACTATGAATTCAATTATTACCTTAACTTTAAAGAGAAAAAAACATTTTTTTACCAACTAGCCTCGTGAAGCAGTTGTATCCAGGAAGTACGGGTCACACAATGCACAACTCCAGGCTCCCCTCAAATGACTAATTTACCAGAATCTACTTGAAATGTCCTGAAAGCTGACCAGTCTTTGTCAATACATCTATTAATACCTGTAATTATATGGGTATTAATAGTGATCTTTTTGAAGGGCAGTTTCATCTTACCAGCTCCCACTGGCAACTGCAGTTGCAAACCCACCCCCCGCAGACTCTCTCGTCATTTGAATCCTGCGGGCTGGCTCTGCTCTGTATGCTCTTAGTACTTATCTTTGCGCTCTGCCAGCTGCGCTACTTTCATATGGCTTATTGCCAGTTACACCAACCATTCGTATGAAATGTAGGGATAAGAAAATCCTCTTTCTGATTTTCCTGCTTTCTATGCAATAACTTCTGTATTGTCTACTGCAGGGGTGTCAAACTCCAGTCCTGGAGGGCCGGAGTCCTGCACATTTTTGAGTTTCCCCTCATTTAACACACCTGATTCCGCTCATTTTGCTGGCCCTGATGCACTACAGTTACTAACAAGATCCAATATGGCCAAGGCCACACAGCTCTCAAGCTGAATCATTTTTGGGGGAACAGGGAAAGAACTAAGATACACAGGGCTCTGGCCCCCCAGGACTGGAGTTTGACACCCCTGGTCTAGCATAGATCTCCGTTTTCTCTGCTACTGGAAAACCAACATAATTTCAGGTGCTGTTCCTGATTATTATGGCACTAATGCACACTAATATTTATTTTATTCATTTATGTGTTCGTTTTATTGCCAGGCCTGTGTTTCATGTCTGGTGTTAGACAGCTTCAGTAATTGAAGTAAGTCCCAGATCATGCTCTGCTTTTTCATTTGATTTAAGGGAAGAAACAAGAAATGACTGGGAGACCTTTGTCTAAAGGCATAGCTTTGGTTTCTATACTGGTAGCAAAACCAAATCAGCCCCAAACCCCCCTCCGCCCCCCCACTGACATACAAGATACTCCCACAATATTGGTAGAGACATGACACTGCCATCTACATCCAATTATACACCCTTGCCTTTGTCTGCAACACTTTATAATACTGTTCTGCAGTTAACAGGTAAATATGCAGGAAGTAAGCAGCAACTAGTAGTTATTAGAAATAATCCATAGTTAGTAGATAATTCCCAATGAGACCTGCAATACTCAATAGTTCCTAATGGTGTACTAGTGAACTACTATAATAATCAGTTCACTATTACCTATTGAGTAATTAAGCATTACTCCTTAGTAGTGAATAGTACTAATTTAGGTGTTAATGAAGCACTACTCCTTTGTTGCTGCTTACTTCCTGCATATTTACCTGTTAACTGTGGAACAGTATTAAAAAGTGTTACCCCTTTGTCTTATGAAAAATTATCAGAATAAGAATGTCTTAAAAGTAAATTTGGAGAACTACACAGAAAAGCATGGATTTTCAGGGCAATTTTCAACTTTCCTTGAATGAAGATTAAATTGTTGATGATTTACCTGTAATGTTTTTGGCTGAAATTCTATTTTAATGGAAAAGAAAAGCTTACTTTATGTCATCCTCATTGGCGAAGATGATGACCCCACGCGCGTTGGAGGTCTCCATTAATCGCTTAATGATCTTGTCAAACTCGCCAAATTTGGGCTCGCGGGGAATCTTCATAGACTGTGCTATACACAGGCCTCCTGAGGTGGGAGGGACAAGACACAACACTGTAACCCCCATGGCAGAAGGAACTCCGATATCACACACGATTCCAAAATACACAATCGGTAAATACTGTAGGTGGTGTCAGCGTCAGCTCCTGTTTGCCCAAGTCTTCAGAGTGTTTTTACAGTGTGTTTTTCAGTGCTGATTTTATGGGTGTAACAAACTGATTCGAAACAGAAATCTGGTTCCGTTGTCTGCGATTCAGTACCTTCATTCCCACTCAAATTCATAAGGAAATCAGACAAAAACCAATAAAAGTGTAACAAATCGACACACCAGTCACATCACTTCATATTACTGTAATATTTTCTCAAGTTATGATGCACTCCAGGGGTTTTGCAGTACAAAATAGTAACTTGTTCTGAAAAATTTTTTTTTTTGAATAAATAGGGCACTTCATTACAGTACATTCAAGGTGTTCAGTTTTTTTTCCTGTTTTTATCCCTCAAAAACCTCAACTGTTTTGTTTCAAACTCTGTTTGTTCCTTACTTTAGAGAAAGAATTAACTCCACAAATAACATATCCTTTATGAACATCCTTCCAGCTTGCAGTATTGTAAAAAACTGTTAATCCGTACTGGTTAGGCATATATACACAAATGGACAGATTCAAATTCAACACTGTTTCTCAGTCTGACATTTCAATAGCATTCTTTAATGCATCCACTGAGCCTGCTTAATAAATCATGTGTAAATTGTCTGACTGAAGGGTTTATGTTTGACCATGTTATATTCTGCATTGCAGTTGTTTGTTGACAGTACCTGTCTCCCGGGAGATTTGGATGAAGGCATCAACTCCACTTTCTCCATAGTTTCCTTCAGAAGCGAGTGTCGACACATAATTCCAGCCCATCGCCTTGACAATGTCCACCATAGCCTGAGCCTGGTATGAATCGGGTGGAACTACCCTCGAGAAGAAGTCGTAGCGGTTGTTGTCGCTCAGCTCTGGGGCTGTGGAGGCATAACTGACCTGTGGGATCTGAAGCAAAGTATAAGAACATTCTTTTACATCTGGTGGGAGGACCAGTCGCTTGCTGCCTGCAAAAATATATATCAGGTAACATCTCAGCAGCATACAGAGCTCAGAGAAAGTCTTGGGGCACTTGCTTAATTCTATAAAAATGTGTGTGTGTGTATATAAATATATAGATATTTGTTTATTTATTTTTGGTCATATCGGCCAGCTCTAATATACCTGGCCAGTATGATCAAAAATTTATATCACGGTATTTTTCAAAGCTATATCGGTTTCACGGTATACAATGTTTTTTTTTTTTTAAAGTATGACTGGGCGTTATATATATAATATGTGTGTATATAAGTATAAAAAATATGTAAACAAATCAATACAGTAATGGTTTTATTATAAAGCCAAAAAAATCGCAATATTTCTACTGAATTAAGTAAACATCCTAAGACTTTCTGTGAGCACTGTACATGTATACTGTAGCGTAAAGGAGCCACTATTGTACCCCTGACCATATTTTCCAAAAACCGACGATTTCCTGAAATAGTCCTCGAAAATATGCTTTTTAAAACCATTCCAGGATCTCAGTTTGAACTCTAAATTATATCAATTTTAATCCTTTCCTTGACTACCCTGTATACAGTGTTGCTCTGCTCATTGAGCCTGTGTAGTGGTTTGTGGCTGGACTCACAGACTGCAGTCATTTGTCCCCCATTCTCATAATAATACCATACAGTAATACCAATAATACCACTACCATGATAATCCCACCAGCATCATCAGCTTCTTGAACCAATCTCACTTTACTTCTATTTCTATTACCACTGTTTCTATTACAGTTTTCAAGAGAAACTTTTCTCGCATCACTGAGTCATAGAGTCTGCATTTCAAGTAAGACACTTATTTTTAAAGACAGGGTTTAAAAATGGAATTAACAGCTGAATGACATTCCCAAATGATTAAGTGTCAGCTCAAGCAAGCGCAGTGAATCAGTACTGTCTATGTGTTCCTGGACAATGCCTGACTGGTGGTGTCTACGTGCTGAGGGACAATAGCATTTCTTTCAACAGTTACAGAACTAGAAAGGTATTGTTCGGCAGAGGTCTACAGCAGTGACTCCAGAAACTGCAGAAGACAGAGGCAAAGTTCTAAAATAAAAAAGCATTTATAGAGAGCATAATAGCACAATGAACTGAGTAGATCACCTACACATTTAGGCCTATTTGGGTGTTATTCACGTATCATTATCTCATATACCTTTCACATAGCAGTTACCAAATGGTTCAATGAAACAAGTAAAAGACAATGGCCTACAGTCAAGCACATTTATCAACAAATGAGACATACATGATCGTATATAATTTTAACAAAATCCCTATCTAAAGTGAGTTGGCACTTTCAAAGTTAAGACTAACAACTGCATAAGATACTTTACATAACTGGCATGCAGCGCTGTTCAACTCATTAGACAACATAGGCGGCTGAGGGGACCAGTTTCACTTTCCCTTGGATGCTCTACATGCTGCACTACATGCTGGGGGGCAGTGGTGATGAAGCTTTCCAGTGTCAGACACATGGACACATGGATGGATGAATGGATGGATGGATGGATGGATGGATGGATGGATGGAAAATGTTAAATTATTTATATTGTTATTATTAGTTGTAACTAAATATTATCCAAATAAAAGATGAGAACCCAGTTGGAAAAAAATCAGTTGAATATCAAATTGCAGTGAAAAACACATAAAATGAAATATGGTGATATGAGCATTAGTTTGAAAAATAAAGGAGATGATTATTTTACCCATCTACTGCTCTTTTAATGAGGCAGCTTAGTGAAATGAGCTTGTGCTCACGGCTGTTTTATCTCTGTCTGCTTGTCTGGTCTTTGAAAGTGGTGCATATAAGGGGGGGTTGGATTGATTGTTAGAGAAACGGTATCTAGGCACAGAACTGCCAGGTTGTGAGGGAGGAATGAGGGGGAAGAACCATGCGACGGATTATCTGGGTGGATTAACGAGGTTTTAGTTAAACAACGTTAACTGCAGAGGGAGGGAGATCGAGATCAGCAGACAATACAATAAACACAATACACCTAAAACCTGTGGCCAAAGGGCTCTCCTGCTCACAGCCACAGCCTCACTTTACACCCATAACTTCAAAGATCTCACTATTGTTCCCCTCCCTCTGTTTTTCGAGTTGGACCAATAAGCACAGCGATGCAGTTCAAGGCTATAAACGCATCGAGTGAAGCTTCACATGAAAAACACTAGCATTCATTTGTACAGTGAAATATGCAATTTTCAAACACCCTAATGGATTATTTCTACATCCTAGTTGCTCTGTTTGTACAGTAGATATATTACAAATGAAGTACAATACTTACTATCTATAACTTATTCTAAAGAGAAAAGTGGCCAAAGGTTGTTCCTGCCAGCTGTAGTTAGGACGGGAAAACATTTTGAAAAGTTGAAACGAACGGTAGACTTTACGGAAGTTGTTTTATGTCATCAGCAGCTGTTAACAGCTAAGAACAGTAGTCTTTTTGGAGAAATAATCATGAAATCGCCTCTGAGCCATTGTGAGATAATTAACATAATGTTTCGTTTTCCTTGCCGAAACAGACAGGAGGGGTTGCTGAAGCATCCTCAGTACCCTTACTTGCTGTGCTACTGAAGCATAATGTGGTCCCTGTAGCTAATAGCCTGCACACTTTCGGTACAATTTCCAAAACTTTGCTTAAACGAGTTCCATAGTTCCATACATCAAACAGGCTTTAATCACTTTCCATAATACTCCATTTAGCTTACTGGACAGCAAATAGCTAGGCTAACAAAACCGGATGGTGGACAGATTCCATCATTCTTGTATAAATACAAGGCCACCATTTAAAAATGATCTGATAAACGCTGAGCGAGCCATTAAACAGGCTGATTGATAGGTAAGTCTTTATATGTGAAACCTTAAAATGTCCTTTCCAATGACAAAGTCCCTGCACATCTTGCTGTAGGCCATGGATACGGCCCTGTAATGCAGGGGTATGCACTGCATCATTTCTGGCCAAGATATCTTTCTAAAAAGCGATCACTGAAAAGCGTGAGCCATCATTTTGGTCTCACAGTATGTCATATTCTGATTTGCTTATTATGTGTTATCTGCCTCACTTGCATGTTGCTTTGGAAAAAAGCGTCTGTGAAATAAATAAATGTAAATGTAAATCCCTTAGCTAATACTCTTGCCAACAACTCATGTGTTTTTTGATCATGAAACTCATTTAAATACTTCATTGTGCAGAAAGTGTCATTAAGACACAATGTATAACTTGTAGTTGTGAAAAAAATCATCTATCACTTATGCATATAAGAAAGCCCACAATTAACCCATATTTTCTCCATAAGTCAGATTTAGAATAAGATTTGTCTTCAAATACTCATATTTCTAACTGTGCTCAGACACCTGAAAAGATCCCACTTGAAAATTATAATCTGATGCATCATTTGAGCACAGGGAGGGAACAGAAGGCTCGCATTTGTCTGAAAAAAGGCACAGTCATTCTTCAAAGAGAACACTTCATTTCCTGTTATTGGAAATAATTACACTGTTCAAAAAAATTAAAGGAACGCTTGGAAAACACATCAGATCTCAATGGGGGAAATAATCATGCTGTATATCTATACTGATATGGACTGGGTAATGTGTTAGGAACTAAAGGATGCCACATGGTTTGATGGAAATGAAAATGATAAACCTACAGAGGGCTGAATTCAAAGACAACCCAAAAATCAAAGTGAAAAAATGATGCGGTAGGCTGGTCCATTTTGCCGAAATTCCATTGCAGCAACTCAAAATCGTACTCAGTAGTTTGTATGGCCCCCACGTGCTTGTAGGCATGCCTGATAATGTCGGGGCATCCTCCTAATGAGACGACGGATGGTGTCCTTGGGGATCTCCTCCCAGATCTGAACCAGGGCATCACTGAGCTCCTGGACAGTCTGAGGTGCAACCTGGTGGCGTCAGATGGACCGAAACATAATGTCCCAGAGGTGTTCCATTGGATTTAGGTCAGGCGAGCATGGGGGCCAGTCAACGGTATCCATTCCTTTATCCTCCAGGAACTGCCTGCATACTCTCGCCAAATGAGGCCGGGCATTGTCGTGCACCAGGAGGAACCCAGGACTCACTGCACCAGTGTAGTGTCTGACAATTGGTCCAAGGATTTCATCATGATACCTAATGGCAGTCAAGGTGTCGTTGTCTAGCCTGTAGAGGTCTGTGTATCCCTCCATGGATATGCCACCCCAGACCATCACTGACCCACCACCAAAATGGTCTTGCTGAACAATGTCACAGGCAGCATAATGTTCTCCGCAGGTTCTCCAGACCCTTTCACTTCTGTCACATGTGCTCAGAGTGAACCTGCTCTCATCTGTGAAAAGCACAGGGCTCCAGTGGTGGACCTGCCAATTCTGGTATTCTATGGCAAATGCCCATCGAGCTCCACGGTCCTGGGCAGTGAACACAGGGCCCACTAGAGGACGTCGGGCCCTCAGGCCACCCTCATGAAGTCTGTTTCTGATTGTTTGCTCAGAGACATGCACACCAGTGACCTGCTGGAGGTCATTCTGTAGGGCTCTGGCAGTGCTCTTCCTGTTCCTCCTTGCACAAAGAAGCAGATACTGGTCCTACTTATGGCTTAAGGACCTTCTACGGCCCTGTCCATCTCTCCTAGAGTAACTGCCTATCTCCTGGAATGTCCTCCATGGCCTTGAGACTGTGCTGGGAGACACAGTAAACCTTCTGGCAATGGCACATATTGATGCACCATCCTGGAGGAGTTGGACTACCTGTGCAACCTCTGTAGGGTCCAGGTATCATCTCATGCTACCAGTAGTGACACTGACTGTAGCCAAATGCAAAATTAGTGAAAAAAACTGTCAGAAAAGATGAGGAGAGAAAAATGTCAATGGCCTCCACCTGTTAAACCACTCCTGTTTTGGGGGTCGTCTCATTGTTGCCCCTCTAGTGCACCTGTTGTTAACTTCTTTAACACCAAAGCAACTGAAATTGATTAACAACCCCCATTGCTACTTAACGGACTAGATCAATATCCCAGAAGTTAAACTGACTCGATGCTATACTCTGATTAAAGAGTGTTCCTTTAATTTTTTTGAGCAGTGTATATAAATTGTATTTAACTGCAAATGCTCTGACCATAAGGCCCAGGCATTACAAAGAATGTTAGTGCATACAAGTCTCAGTATTGAAGGTTAAAAATTGAGCACCTGAAGCTGTTCCTTGAACCAATAAGGTCTTCATGAAAAAATGATAAAATGCATTCCACAACACAGGCTCTCTGCTGCAGCCAGGGCTCCGTTGCATACTGTCTGTGATTTTTGCAATGGCAGGGACAACGACGCATCCTGCAGCACTGGTGGAATCGACAGTGCAGCTTTGTGTATGGTTTCACCCTGTGAGCTGAATACAATCAGAATAATTGCAGAGGGATGACAGGGCATACAGTATGCATGCAGCTGCCCACCTCTCTGGTAAATTAAAGTCATATCTGTGCACAGGTGGCCCCATGTGTAGCAGGATATCGATAAATGTGTTGATGGTGGTTAGAATAAAGCAGTGACTGGTGGAGTAAATGACATCTTCACAGTGACCAATGATAAATATATAAAAAAACATGCATCATTTCACATTCTTAGAGGAAATATAGATAAAAAGCCAAGAGAATTATACTTAAGTGCACTAACCCTAACCGTAAATATCCTTAGGCTTAGTCAAATGAGTTACACAATGCGTGTATTTACTAGATGATAAATTTAGAAATACCTATACCTAAGAAATCAGTGACATTGCAATTAATTAATAATGGTTTGCATTATATACAATCATTATACTGTCATAGTTATGACCATACACATGACCTTACACATGATAATACATATAACAAACCTTAATAATTATACATAACTTTTAACAGTCTGATTGAAAATGCATACTTCCTTCTAATTGCTAATTACCAATAAAAAAAATAGTTAATTACTATTTACCAAAATGTCACCAAGCATGACAAGGTACTGCCAATGTTACACATGAAAACAGCGAATTACAGTTTTTCTGAATTACTAAACACTAAACTCTATTCTTGGAACAAAACTTCCAAAACTCATGTATTTAATCAATCACTCACTCATTTGGCAAAACCTCAAACAATGTTCACCTAGTTAGGCACAATTTGCAGATCTGACTGACTGATTGTTGTAAAACTCTAAATACATTCTCATTCACAAAAACACATTTTGCGCAATGATGAACTTGGAAAATGGAAAAACACAGGCTACAAAAGTTAAACACAACCAACAGGCAATAGTCATTTAAACACAGCGACTCAAAGTACATGTGAAGAAGCCAATGAGTGACTAGAACAGAGAATACATGCCGGATGAGAGTGCAAGTGATGTTGGTAAGTCGATGTCAAGGCATGGATGCGTGACAACAGAGGATTCTTCCACCATTGTCTAGCATGGATGTGATGTAGACAAAGTCATCTTGCCTGACTTAATGATGAGGCAGAATGAATATTCTTCATTGACTTGGCAGTTGTACAGCATTTTACTGTAACATGCCTTTCATTTAGATTTTTTTAAATTCGTCTTTTACAGTAACTTTTTTAGTAGCGCTGATAGATGAATGTATGGATGGATGGATACTGAAAACATTACATATTCATTTATGTATAGTTGTATATAAACTTTTTTGCTGAACAATGAAAATTTCTATAGTCTTGACATGCAGTTGATTTCCAATACTGCAATTCAACTAGCAAAAGACCACATCCTCATTAAACATCTTTATCTATATGCTAGGAATAGTTATGACAATTTTTTTGCTGTAATGTGTAATGAATGCTCAGTAGTGTTTATGTAGCAACTGGCTTTGTGTGTGATCTAAAAGCAGTGCCTGGTTTTGAGCAGAGATAAAACAGTTTTGCAAAATGAGTCACAGGTTTTGTGAATGACATTTGAAAAACATGGTTTTGTGCTTTTTGTTCTGAAAAAAGGACGGAATGCGTCCAGAAATGTGCCAGAGCAATTCAGAAAAACTGGATAACAAGTATTTTGGGCACTACAAAGCAACTGTATTTTACAAACAACTAAAAGATGGTTATTTCCATTAGCATTAGAATTCCACATTCACACTAAAACTGCTGTCAGGTTTTTGGAAGGTATTAAGGCTTTATTGTGTAATACAAGATGCAGTTGGTGGGAAATTATGAGAAATCTTAGATGCTGATCTGCACTGTTTACTTTTTCTATTTTCTATTAGTCAGTTATTGTTACAGACAGCTAGTTTAGATAATATTATAAGATGCATCAACAGCTAATTCAATAAAACATAGAAAAAATGCAAAATGCTAAAGTATTTTTTGGCAGTTTTATTTCTGTTTTTTTGCCTTTGGAGAAACACTATGCTTCTCTTTAAAAATATCTATGTCGATGTCAGATAGTTTTATGACAACAACTGTGTTTGTTGTTGAGATGCACTAGCTGTCATACAAGCAAGCATGCATATTTATAAATTCAGAAATGGCCACCCACCCATAAGATACGGTGTCCAGGCTAACTGAACTGTTAAAAATACAATTAAAAAGCAGTGTGTTTTCACCTAAAGATTTTGGCATTATAAAATAGACCATTGTTGGACTACAAACACTGACTGTCCTTGCAGGAATAATCCAGGTGTGTAGACCAATGTAGACCAATGTTGTTCAATAGAAGCAAAATCATGTTTTTCAGCCAGATGCTGAAGTAAGGAGTGGCTGGAGGAAGGAAGATATTTTAAACAGCTTTCACAGAAATGTTGGTCTGGCTGTGTTCCAGTAACTCCTTGTTTGTTAAATGTTTGCATGTTCTCAATTTGTATATGGCCATTAATCATATAACTGGAACACAACCGTCAGAATCCAGGGCCATGAAGGCCACACTGCTCCCCTGGGAGCAACCAGATACATCGTGACATAATAATGCTGAATTACTCTTCCAGTGCACTACTGTGTGAATGAATATTTGTATGAGTGAGTGCAAACCATACAGGCTGCTGCCTCCTTTACACACTCTGCTTTCTAGACACTGGCTATGAGCCTCTGTACTCCTAATTGAATAAGCTCTCGTTAAAATGATTGCATAGATAGTTTAGTTTTAGTTCATATTTATACACCAGTTATAGTTCCTTGGCTTACCTGCCCCAGAAAACGTTGCAAAAATATTAGTATTGTCATGCCCTCACTTTCCAATCTCCTTGCTTACAGTCACCAACACTCACCATTGCGGGAATGCTGACTGGATGATTGTTTTCGCTTATATCTATTCAGACATTTAAACCCTGCGCATCTGCCTCTGTTGTGAAATCTGGTGTCTCTTTCTGGAGATGCATTCTGAGCAATTCTGGTTTGTCATTCTGGAGTATGACTATCACGTCCTGCCCACCACGTCTGGCTGACCCTCCCCCACGTGGCCACACCTGATGCTTGTTGCCCTGCGTTAGTCTGCGTATTTAAGTACCTATTTGTCTCGTCATTGCTAGTCTGATCATTGATGTCAGCTTGTGTCCTTCCCATGTCAAATACTCTTGTTTTGATCTCTCGCGATCATTTTGTTTCCAGTTGCTGTTTGTTTAGTTTTGCTTCAATTGGTTTGACCCAAAATGCCTGTCCTCAAGTCATTAATTCCACTAGCTGTGATGAGGAATTTGTGTTTCTCACATACAGTTCTGGGTTATCGTTCATTATTCTGTCTGATTGACCTTAGCCTGGTGGATATGGACTAATGTAAAATGATCCCTTTGCACAAGGAAGAATGACAATGTTTCCACAGGTCTTTTTTAAGAATTGAAATCGCCCACGGTGTTTCACACATTACAATGAGTGGGCTCCATAGAATAGACTGAACACATAGCCAACACATATTGTGCCTCATGTAGTCATGTAATTTACAGATTTATTCTTTTTTCGCAATTTTAAATATATGGTGGAAAAATAACAACAAAAACCTAAATCATTCTAATATAAAAACCTTCTAACAAAAATCAACATGTGTAGTTTGGACTTTCAAATAAGTAAGAATTACAGAATTTATGTGATCATTATTTGAAATTTGATCATTCAATCATCAACTAGTGTACTAATGCAAAGAAGTAAATTAGTCCTCATTTTACTTGCCTGTCCTCTATCCTCTGTTATTCATAACTAAAATACACTGATTTATCTGAGAGGTCTGCATGTGAAAGACTTACCATCAGAAACAAAATGACATTTGAAAGAGTGAGACAATAAAAAGAAGCTGCGTTTAAATCTGTAATTATTTTATCCATCCATATTTAAAGATGAATGAAATCATAGTTCTGAATCTGAACAAAGAAACACCCTAACTTTTATGCTGGCTGATCAATTTTAGTCTGACATACATCTTCCTGTGGAACTTCACCATTAACATAAGTAACTCTGTACTACTGAAATGTACTTGTGTTGCGTCCTTATTTTACACAGGTACACCCTCCCAGTGCTCCCACTGTGTCAGCTACTGAGATAAAGATGCTTGACTGCCTGCATGGAATAATTCATGAAATGGGGACGCACTGTATTTTCACATTTAAATTTTCATACTATTACATTCCTCGAATCAAGTAATGGTTTTGGTATTTTTACAATAATCCTAAATTTTTCATAGAATTCAAATGACTTTAACTGTTAAACCACATGGTGGGGTTTTATAATTTATTTTTATGTGTCATTTATGAAATTGACTTTTGGTTGATGGGAGTATTTCAATTAAAACAATGAACTAAATGTCAGGGTCTGAGTCAACTTCTTTCTCACACAGACCAACATTTAATGGATCACATGTTGAACACTAAAACAATGTGCTTTTGACATTGCTAAAGACTGGCTGCAAGCCTATTAGCATCCACATGTATAAATTTGTTACTAAATGGCTCCGCAACCTTGTACTGGATAAGCAGTCTGCTGGATGTTATTGTGGATCCTGTAAGAGTCTGAATGTTGCTCGGTGAAACCCAACCGCTCCCTGAAAGCCACCATTGAAAGGCTGAGGAAGAGCTTTTTTTCTCAAAGCAATTCAGACCCTAAATGAAGACACCAATGTTCCAACAATCTACACAACATACACATGTACAGCTTACATATGTATAAGTACCTGACAAACAACGAACATTCAAGACCTTGAAAGTCACGGTTATGCAGCAACAGAAAATGCTACAAAAACGAGAAACATTAGCTTGCTATGTAGCTTAGCCTGTAACATGGCTGCTAACCAAACAAATGATATCAATATGCTGATGCACATATCTATACACGGTCGAGTGAGAAATTAAAACTTCATCAGCATGTTCATCAGTAGTGCTTGAATAATTCTGAAAAAAAAACATTAACTTAGATACGGCTTTCATCACATTAAATTGCACAGGTGCTTAAAACTTTTCAGCCTAATGCAGCGACATCAACAGCAGATTGAGTAGAAGAGAACCGGTTTATTCACCAATTCTGCAAGGGCACAAGGGGCGGGATCTCGTGCTTAAATTGCAAAGGAACATTTAATTGCAAGTGGAATGGCACATACACTATATGGACAAAACTTTTAAGACACACCACTTAATCACTGAATTCAGGTGTTTTATTCAGACCCACTGTCACAGGTGAATAAAATCAAGCATCTAGCAATGCAGTCATGTTGTTTGTGAAAGAATGGGTCATTCAGATGAGCTCAACAAATTCAAGCGTGGTACTGCCATAGGAGGCCACCTTTGCAATAGTTCAGTTTGTAAAATTCCTTCCCTGCTAGATATTTCATGGTCAGTTGTAAGTGGCATTATTGCAAAGTGGAAACGTTTAGGAACAGTAACAGAGTGGGGTTGCCAAGTGTTGAGGCGCAGAGTGTGTAAAAGTCGCCAGTACTCTGTTGACTCAATACCTGCAGAGTTCCAAACCTCCTCTGGCATTAACCCCAGCACAAAAACTGTGCGTCGGGAGCTTCCATAGCTGAGCAGCTTCATGCGAGCCTCACATCACCAAATGCAATGGCAAGCATCAAATGGAGTGGTGTGAAGCACAACGCCACTGGACTTTGGAGCAGTGGAAACATATTCCATGGAGCGACAAATCACACTTCCCTGTCTGGCAGTCTGATGGACGAGTCTGAGATTGGTGGATACAAAGAGAACATTACCTGCCTGACTCTATAGTTGTGGCTAAGGGTTTTGAGAATGACACAAGTATTGGTTTTCACAAAGTTTGCTGCTTCAGTGTTTGTAAATCTTTTTGTCAGATGTTATACTGGTATACTGCTATACTGAAGTATAATTACAAATATTTCATAAGTGCCAAAGGCTTTTATTGACAGTTACATTAAGTTTATGCAAAGAGACAATATTTGCAATGTTGGTCCTTCTTTTTCAAGACCTCTGCAATTCGCCCTGGCATGCTGTTAATCAACTTTTGGGCCACATCCTGACTGATGGCAGCCCATTCTTGCATAATCAATGCTTGGAGTTTGTCAGAATTTGTGGGCTTTTGTTTGTCCACCCACCCCTTGAGGACTGACCACAAGTTCTCAATGGGATTAAGGTCTGGGGAGTTTCCTGGCCATGGACCCAAAATGTTGATGTTTTGTTCCCTGAGCCACTTAGTTATCACTATTGCCTTATGGCACGGTGCTCCATCATGCTGGAAAAGGGATTGTTCATCACCAAACTGTTCTTGGATGGTTGGGAGAAGTTGCTATCAGAGGATGTTTTGTACCATTCTTTATTCATGGCTGTGTTCTTAGGCAGAATTGTGAGTGAGCCCACTCCCTTGGCTGAGAAGCAAACCCACACATGAATGGTCTCAGGATGCTTTACTGTTGGCATGACACAGGACTGGTAGCGCTCACCTTTTCTTCTCCAGAAAATCTTTTTTTCGGATGCCCCAAGCAATCGGAAAGGGGATTCATCAGAGAAAATGACTTCACTACAGTCTTCAACAGTCCAATCCCTGTACCTTTTGCAGAATATCAGTCTGTCCCTGATGTTTTTTTGGAGAGAAGTAGCTTCTTTGTTGCCCTTCTTAGCACCAGGCCATCCTCCAAAAGTCTTCGCCTCACTGGACGTGCAGATGCACTCACATCTACCTACTGTCATTCCTGAGCAAGCCCTGCACTGGTGGTGCCCCGATCTCGCAGCTGAATCAACTTTAGGAGACAGTCCTGGCACTTGCTGGACTTTCTTGGGCGCCCTGAAGCCTTCTTCACTACAATTGAACCTCTCTCCTTGAAGTTCTTGATGATCCAATAAATGATTGATTTAGGTTCAGTTTTGCTAGCAGCAATATCCTTGTCTGTGAAGCCCTTTTTTGTGCAAAGCAATGGTGACTGCACATGTTTCCTTGCAGGTAACCATGGTTAACAGAGGAAGAACAATGATTTCAAGAACCACCCTCCTTTTAAAAGCATCCAGCCTGCCATTCTAACAATCTCTGCCAATCTCCAGCCTTGTCCTCGTCAACACTCTCACCTAATCACTGAAATGATGTTAGTGGGTTATTTTGTGGCAGGGCTGAAATGCAGTGGAAATCAGTTTTTTGGGATTAAGTTCATTTTCATGGCAAAGAATTGCAATTCATCTGATCACTCTTAACATTCTGGAGTATATGCAAATTGACATCATAAAAACTGAGGCATTCTAATAACTTTTGGCCATGGCTCTATTGTGCCAACTGTAAAGTTTGCTGGAGGAGGGATAATGGTATGGGGTTGTTTTTCAGGGGTTGTCTAGGCCCCTTAGTTCCAGTGAAAGGATCTCTTAATGCCTCAGCACAACAAGACATTTTGCACAATTCTATGCTTCCAATTTTGTGGGAACAGTTTGGGGAAGACCCTTTTCTGTTCAAGCATGACTGCGCCCCAGTGCACAGAGCAAGGTCAATAAAGACATGGTTGGGTGAGTTTGTTGTGGAAGACCTTTACTGGCTCGCACAGAGCCCTAACCTCAACCCTATCGAACACCTTTGGGATGAACAAGAGCAGAGATTGTGAGCCAGGTCTTCACGTACAACATCACACATGCTCACAAACTTCTGGATGAATGGGCAAAAATTCCCACAGACACACTGCAAAATCTTGTGGAAAGCCTTCCCAGAAGAGTTGCAGCTGTTTTAGCTGCAAAGGGGGGACCAACTCCATACTGATACCTATGGATTTAGAATGGGATGTAATACAAGTTCCTGTAGGTGTAATGGCCACAGTCTTTGAGTTAGGCAACCAAGCATTTCACTGCACACAGTACTGAGTATAACTGTATGTCAAATAATACTTTGATTGATTGATTGAATTCCAAATTATCTTCTTCTGTCATGTCATTAATCTCTTTTGACCTTCTCTCAGAAGTTAGAGAAATATTCAGATCTAATTAATTAAAAAACATCAACTACAGCTATTTTCAACCAAGTTTTATTTTTCATTTTGAAACCACTTAATATCATTCGAAATGTAATAATATATGTGAAAGTAGATAGATTGAAAGAAAAATAATGAGTTTCTTAGCATGATCAAACCACAGGAAATGAAAATAAAGTGTCTTGTTTATCAAAATCAACTGCTTAAGTTAAAAAAAATTGTATGCTAATGAAGAGGAAAGTGTTCTCTTAGTAAGCTGAAGATATGAGTTTCCAGTTCTCATTACAGCCTGTATGCTAATTGTTAATGATGTATAGGTTGGGTAATGAAGTAGCTATAAGGGGAGGGAATTGCTTTGATTGTACTGTGGGTAAAGATATTTGAACAAAATTTAATTACATCACCAGTTACTAATAATGATGAATTTCTAACTTGCAGTATATGCTGTATACCCCCTAAGAAAGCTCAGGATTTCCGTATACCCGCTTAAAACTTGCAATAATACACCATATACCCCCTAATAAAGCTCAGGATTTCTCTATACCTGCTTAAAATGTGCAATAATACACTGTATGCCCCCCTAAGAAAGCTCAGGATTTCTGTATACCCGCTTTAAACATGCAATAATACACCGTATACCCCCTAAGAAAGCTCAGGATTTCCGTATATCCGCTTAAAACATGCAATAATACACCGTATACCCCCTAAGAAAGCTCAGGATTTCCGTATACCCGCTTAAAATATGCAATGATATGGTGTTTACCCTCGAAGAAAGCTCAGGATTTCTGTATTACTTAGAAATGTACAAGGAATCAAGGATGCATATGTTTTATGACAGAAATTTCTCGAGCTAATTGTTTTCACAAACACTGGATTGGGAGAATGCAAGTTCAGTCGAATATGAAAGAAAAACATTTCAGTGAATCAGACAGCCGTGCCTCATAGAGGCATCAAAAAGACACCATCAAAAAGAGAGAAAACCTCCAATAAGAACTGCCCACTAGTAAGATGCAATCTGGCAATTAGTAACATAGCAAGAGCTTTTCCTTCAGAAAACACGCACAGTGCACATCACAATGAAGACCATCATCCTGAGGTGATCAATGAACATTTGCAGTTCTCTTTGTAATGCATGTATCCCAAACTCCAAATGAGGATGTTTCACTTTCTTGAGGCATGTGGTCCTTACAGCGGTCTGTTCCACCAGTGCAAATATTTCATCTCCATCCCCCTTCCAGCTTTTATTTTCAGTGAAATGACTGTAACAAAGGATGGCATAACAGGGCCATGACGCCATTCTAACCCTAAAAATCAACATATTCAACTACATGTGCTACACTCTACCTTATCTGTATTGTGCAGCTGTTTTCTGAACTGGTGTGATGTATATATAGCATGTGTATTCAGCTTGTAAAGGGATCACACGAAACCTTACTTCACAGAAAGGCCCATTGAAGTGGTCTTGAAAAACTCCTGTAAAGCTTAATTCTCCTAATTCCATTCAGCAGACTGGAAACTGACCTGATGAATCAGTCTCTGGAAATCATTATTCTCAGGACAGGGGGAAATGGACCATTCCAGGAGTGATGATCAACCCAATGGGAGGACAAGCTCAGATTTCATTTTTACATTTTGCATCCCATTTATGTGTTCTGCTGCTATGTAAGTCAATCCCACGCAAGGAGATTCATTAACCCCTCTGTCTTCATTTAAAGCACTTATCACCTCTATGCCCAGCTGCCAATACAAGCAGCACCAATCACTGGACAACCACCTGCTCCTGGTACAAGGAACTTATGGTAAAACAGGGCCTTTGTTTGCTGTGTCTCATTTGACATAGAGCAACGTTTTCCAATCCAGTCCTCGGGGATCCACAGACAGTCCACGTTTTTGCTCCCTCCCAGCTCCCGGCAGGACTTTCTGGCAGGGAGCAAAAACATGGACCATTGGACAGATTGGGAAACACTGACATAGAGAGAACACAGAGAGTTCCTTAGGCTCTGAGTGTCTTTCATGCTCCCCACAATCATATACTGAGTATGTTTCAGCTGTACCATTAGTTAACGAGTGCAACAGCCCTAAAGAAAACAGATCCCTAAAACTATAAGGCTTTTGAGGTACAGACAGCTGTTGGCATGTCTACAGAACTTTTTTAAGAAGCATTTTCGCACAATTGTGGAAAAAGGTGCAAAAGTGAACACAAAGGCTTCGTGTAGACGGAACAGTTGGGTAACGCTATCCAAGGAATGGCATACACCGAGGATTCTCACCTCAAAGAGCCGCAAGACGTTGGCCACCATGATGGACACGGAGCTGGCAGATGCCCCGATGACACCCACCACGCGCTCTGGCTTTCGGATGATGGGTGGCTCACCATTGGAGCAGCGTATGTCAGAGGTGTCCTTCTGAATAAGCGCTTGAACAAAGGTGAGAGACTGTTCTAGAGCATAAGTGTCCCTTGAGCAGGTATCAAGGATACGTGCGCCCAGGGTGATGTTGGGGAGTAGATCCGGGTCACTGTTGATCTGATCCACGGCATAGAGCATGGCCTCCATCCGGTGAATTCCTTTCTCCTTCTTTATCTCTCCACATGGAACTCCTGCAGGCCCTCTGGCATGGACTGGGAACAGCCCTCCCAGCGTGATGTCACCCTCTATCTTGATAGAGTGGGGCTGGGTACCTTGGTGTGCCCATAGCCCTGGGCTCAGTCCCATCCACAACATCCACAGAAGCTGGGGCAAAGCAATGGAATGACAGCTGGTCCATTGAAATGCCCAAATTATTCCACAGTAATGATGTAGCAGCGACTTTGGTGAGTATCGTGTCATGGTCATCACCAACAAACTCAAAAACTTTTATCTAACGGCTAAAGACTTCACCTTCTACCCAAAGCACCTGTATGGGAAAAGAGAAATTGAAAGTATTACAGAGGAGCTAATCACCATTTTCTTTGCTCGGGGGCTTTTCAAGTCACGACAAGAGGATTTAATTTCTAGGAAAGGGAGCAAACTCAAGTAGTGTCACGTGTTTGATATCCCAGATGACTTTAATATGCTTTAAATTTGCGTAAAATTAGCACGGAAAAAGAGGAATGTGAGGCTGAGAGTAGATTTTTTTCCCCCTCCTGATGTACAAATAAGTACAAATGGATGCTACAGTTACAAGCACTTAGACTTCTGCAATAATATTACATATCAGTTTTAGGACAGCTATAATTGAAAGCACTTTTTAGATCAGTCAGTGATGAAAAGGAGCAGTGAAGTCACAGTCCTGTGACTATACACTTTGGAATACAATCTGTCTCATATTTTCAGCCCTATCCTGTTTTGTCTGTGCAAACAGTGTGATGGTGTCATGGGTAGAATTTTGGGGGGATGGGGGATTGCACCCCCCCCCCCAATAATCAAAACAAGCCAAAATAACCACCTTAAATGGGTGGAGACCTCCACCCTACCAATACTCAACCCAAACTTGCTCTTGGTTGGAGTGCATGTGTTTGTATACTCTACAGACAGCGGCAAGTGGGAATTACACCCTGACAGTTTCTTAGGAACCTTTTTTTAAACACTACACCCGAAGGATTCATACGTAGCAGATGAGATTAGCTGCAAATCATTCTGGATGCAAATATCTACAGACTCAGCTCAGATTATGTTACTTCTATGTCTGGCTAAGCCTGAGGCTCCATTTCCAGGGATGAAAGCTTAATGAGAGCAGGTGTATTTTGTTATGGACTCTGCGTGTCTATGCATTCTGTGACTGGACGCATTTAAGCAATGTACTTTGTGTAGTTCTGGGAAATGGTGAGTGCAAGCTTCCAATTAATATCATATCCTTCACTGAGACTGATGTCAGTCTAGGATGAACTGTCAGGGTGATGATGTGAGAGGGGTACCTTGCCCCCTTCCCATTACAAGGGGCGAGGCAGTGGTGCCAAGCTGTGGCAGACACACAAGTATTATGCAAGGCTTAGCAGGGTTTCATGACACCTTAGAGAGAGCCAGTGGAGTGTGTCAGGCTCAGGAAAACTGCAAAATGATGCAAATTCTGAGCCTTTGAGTATTGCACTCAGCAATATCCCGAGACGCGCATCGCAGGGAGCTGCGATGCTCATCTTGCGCATTTTTCATACTGCTTAGAAAGCCCTGAAGGAGAATGCCCTCCACTTAAATAAAAAGATGACTTTTCACCTGTTTGCTGCATTTTGCAATTGCATTTATTTATTTATTTTTACATGCCTGTGAGGAAAATATATCTTTCTGATTTGGAAGAAATAGGAGTTAGGAGAGCAATTAAGAAATTCATGACTGCAAAATAATAATGTTTGGGTAATTAAGAAACAATTGTTCAAAAAAGTAATATGTCACTGCTAATAGCAACTCATAAGAGCTAAAACAGCGTTTGCCTGTGTGACTGAGCTACTTTACAGGCCACACCAGTATTCTTGACTAAATTATTTTCTCTTTTATTCTCCTTCTGCTGCGAGCTCAGATTAAATGCATTAATGAAATCGTGGCAGTATTGAAACCATACAGGATGTTACCTTTCCCCCTTCGGTGCCTTTTTTCAGTTTGTGCCTTGGGGATTATATAGCTGGCTCTCTCTTCATTTTGCAAACAGCTGACACCACACAACCACACTAAAATCCACAAGGGTTTAAATACAATTCACTGCACAGGCAGCGGAATGACCCACTTCTATATGATGGACACTGGATGGCTTTGTCTGTCTGCTTTGAGAAAGTGAGCCTGTGCACCATTTACAGAGTGAACACTGCATTTATTGCTGCATGCCAATTATCATGGAAAAATGACTATTATAGAAACAGTTACTACCATGATCACTACACTCATACCATGTTGCCTGCTTGGCTTTCACTAAATGAAAGGACCCCTTTTTCCTATCTGCTAAAACATTTTCCAGTCTGGAAACACAAAGGCAGGGCATCGATAAAATTTACAAGCTTCAGTTTACTCAATGAACGAACAGGTGTAAGAGCTGTGCACTGTAAACAAAGACAATAATCATAATATTGATCAAGCGGGAATTTCAACTTCCAAATCAGCACACAGAGCACAGTGTGAAAGGACAATACAGGTAAAACTACTAAATAAATATGCTGATAGATGAATGAGAAGGCCTACTATATGCATGTGTATGCATGATCAATTTAATGAGACACAAATAAGTCATAAGTGCTAAGAAACAATATATAACTACAGCTATAATGAGGGATTGAAATACCTGGTACCCTTAAAAGCGATACGTAAGGCAATCAATTGTTGTAACAGCGTGAATGTGTACATATTTTATGTGCATTTCTGCTGATATGACAAGAAATAATCGTGCATTTTAACCTTTATATGCTAATTCGTACTTCATTTGCGGTATAGAGGTTAAAATGCACAATAACTTCTTGTCATATCAGCGCAAATGCGCATAAAATAAATACGCATTCATGGTGTTACAACAATCGATTGCCGCACGTATCACTTTTAAAGGTGAATGCGTATTTGCATACCAGTTATGTCAATCTCAGGCTATAATTTCTGTGGATGAAGGGCACAGCCATCTTGGAATTCTGAGGATGGAGTTGTAGAGGATCCTCTTACTTTTTGATTCAGAACTCCAACTTCAGGCATTCCAGATGAAATTTCTGGCTATGAACTCAGAAATTTGTACTTGCCAGTTCAAACAGAACGCACATCCTGATTACAGATAAGCACTTTGAAGGTGATGGGTGACCTTCAGAGACTGTCTCTGGGGTGTCCCGTGTTGAGTGCCCTGTAAGAGAGCCAACCCTAATGACAAATGGTGTTTAGTAGCCTTGCAGTCCCGTTCACAATTCTGCTTCCCTATCAGACACAGCATAACAAATTATCCCAGCTACTGTCCTGCAGAATATCCCCAATAACTTGCTGCAACAATTCTAATTTCTAATGAATGACAATCACAGTATACTAAAACTTCAGAAGATTACAACATTATGCCAATTAAATCCATGCTTATGTGATTTAGTGATCAAATTTAAAAAAAAAAATTCTTAACCTTGTTTGTACACTAGTGCTGAGACAGTAACTACTAGAGATGCTAAGTCGCTGTCACCTTTCCAAATCCGGCCAGCCAGCAAATACTCCCAAAAGATAATTAAAGTGTATTGTAATGTCTGGCAAACTGAGGCATTGAGGTGGCAGTGAAAGACAAAGAAGACTTAAAAGAGAATGGATGCCATTTTATTGAATTTTATAAGGACTAACACAGGACTAACACAAGCACTAAACACATAACGGGGAAACACAGGGAGGTCTGACTCCGGAAGGTAAGGCACACCACACGGTGGGTAATTTATGCAATGGCTGAAAAGACGCTAGGATGGAACAGTTCACGCAAGACACAAGCAAGGGCACAAACAACAACTGAAAACACAACAAGTATTAACAATAACACAAACAAGGGTCAGGTCAGGTCGGGAAGCATGCACTGGTATAGCACGTTGCCGCACCTACCACATGACGGAACACCTCAGGATCCCGGTTGGTGCTCCCCAGGTTGACACATGGTCAAGTCCCAACCTCCAAAAATGGCTGTCTATCTGCTGCAGCCAGTTGTTACGTGGGCATCCCCTTGGCCACCAGTCCAGCCACATGGGTCCTCCGCAATGAGGATTTTGCGAGCCGGATCACCCTCAAGGAAATGCACCACATGGCCGTAGTGCCATAACTGACGCTCCCTCATGATGTAGGTAATGTGCCTCATTTGAGACTCCCTGAGCAACCGCTCATTTGACACAAAGTCAAACCAGCGGTACCCAAGGATTCTCCAAAGAAACACAGTCTTTGTCTCAGGTCACTGAATAGCGTCCAACTCTTGCAGACATACAGCAAAACAGGGAGCACCAGGACTCTAAAGACTTGGACCTTCGTCCTCTTGCAAAGATATCGGGAACGCCACACACCCCTTCCAGCGACCTCATGACCCTCCATGCTCTCCCAGTCTGTCTACTGACTTCATAAGAAGAGTCAACAGAGAAATTAATGTCGCTGCTAAGGTAAGTGAACCTCTCGACGAGGTCGACATTCACCCCGCAGACAGACAGGCCGTTAAAGGCCTGGATCTTGGTTTTTATCCAGGACACTCATAAGCCCAGACACTCAGACTCCTCGCTCAGTCTCTTGAGAGCCTTGATTAGAGCCCTCTTTGACTCTGCAAAGATCACAGCATCATCGGCAAAGTCAAGATCAGTGACTCTTTCATCACCAATAAACACAACCCTGCTCAGCACCCAGTCCATGCAAGCACTGAACAGAGTAGGAGCAAGAACACACCCCTGATGAACCCCAAAATCAACTGGGATGAATGCAGAGGTTCTGCCTCAACTCTTCAGAGTACTCACAGTACCAGTTTACAGGCCAGCTATGATGTCCAGCAACTTCTCAGGATGTCCCACAGGGCAGCTCGATCAGCAGTCGAACGCTTCATGAAAATCAACAAATGCTGCAAAGAAACCCTGCCAATATTCACGTATGTGCTTAATGAGAATCCTCAGTGCCAGGATGCGGTAAGACTTCGGGATCCTTGGGTGACTTTAAAGGCGCCTTATAAATAAAATGTATTATTATTATTATTATTATTATTATTATTCTTAGGTCTAAAACCAGACTGCTCTGGTCACTGGTAAGTGAGCAAGTGATCATGGACCCTGTTGAGGATAACCCTAGCAAGGACTAATCCAGGCCATCACCCTTCCCTTTCCAGATACAGACAAGAAGTCCCATTTTCCAGTCAGCTGGGATGACACCCGTCTCATAGATGGAAGCAAAGATTGCTTGCGATGCCAGCAGGACAGCGTTACCACCAGCCTAGAGAAGTTCACCCTAGATACTACAGATCCCTAGGGCTCTCCTTACCCCAAAATTATTCACCATTTGTGCAACCTCAGTGAGATTACATGGTTCACAGCTATTCAGAGGATCAGCCTCAAGAACTACAGACCCAGAGATCAACTTTAAACAGCTGCTCAAAAAAAAGTACAAAGTCCCTCCGACAGAAGAGGAAAACAGTCTTCATGCCTGAGACACAAGATGTCTTACATGACTACCCAGGTGGGCCGCCTCAGATTAGGACCCGAGTGCTGCCGTGCAGCGGTCAACACCTCAGCACCACACCAGTTCGAACCCTAACAGGCCTGACCCCACTGGCTCTCTTCCGGCTTCAACTCTTCCAAGGATGAGGCTCCCAAGGGCTTTCCTCTATCTCCTTCAAGATGCGTGCAGCCTTCCTGTGGGCGGCTGCAGCAGAGCTATTCCCGTGGAGAGCAGAAAAGAGTCCTGTCTGCTTTGTCGGAGGTGTGTGAAGTTTTTGCGGTGGCTGTAGTGCCAATCCCACCACCAAAACTCTCCCTGCAAGTTGGAGGACTGCTTGCAGGGCCAGATGCAGGACAGACTAACATCCAAGGGGCTATTTACATTTTCCCAGCATGCTCCGGCACAATATATTGTGTTATGAATGTTAAATAAGAAATTTGTTGTTTGCTTTAAAATGAAATGCATACATATCCATGCAACTAAGCAATAGCCTACTTTAAGTCTTACATATATTAAATGAATTCAACTACTTCAAGCAATCAATTTGGACAGATCACTCTCCCACACGCCAAGACAACACACAGGAATTGGGTGCGATTGGTCACACAAATTTGTAAACATAACCCAAAGTCAAATTTAGAGCTTTCCGCTGACAGGTCATAGTACCCCACCACTCTCCGGATTCACAGATATTCATTTACTGTTGCGCAGTTCTGACTTATCAGCACGTTACCCAGCTGACTAGTCCATTCTAGTTATTTGTCAGCACACACATATGCACCGTGGACCTAGCTAATGCCACACCAGAGTTCTGTGCTGTCTGCTATATCACTATAAGTGGCTGAGCAAGGGGAGGCTGACATAAGATGGCAGCGAATAAATGGCCATTTTACGCAGATTAGCATCTCAATGAGAAAATGTGCTCTCCCAATGACATGTATACTCTCTCTGGGCATATGCATGTTAAGCATTTTATTTTTAAATCTTTTGCCTTTGAATCCCACTGTTGCAGTTCAATTGGTTTAGTCATGTTAATAATTACATGGTCCATTATTTATTTATTGAGCGCTTTTGTAGTTGAATGTGTGGTGTCCTTATCAAACTAAACTCCCTCAGAAAGCTAGCTGGCTGCTCTGGCTTGTTGTTTTTTGTTGACTCAGGGAATCTTCGGCTTTAAGTTCTTCAGTGCTCACACTTGCAATGGGTTAAGTTCTTGCACTTGCTGCATGTGTTTGTTACATGGCACCATTTTGGCATGAGCGCCGGAAAATGCCACACAGCAAAATGCCCCACACCATTCGAGATTAATACACCCGCCATACCCAAAGCGGCACGGGAGCCATGCCATACCTGAACCACTCAAACTGGCCGAAAATCCACACCGCTCATTACCTGATTTGCCATGAGGCAGAGTCTAACTGGATTTAATCAAAATCTAGCATTAAAAAAGCATTAAAGCCCTTCTGGCGAAAACAAAATAATGGAAAGAACAAAAGTGCAGCCACTGTGTAAAATAAGGACTCTTTCCTACTGCTCAATTATTTTATTTAATGAATGTTTTACACTGAGGAACCTACAAGTAATTGTCCCAAACTTTTACTTTGGGTTCTCTTGTAAAGTGATAGCTATGGGGGCAGTGTGTGACTCAGTGGGCTAAGCCTGTGTGCCTGTAATCAGAAGGTCACCGGTTCAGCCACAGCGTCTCTGTAGGTCCTTGAGCAAGGCCCTTAACCCCCAGCTCCCTAGACGCCCCAACAGGAGGCTGCCCTTCACAGACAGCTTACTCTACAAAGAGCAAGTTGATGGAGGTGTAAAGACAAAGATCAATAAAAGTATCAGTTATTATTATTATTATTATTATTATTATTATTATCATGTACGACTGCATGTAATTCCTTGTGGCACAAATGAACTAGCATGATCTGGAGTAGAGAGTAAAACGACACAAAAAACCCAATCAAGTTAACAGCTGCCAAGATTTTCATTTATAGCACACATATAACCAAGGGAAGACATTCAGAAGTAGCCAAGTTTGCTAATTTAGAAGGAGCTGTATGTGGCTATAGACTTAAATATACTGTAATCACCAAACCCTATAAACAAATTAACTATAACAAGAAGCATATATGCATTCTGTGCCCACTTGACTAGGTCCACCTGCTTGTTAATTCAAACAGCCTGCATACAGCAATCGGACAGGGGCAAGGGGTTCAGTTACTGTTTGGCTAAACCTTAGAAGGCCACCAAATGTGGTCCAAGTAATTTTTAATGTGGTTTGATTGCTTTTGCCAGATGTGACGGTTTCAGCATCTTAGAAACAGCCACTGTCCCGGAACTTTCACACAGTGTGTACAGTTTACCGAGAATGGTACAATAAAGGAAAAATATCCAGTCAGTGTGGGTGAAAACACCTGGTTAATGAGAGATCAGGCGAGAATGGATAGACTCATTAAAACTAACAGGAAGGTCACAAATGCAAAGAAAAAATGGTACAGCACAACGGTGGTGGACAAAAAGGCTCCTTCAAATACACAACTACTTGTTCTGGAGGCAAGAGCCCAAAATTAAACAAACTCACTGGGAAGAGTAATGGCTATATTCAGTGATGTGTACAGCACTGTGTTTCAGCATCTTTGTGTAAAATGCAAGCATTTAACCAGGAGAATCATTTTTAGATTATTAATGGCTTGTTGAAAGACTTGGTAGCCTGTAGATATCATGGCACATTGAAAACCAAGTCAAATGGCAATACAGGTAATTCCACTGATGTGCCACAAGGGGGACCTCTTCACAGACAGGTGGGTGGCAAGATCATGTCATATAGTCGTTTTCTAGGAATAGAGACTAAGAGTCATAATTCTGGCTGACAGCTGTGTGCGGAACTGACATTTGTTGCATGCTAAGAGAGTGTGGAAGACATCACAATTAATTTGCCAGGCTGAAAAAGCTTAACATAATTCAACACAGTGTATGACGTCCAAGAGAAATTTGACTGGACGTTTCATTTTATTATTCTATGAGAAATATCCTCAAAATTTCCCAAAGGCAGACTGCTGTTGGAGCCTCAGCAACATTGCTATAGCATGCAAAACTCAGAACAAAAATAACTAGTGAGATTTTACAAGTGCAGCACCGTGTATTGAAGTTCTTAAATATTTCCTAAACTATAGTGGAACCTCGAACTTAATCCGTTCCAGAAAGCTCTGGGAGAACTAATTTGGTTGAAACCCGAATCAATTTTTCCCGTAAGAAATAATTTAAATTGGATTAAACCCCCCAAATGATTGCCTATTTAAATTGGATTAATCCCCCAAATGATTGCCTATTTAAACCTGTATGTATACATACATAATGCTAAAACCATAAAGAAAAACTTTAAAACCCATAAATTTATTAAATAAATGAAAATTGAACTGCACTTTACCTGTACTGTGGAGAGCTTACGGCATACAATTATTTCCTTGCTCTATCGTGGTTCTCACAACTTTACTTTTTGGTTTGCTGCTATCACTAACCTTTGGATGACCCATAGTGGCTTATTTAAAAGCAAAATAAGAGCAACAAAAGCAAAGAACACGAGAATATTCACAGCACAAGCGGAAATGTTCACTACGCGAGCGTTAGCGGTAGACTGGCTTTTATACTGTATGCACGCGTTCTCTCATTTGTTTATGCGTAAAGACGCGTGCTTTAGCGCGAAAGAGTCATTTGGTCGAGAACCGAAAATACGTTCGACAGCCGAGACAATTTTTTACCGAACAATATGGTCCGAAAACCATACTGTACGAGATGTGAGACGTTGAAGAACCGAGGTTCCACTGTATTTCCATGACTGCCATATTCTTCTATGTCTAAATATTGATTTCCATATCACACACAAAATAGTTTCATGCAACTCCATACATGAGTCCCCTGGACCACAGACCTACAAAATAATATGAATAATAAAAAAATATAAAAATATAATAGAATATTAACATTATAACAACATTTTTTTAATACTTACAGCCCTCTTTGAATTCATATTTGTTTGTTTAGACAGTGTAATCAGTCCTATTTGATTTTCCACAAGATCAAATTATCCTGAATGAATCTGTTTCTTGGACTAACAAAGTAGAGGGTCCCTCACTCAGCCAGACAAGGTAGTGTTCCCAGTCTCAGGAGTCACCTGTATTGGGTATCATGGACCAACAGGGGTGGGAGGCAGCATGGGGGTGCAGTGGTTAGCACTGTTGCCTTACCTCTCTGGAACCAGGGTTTGAGTCTCCACCATGGCTCCATGTGTGTGCAGTTTGCATGTTCTCCCCGTGTCATTGTGGGGTTTCCACCAGGTACTCCAGTGCCCCCCCCCCAGTCCTAAAACATGCTTAGGTTAATTGGAGTTGCCAAATTGCCCATTGGTATGCACAGGTGGGCAAATGATGTGTGAGTGTGCCCTGTGAGGGATTGGCACCCCATCCTGGGGATTTCCCTGCCTTTCCCCCACAATTTCTGGGATAGGCTCCAGACCCCCCCAAGCACGAAAAGGACAAGCAGTTACAAAAAATGGATGGATGGATAGATGGATGGACCAACAGGGGTGACAAGATTCTGAGTTTCCCACTGCAAGCAATAAAACATAGTATTGAATAGGTGTAGTACACATAATGTGAATGACAAAGCCTTCCATTTTGTTAATGTTATGTAAATGATATGATTGAAGTTGATTTGAACTGAAGTTCCTGATTCCTGTCAGGATCCATCCCTGCCTTGTCTGTCATCTTCCCATTTGGCCAGAAGGTGTCCCTGGCCATCCCATCTTTTTTGCTGTGTTTTGTAAGTTTAACGTCCTTCTGTGTTCCTAGTATGTTCCCTTGCTCCCAGGGCATGATTAAATAGGCTAAGCACGCAGTTGAGATAAAGTTTCAATAAAATCCATTCTGTTTCCAAGCTACACTGTAAATCGTCCCTTACTGTTTGTGTGACAGAATGACTGTCCAACCTAAACAATTCCGAGGCTTTGCTAAGGAGCCTCTTGCGCTACACTACTTCAAGACTCCTCCCCGGGTTCGAGCCTCACATCCTTAATCCCCGATGATTCATGGACAATTCTGTCATCAACCCACTGAGTGATTGCGACCAGTCGCTAGATAGCTGGGTGAGCCCAACAATCTCTTCATGTTTATCCCTGTTCCAGTGGTGTACTGGCCAGAGTGATGGGCTGAGAAGCTGGAGGTACTGGTTTCAATCCCAATACCATGGTATTATTCCCAATGTGCCTTGACAGCCTCCTGAAATTTGGAGGACATCATTCCCCACAGATCCAGGTCAAAAGGAATGCATCCTCCTGCCCTATGGAGTGGTCCCTCACAGTCCTATACCAGGGACCCTGATGGCATCATGCTGGAAATGTGATCCCCAGAGTCTGGAATCTGTAGCTTAGGTACATCCTGCACCACATAGTGCCAAGCAATTACCTGAGTCCCTGCAGGAACCAGCTCATGCCAAGAAAAAGGTCATCTTGCCAGAGTCCCAGGTTCCTAGCTTAGATGAAGCTTTGCATCTAGTAGAAGGCCCAGAAGCTGCTGACTCCCCAGAGGAGGCTGCACCACCTGACTCATCAACTGCCATGTTAGTGTCTGATTCCCCAAATGCTCTGCTAACATCTGACACCCTGGTTGCTCTGATCTGCACTTGCTTCGCTGCCAATGCTGTTTTCCTTGCAGTTTTCAGCACTTGTTGTCCCAATTGCGCCTTCAGTGCCCGTGTCCCTTGTTGTGTTTCCAGCACCTGTTTCCACTGCCGCCTGGCCAGTGCCTGTCTTGCCAGCTTCCTTGCCGGCACCCTTCCCACCAGCTGCCTCACCAGCAAATTCGGTTAAGCTACGCCCAGAGGATGCCCTGCCAGGGGATCTGGAGTGGGATCCCATGAGGAGTACACGTCTGCAGCCACCCTTCTCAGGCCCCACCGCTCTCAGCCCCCTTCCGGTTCATGATTGCACCAGGGTTAGGGCAAATCCAGAATTAATTCAGCAGTTCTACTCCAACTCAGGAAATGGAACTGAAGTTGGAATTAAAATCTCCCTGAAATTCAAATTAAATTCCAATTCTGTTCCCCATAGTTTTTTTCCAATCCCAACTTAAGTTCCATTCCCTAATTTCGATTGGAATTGATGAATGAATTCCAGAAGGCCCCAACCCTGAATTGCACAGAACAATTCACCATTCTCAGGCCTTGCCACCCATAGGACCCCGTATGCACAGGAGAGTAAAAGAACAAAATTACTATTACTATTTTTATCCTGATGCAAATATAATGTATACAGAATGACTAACTCAACAGATAATGCGGTAGATGTTTCCAAATCATTATACCATCAAGAATATTATAACTAATGTCCAGAATGCTTCAGATTTTAAAAGTCATCAATGAATGTCTTAGCACTACAAGTTATCGTAGACACCTGCTGATATCAATAAAAATGATATTTGCATTTTTTTGTGTGATTTTTTATGCATACACAGTAAAACTTTAAACAGGAATATTAAATTAAAAATAACATATCAACATATGTTTAGATTTATAATAGACTGACAATCATGAAACATAGATCATGCACAAATACAGTATATGCGTGGGATTTTTTTTTCCCCCAAACACATTAAACAGACAAACCACACTTTGGAAATTCATTAAATGGATCAAGAACATTTCTTTGTCCACTGTGCATGGTATTTACCCTCGGGTTCTAGACCTAATCAGGGACGGATTATGGGTTGTGTGGGCCCCTGGGCAAAACGTTCCCTCCCATTGTGGATTTGTGGCTAGTCTCTGTTGGTTATTTTAGATATCAGTTTCCCCAATGTTGTGTTTGTGTTTATATTTCTGTATTGTTCATGTTCGCTTTTGTTCTTGGTTTTCCCCCCTTGTACCCAGTTCATTATCAGTTTACATATGTGCTTGTCTTTGCTCTATGCTTTTGTCAGTCATTGTGTTTGTTTCACCACAAGCTACCCTGATATGAAGATGATGTTTGTGGTGCTTATTGTGCTTCCCCCAGCCCTTCCTGGTGTCAGTGTAAGTCCTTGTTACTTGTTTCACCCTCCTACTTTGTGTCTTGACCTCTTGTGGTCCCTTTTGTTTCTAGGGTCATTTCAGTTCAGTCTCAGTCAAATCCCTTCTGTTTCCAAGCCGCATTGTAGATCATCCCTGACCCTGCTCTTGTGACATTCCCTGTTATTCTGCCTCTATTTAATAAATGCACAGTAGCAATAAAATCAAATTAGCATTATGTGCATTTTCAGTTCTAATATTTAATTTCTAACTCAGGTCACGGCTGGAAAACCTACTATCAGTCATTCATTTTGGGATTCAACATCAATCATACAAAACTGATGGATTTTTAGCTCCTTTGTTTGGTTGGCAAATCTGGGCTGGCTTGTGCTCTGCATATTGTTAACTGCAGCATAAGATTAACCACAAGAAAATCTAGCTGGAGCACTGCTGCAAAGGCAGGGTCTAATAGGCCAGCGAATGACACTCTATGGCATATAAATCACCTGCCATGGGTGAAGCTTAGCTGCAAAAAAACAGATTATAACACATACAAAGGTTTGCTATTTTGCAGTTTTGATAGTCAGTCTGTACTTAAACCCCCAAAAGTTAAGCTGTCTTTTGAAGAACAGCAGCCGCATCGGTGCTCAGTCAGTGTTTCAGAAACCTGCACCTTGTATTTGTATCTTTCTGGGGGAAAAAATACATGCAGTAGAGCACCTGCTGTGATGGAAATGCTCTGGAAGGCTTTGGCCAATGGCGCTTGTCTTTGGTCATTTCATGATGCTATGGCCCACAGCTGTCTCATGTCCGAATTTCTTTTTGTCATCCCTTCCCTTCATTATTCCTCTGGGCGACTCTTGAGTAGGTTGTCTTTTCCCTCCCTCACTTCCACGAACCGGTTCGCTCCACTGGCAGTGCACTGGATGCGGCTTAACTTCGGGAACGAGTTCAGGCAACATGGTCTTGCTTACTAGAGCATTACGGTGCCAAGTTGGCAAGTACTGCTTCCATTTCTCATGTTGTGTCTTAAGTTTCTCTTCTCCAGATGTTGGGGAATGACCCGACTGGCAGCAAGGAGGCTTTTCTCTCACTGTAAAGAAACCCTTAAATGTGCCACATTTTGAGCGTACCTCCATAATATTGATGTCTTACTGTGCTGTGCTATGTTATGACTAGTTTGTCCTTGATGAAATTATATGTGACAGTTAGCTCTGACAAACAAACCAAAAAATTTTATAATTACCCAAAAAGTACCCGTGGGACAGAAGAAACACAGAGCAGCCCTAATCTTGATTATAGGGAAAAGCCATTTTATGAAAAAAATGTGTGGATTTTTTCCCCAAAGTGGGTGATGAGTTTTATATTAAATATTTAGTTATTTTAAAAGCACCTTTTAAAATGAAATAGTGCTTCAGTCTTGCTTTTTGTTTGCTTGGTAACTATACTAAACAGAATAGAAAATACAAAGGATTATACATGTGCAGTAATTAAAGTGATGCATGTAGACCTGGTATCCGGCCATTCTGGACTATTAAAAGCAGTTAGGATGAGTCACGCTGCACATACACTGCTTGCAGTAATGCAGACATTTGGTATCGACTTAAGACCACATTTTGTGTGAGTGACACACTCTACCTGATTATTCAGCCAAGGCCCAGACCTAAAAAAAGCTCTTGTCTGTAAAGGTGAACCGTCCCAGATTAAAGCTGTGCTAACCAGTGCACTCAGGCAAATAGGCCAGCAACCCGCATCATCCAGCTACAGCAACCACCCAAGGCCCATCCGCACCGGCACAATGACAGAGGCAATGCCTCACCCCCATGGACTTTTAAGGTTCCACAAGGCACGGGCCAGAATCGCACTAAGTAAGCAGGGAGAGGTGCAATTCCCCCTGTAGCCATGTATCTGGAGTCATAACTCTGACAGTGTCTTCCGTGAAGCTACCCTGAAATGGTTTATTTCCCAAAAATTCCCTATGAATCAACATCAGGAAGACGGTCGAACACAGTCAAGGTCTAAAAATGATTTTCAGCTATGAAAAACATAAACAGGAATATCAACACCAAAATGTGATTGTGAAACGCAGGAGGGTGTGGATGTTTCGGGGGAGGAGTGAGGTCAGGGAAAAGGCTGTTCTAGTCACTTGTAACTAACTTACAGTTATCAAATTGAGTTTCTTCTGTGGGTCTGAGGGAGATGCTAGGATCAATGCTTCTTTTTCTGCTGTGAACCTGTTTCTTAAGTTAGAGAGAAACACATGTGCAGTATTTTGTATTGTGTTCAGTTTCACCAACTTTTTCCATGAGGCGAAGCAATAGAAACAGCGCTGGGTGAACTAATATTTTATGTTAAATGTGGGGGGGTCCTAAACGAATAATTATGAAATGTGAGGGGGACGTTAATGGTGGCGACACCCATGCATAGGTGGTAATTAGTTGAAAAACATTTTAAACTGAAATTGAGAAAGACCTGAAAGTATGGAGTACTCTTCCTGTCAGTGCAGTGCAAGCTAAAACCTTGGATTCCTTTAAATCGGAGCTAGATAAGATTTTAACAACTTTGAGCTATTAGTTAAGTTTTTCCCAAACGAGCTTGATGGGTCGAATGGCCTCCTCTCATTTGTAAATTTATGTTCTTATGGGAAAAATGCTAATGCTAACTACTGTATGACATCCTTAGCCTCTAATCAACTCTAACTATAACCATAGGAAACCTAATAAAATGTTAGACTTTTGCCATTTGTCATAGTTTTTTGATTGCAGTCATGGATTTTTAGAAAATTGAGTTTTCCCATAAGGTCAAAAATGGGCATTCATGACATTGTGGGGACATTTGGTCCCCACAATGTAATGGATTGCATTTATATAGCGCATTTTCTACTCCTACGAGCACTCAAAGCACTTCACATTTTTTGCCTCATATTCACACTCTCATTCACACACCAATGGCAGAGGCTGCTACGCAAGGCACCAATCTGCTCACCGGGAACAATTTGGGGTTCAGTGTCTTGCTCAAGGACACTTCGATAGGGTCAGGAGGAGCCAGGGCTCAAACCCACAACCCTCTGGTTGCCAAATGGTAGCACTATCTCCTGCACCACCATCACCCAGGACCACACGCACACATACACATACACACACATGCTAAGGGCAATTTGAAGATTTGGACTGCTTTTAATCAGTGGTTACCAACTGGCTACATCCGGACCGAAATACAACTGAATCTGGGCCACACAAGTGACTCCCCTCACCCAAGTTGGCAAATTGTTTCGGACGCACTGGACCTTGGCTTTATGTTGCTGATACCTGCTGGGAAAAATAGCTGGGGACCTCTGCTCTAAATTATGTTTCTTTTGACTGTGGAAGGGGTGTAAATGTAAAAAAACTAAAGACTAACATTTATTGAAAATGTTTAAATGTAGATGGTGCTTTTTGGATGGGTCTCTTTTTCAAAGCCAGCTGATAGTGGATTGCATGAGAGCAGGACAGAAAGTACCTTAAATGCAGGATGGTTGTTTTATTTGTATCCTGAAGGTCCTGCACTCAGGGGCTGCCATGCTAATATTTACATTACATGTGGACATTTTTATCCAAAGCAATTTATAATTTCTACCCATTTTTATGGAGTGATATTTTTATTGTAGTGATTTAAATATTCTCCCTTGAGTATAGAAGGGCAGGGATCCTTCTGGGTCTTGAACAGCAATCTATGGGTTTCAAGACCTTAATCACTAAATGACTGCCACTGTTCCCCGGTTTTAACCAGTTATGTGGCTGAACATTTAACTGATTTCGTCCAGCACCTGCTCAGTGGTAGCACACCATTTCCAACCTGTATTAACTTGCCGAGCTTTAGGTTCTAATGCAGGGGTCTCCAACCTGGCTTCTGATGAGCCACACCTGTTCTCAGGTAAATACCAGGCCAGGTGTGGCTCATTAGAAGTCAGGTAGGATAGAAAACTTACTGGATAGTAGCTCTCCAGGACCGGAGTTGGAGAGCCCTGTTCTAATGCCTGGTTCATTACCATAATGCCTTGTTACTTGAAGAATTGTTTTTTATAGTTTACATGATGTTTGTATTGCAATGAAGTGAATTCAAAGCAATGAGAACTGATTTCATTTGCATGCATTTCCCACACATCACACGGGACAAAACCTTTGATATAATCCATCATATTAAGGCTAATCTGAAATGTAAGAGAAACTAGGACTCTTTGTCAGGTGCTAGACAGCTAACATCTAGTAATAATCTTTAAATGTTATTAAATAATCTTTAGTTATTAACACTTCGACCCATGTTCCCCAGTTCTGGTCCTGCTGGCCCAAAATCCAACACGGTTTGCAGATTTCCCTGCTCAAACACGTCTTAATCAGCTAATTACGAGGTTAAGTAGGTGTGTTGAGCAGGGAAGTCTGCAAATTCTGGTCCTCCTGGACTGGACTTGGAGAACCCTGCTCCAGTCATAAGGGGTAATTACTTGCACTGCCCTGCAAGGGCTTTAGGTATCATCGTGTTGAAGTAATAGGGCTGAATTTTTCCAAGTTCTCCAACTGTTTAAACCCCTTTTAAGAAGAAAAAATAAGCACTTAACTCCGTAGACATCCTAATAATGGTAGACCAACAGCAATTAAAAACAGTGTAAGAATGCAGTTAAATAAATACTTCCATATGAATCAAAACTTGAACAAGAATATTTTTCTATTACATTCCCAGCTTGAGATATGCAGAAAATGTATGTTCCCTGATCCCATGAATTTCAGCACTTAACATAGCCAGAGATTACAGAACAGCGTGGAATAAACGGGCTTTACTGAAGCTTGCGCGATATAAGAGAAAAATGTCTGCATTAACAGCACAGATTCATCGATCTCTGTACGGCAATGCAGCGTGAGAAGAAGCGACAGTTTACTTGGAGGAGCGAGATTAAATCGGCATGATGATAAATACAGGCACTGGAGCCCATGCTACTGTAATTAACAATCTAGAGGGTCCTTAATGAAAAACGCTTCATGACAAATAACTCCAAAGAGTTCAATGAAACATTTGCACTTTTTAGATCTTTGCATATGAGCTCATAGAAGTCTGTGCCCGAAGTTGCTATTGTTCTTCAACCATAGAACATTAAGCAACTGACTTGTTGATATGAATGATAAAAGTGGTTTTTAATCAAATCCCTGACAGATTTGCAAAGTAAACAACGAAAATGACGCAGATTTGGCAATGTGAGCAAGTTCAGAAGTTACAAAAAAATGACATATTAACACCTGAAGAACCACACGCGTAGATAGACAGGCTGCTAAGAAGCAGGGTTTAGCTCCCAGTTATTCAAATCTGCGATCAACCACCGAATTGTAAACTAAGTAAGCAACTTAAAATTATTCTTATCAGTTTTAAAGAATACTTCATCATATATTTTAATATGCAGGTGATCATACACGTACCATACGTAGGTCATATGTCCGTTAATTTCAAATGAAACGAAAACGCTGCTTTACTGGCAAAGTATTCAACTACGCAGCGAACGATCGGGTTCCAGTTAATGAGACGCGAGGACAGTTTCCATCATTTTTCTTACCTTGATTATAAAACGATTAGAAGAATTACCAGACATTTAAATTTGCGGAAAAGGGGGACAGTTACTTTAACAGGAAAAAATGCGAAATTATTATTCCGATATCTTACCTGAAAACCGCATCTTGACGTTTCGTAAATTTGTTCTTACACTCAATTTAGACGTCAAATCCCGGAAGGCAGATTAAATACTACTGCAAATCGACTGACACGTAATATATAACACTAGAAACTGCCGAATGGTTTTGAAAGAGCCAGGAAAGCGTCTTCCATCCGAGACATCGCGCGCACGCTCCCCTCTAAAGGTGCACTGAAGAATCTTGAATTTTACTGTACATGCCTCTTGCAAACATTTTTCGTTTGGGTTCAAGTTCTACATGTAGCGAAAACCCAGTTTTTTAGACTCTCCTGTACTCATATTTAAAGTCAAATGAAAAGCACAACATTGCTCAGTACTGTGATGCTACAAATCATTGTCAAATCCTTTAAAAGCCTCTTCTCTAGATCCCCCTTTACCCCCCACATACACGCTCTCTCATTCGTCTCTAACTCTGGCTGACTAATGGGTAGAGGTCTGGGCTTATAAATGTCTGTGGTATATTTACAGGTTTATATGCACATAACACACATAGAAACATGGTACTAAAATACCCTCTGAGCTTCATAATCCACCTCCTTTTACTGATGAAAGATGTGAGAATATGAAATGGAACAGTTTGCTAATTAGCTTATCCTGTTTATACCAGCTCTGTGTTTGTGTTGGTTTGTTCCCATAGGCCAAAGACATGACATTTAAGGTGTGTTCCTGTGTAAGTGTGTATCTGCTCAATGTTGGGCTGACATCCCATACACCTGGGCACAGGAGTGACATTCATTATTTCATGCATATTGCTTCAGGCAATATGCATGAAATAAACACATTTAAAAGTCTATATTTGTACTGTCATACTGATCTGTGGCTAAAGATAAGCTCTTTCAAAACTTGCTTTTATGGGAACAATGTATTAGCGGCTGTTTGTAACATAACATTGGGAGTATTAAAGGTAATAAAATGTTATCCGAGGTATTTTTAACTAAATTCTTTCATTCTCCATTTTGGAAATTGATCTGGACTTTTTCTAATGGTGAACAGAACCATCCTGCAGCCCCTGTTCTGAGATTAGTCAGTTCCATAATGCTGACCAGTCTCTATTTGATATATTTGTCACAGCAACCCTAAGAATGATTTTTCTTTTCACAAAACCACCCCAGTTGTTGTGTCAGCAGTAGGGTTTGTGAAGAGGTGACATAATACACAGGCACAGACCCGTAGGTCCGGGGCTAAAGCAGCTGATCTAATGTGATTCTATCCACATCTCAGGCTTGGTGGTGCAGCTGAATCCGAGCAAGAATGTGAATTTTCCCAGTGTGGCTAATGCTGTATACTAGCATGTTATACAACACTAAGCAAAGGACGAAGGACTACCATTCGTCTGTCTGTCTTCTAAATGCATCAACGTCAGCTTGGAGCCTTTCCCAGGAAGGCAGGGGGCGCTCTGGACAGGCTGCTAATACACAGATATACCACAAACAGTACTGTACCGCACAATCAAGAAAAGAAAAAAAAGACTTACAAGTAAACAGTGTTCGCAAGGCAGGGAGATGGGTTGCCTGAGAGAGCCTGAGCACATGCTCCTTTTGCAAGAGTGTCCCCCTTCACAGTATCTGAGGGTCACCAAGTGGTTAGCACTGTCTCACACATTTGGGTTCGAGTCTCCGCCTGGGTTCCAAGTGTGTGGAGTCTTCATGTTCTCCCCAAGTCACTGTGAGATTTCCTTTGGGTTCCCCGGTTTCCCCCCACAGTCCAAAAACATGCTGAGGTTAATAGGAGATACCAATTTGCCTGTAGGTGCGAATGATGTGAGTGTGCCCTGTGATGGGTTTGTAAAAAAATCTGTTTTTACTGGTTTTAAGCACTTGTATGAAAGGACAAAAGTGAGCTGTATAAAATGAACACACAAGCGTGTGTGAGACACACTGATGGTGCTTGATATGCATTAGCCCTGGTGACACCATGTGTAAGTAACGCTGGCTGTGCTTTTAAAGCAGCAGAGAAAGTTAGCTAAGCGTCATTCTATGAAACATTCATGAGCTCCAGGGACCGGTTTTAATGATAACAGGAGTCCAATGCGCCGCTTGATTAAGTCGGCAAGTCACGATAGCCGACTCTCCAAGGTAAACTTTACACAGAAATATAACTTTTACTGGCTTTTAGCAACATTAACAATAACCTGCCTTTAACCAATCTATTTTAAAAAGATGGAACCATTAAAATATATTATTATGACCTAAAACAGTCAGATAATCTCTCCGGCTTCCAACCACTCTTCCAGGTCATGGCTGAGGTGGGAATGCCCTGAATGAGGGGCCATGGTAGTGCGTATTATACCCACACACAGCGAAAGGGATGTGTGTTAGAGATGCCAGTTAACGTACCTGTATGTCTTTGAACTAAGGCAGAGAAGACACATGACATCAGTCTGCAAATACAAAAACTGGAGGTATCACCAGTGGAACCACCCAATCAGATTAGGCAGCGGCGTTGTCTTTATCATCGACAACTTATCACAACTTCTAAAAATAAAATTTAAAGACTGATTTGATTCATGTTTCAAATATCCTGATTTTCAAATTGCATGACATATTACAAAACATAAATGAACAATATAAGCTTTGTAATCTATAATATTTTCAGATTATTTGCCAAACAAACATTTAATGTGAAAATGTGAATGACTACCCTTTTAAGGACTGCCCCCCCCCCCAATGCAAGGAACATTTCTGTGTATTTTTTTTTCTAGGATACATTATGGCACCGTTTTGCACGATAGGTCCACAAACTGCATTATTTACATTCAAATAAATGTTCTTTTTGACAATACATTTTTCATTATACTTATTATACTATTTAATCACTGTTGATTATAGAGAAACTTTTACTGCTCAGTCTCAGTGGTGAAAAGTGGATATTTGATTTGTTAAACTCTCCAATAAAAATGAGAGCAGCAATAAAATGATCAATATAAATGACATTTGTCAATCTTCCCTTATTGGTCTTAATTGGATTAAACATTTATATTTTCTTCTGGATTCATTTTTAGATGCCCACTCAGAAGCACCCTGTCTGTCCTCATTTGGTCACGTGATTAGTTAGAGGATTGTGTGACTGGCCAACCAGAGAGATCCCCAGTGCCACCTTGGTCATCACAGTCCTGACTAAATTCAGAACAGGACACTTAGGTGGGGCACAGTGCATGCCTGGGCATTTTCTCCATGTGCCCCACGGGATTGTGGGAAGTGTGGAATAAGCCGGTTACTCTCCCACACTCTCAATGCTTTACCAGCAACATCTGAAGCCATGATCTCTCTATGATTGGGTGCCAGAGGTACATCACCTCCCAGGTCTGACTCTACACCTGGTCTTGCTGGGCCGTGGGGAAGCCAGAGATGGGATGTAGGTCCTTGTGCTTGACAGATGGACATTTTGGAACGTTTGAGTAAACTAGTAAAGGGTTTTACCTCTGCTGCACATACCCACACCGTAGATTGATTGTTTTGTTAATCTTGGCTATGACACCAGAAAAATATTATAATGTATCATATATAGGGGGGTTTAAGGCAACCTAGAAAGTGCTGTATTTAAGTGAAGATGATTAGTTGTCATTGTTGACCCACCACAGAATAGTACAAACATTTCATGGTGATTTATAATAAAATTTATAACAGGCAATGAAGGAGAAAAAACCCACATGCCATGATTTGGAAAAAAAACATCCCAATATTGTCATTTTAAATGCACATTTTATTCTCCTTCAAAAATGTGATTGGGTAAACCTACCATTTTCATTTGATTCAGGAATGACTGGCTGGGATTTCCTCTCCATAAACAGAGTTCTGCTGCATTTTTTGTACTGTATGACAATCACTGTCCCATGCAGTAACTTATAGGAGTCATTTCAAGACATATGAGAAACAATATTTTATATCCTACTGTAAATTTGGCAGGCGGCCAAAGCAGGGAATCAAGCTCAGTGATAAAATGTTCATGCTGATTGTAGTAAGATGCCCTAAGATGCCTATAACTGCTCTGAGGGCGCATTTGTGCAGCCAAACAGCAGACAGAGGTAAATAAAAAAAAATATATATTTTTTTTTTTATTATTTTATTATTTGGTAAATAATGCCTACACTGGCTTTTGTGTATCAGATGGCACGTATTTGACCTTGACTATGTATTACAATTGAAGGAAAATACAGAAAGAAAGCCACTATAGATATATTTCTAGATTCTAGAGTCAAGTTCCTGTCAGTTGTTACATTGATCTTTTTTTTTCCTCTTCAATCAAGCCATTCAGTTTCAGCTTAAAACCTGACAAAGTATGCATGAGTAACTTTGGACTTGCTAAAATAATTTCAGCAGGGGGACATTTTGTGTCCCACAGTGCCTAATGCCCTTTAAAGGGGTTTAGGGAGTTGAAATTTTAAAGTAAAATTTAGAGAGTTTAGAAAGTCCTACTGGGTTTCACATATATATTGGAATTTGCATTGTCAGTGTAAAAATGATAATCCATATTATAGGTTTGCAATTACCATCCCCAAGGGACAGCATATTGACTCTGTCCAATGAAAAACACATACCTGAAAAAATTCATTATTTCAGAAATAAGAAAAACACATTTTCTTAGAAACTACTTTACAAAACAAACCTGACATAATGTTATGAGACACTGCAAATATCTTTTCATAGTCGACAGTGAATGGTTTAATGTTTTAAATGGACGTGGATTGTTGTCAGCAAGGCAAATACTGTATGTCAATGTCAGCAAGATACAAAACGATTTCACTTTATGTTCACGATTAACAATGATTTTAGTTAGCTAGCTCTTTAGCTATCAGCTTTAAGTTGTTAAAAGTAGCAGTACAAAGTCATTCATACAAAAGCTATCATGAATACAAATCTTAACTAGTATAAACACAAATACTAGTTAAATAGTTGACTTCAAAAAGCATCTTTGCATCAGTCAATTATATGTAAAACACTATCAGTAGACAGAGAAGAATAGGACTACTCCAGCTATAGTAAAAATTCACAATTGTCATACACGTTTTTCATTGGATAGTGATGAAAACTAGTCATCAGCTTAGTCATTTCATCTTGTTTGTTTGACTCATCTGCCGGCCCCTGGAGGATGGGCTCCCCCTTTGGGTCTGGTTCCTCCCAAGGTTTCTTCCTCTTAGGGAGTTTTTCCTTGCCACCGTTGCCTTTGGCTTACTCAATGGGGGGTCCTTACGAGGCAGAAATGTAAAGCGCATTGAGACAATGTAATGTTGTGATAATGCGCTATATAAATAAAATTGAATTGAATTGAATTGATATATAGCTGGGGTGTCAAACTGCAGTCCTGGAGGCCCGCAGCCCTGTGTAGCTTAGTTCTTTCCCTGTTCCACCACAAATGATTCAGCTCAACAGCTATGTGGTAATTAACACAAGAAGTTGAATCAGGTGTGTTAAACAAGGGGAAACCCAAAAATGTGCAGGGACTGGAGTCTGACACCTGTGATATATAGGGTCAAATATAATGGGCCCAAGAACAGGCTATGGAGAACACCTAACCCGAAGTGATAAAAATCTGAATGACAAGCCATTAACCAGGGAAACTAAAAGATCATGAAGGTCTACAATGTCAAAGTCAGCATTTACCTCTGTGAGTAAAGCAGAGGAAAATACTACAGTGAGAGAACAGAAGCAGGTCAGGAGAGTAAAAAGAATCATACCCCCTGCAATATTTATAACAGCTCTTCTCCTGGGTGCAGCAAGGGAACAAGCTGATTTGAGTATGTTGCTCATGGTTCAGCTCTGTGTCAGAGGCTATTGATATTATCCTCCTGGCGCTTAGCTCTCCGCGTGTCAGTGTTTGCCTTGATTACTTACGCACTCTGCCCCGTTTGCCATGGGCATTCTGGAGCTTCGGCGGAACTCACACGCCGTGATGAGGAGCACATTGCGCCAGCCACGGTACATTAATCTCAGGTAAAGCGCCCACCCCCTGCTGCTAATGCACATCTCCCTGATTTATAATAGATGCTTAAAAGTGGTAAATAAATGCCTGGGGGCGCCCAGCTGAGCTCCACGCACATCAGGGAGGACCTGCTCCCACAGCCCCTCCCGACAAAGTGGCCGATATTAAGGTCTCTTCTCGTGTCGTCTCCGTAGAGACACTACGATGCTCATGAAAAGCCTCAGCGGAGGTGGGCTGAGGGCGCCTGTGATTCTAACAGGAGCTGTCACCAAGCCGCAAGTAGCTGGCTCCGTCTGCCTTAGCAGAGTCACGCTGCGGTGTGTTAGTGGTCACAGCGGAAGCCCTCAGCCCCCTGTAGCTGTGAGCCTGAGCGGTCGGGTGCGCAGGGCATTCCACTTCAGGGTATGGCAGGCCTCACAACGGAAGCTTTGACTGACTGACGCTAACGGTTAGGATAGAGTGAAAGATGAGATATGATTGCTTAAACACACACATAAACACAAACACACATACTCAAAGGTTATGCATCAGTATCTTTGTGGGGACCATCCATTAATTTCTATGGATAAACCCTAATCCCAACAATGACAACCTTAACCCCTAACCTAACCTTAATCCTAACCTTAACCATAACGTTTTTTGATTGGAGTCACAGATTTTTATAAAATTTAGTTTCACCTTGTGGGGATCGAAAAGGTGGCCCCCACAATGTCAAAATAACAGATTTTTATCACATTGTGGAGACATTTGGTCCCCACAATATAATATATACACGATCCACGCATACACACACACACATACGCACACACACATACACATCATATCAGTGTGGAGAAGCAGTGAAGCAGACAAACGCATCAGGAGTCTTACTGCTGTCACAAATAGGTTCTCATTCATCTAAAGTTATTGTTTTCTAGATGCCAGATGTTAAAACAGAAATGTGCTGTAAATGTGCGTTACACGTATTTAAACTCTAACTTCAAAAAAAAAACCTCTCCGATCTACCACTCTTAAGTTCTCTAGGTGAAAAAGGTAAAGAAAAAGTGAATTAGATTTCCTTTTAATTAACATTCTTTTTTATACAGCGCAATGTCCAAATCTAATAAGTGTATATATTGTACACATTTCCTAATATATGCAGTGTTTTTGCACATGTCAGGTGCCCATTTCCCACATCCAAATCTGTAGTGGACTGTATCAGCTTTATCCTCAACAATGCAAGAAAAAAACACCAGCTGCTCATCTGTGGCACAGGCCGAGAAACGACGTGAACTGCAAAATCACACTGAGCCAGGACGTGCCTTTCATTAGTACCCATGAGATGAGTAACAGAGAATCTGACGAGAAGCTCTGCTTCTTTAAGAAGACACAAATATGAGCATGAAGCCCATGATTATTATAATATAATAATATAATAGCTGGGACTATGGGGTGATACAAACTATCATGGCCGTTGTTTTACAAGCTCAGTGGTAATATAGGGGCCAAGGACACTGGAGCGACACACGTGGGTCCTGTGACACTGTCCGACTGCATTCACCCCTTGTCCTTCCTTTCCCGTTTCCTGCTTCTCTCCACGCTTGTCACAATGCATTGGTGCCTCTGTGGCTCCAAAGCTGCTGTCCATGTGTACAGATGTGACGGACAGTCGCTGTCAAAGGCATGTCTTAAGCTGTCATTCACATGGCAAATCAAACAGACACACAAGAAATGTACTCTGCCAGGCATGTCAGATCTGAACCACAGCAAATCTCCGTCTAACGTGGTTATTCTAGACCAATACTAACAAATATTTATGATTTAGTCGTTTTTTTTTTGGAAACTAAAAGAAGAAAATCCACAGGACATCAAGCACTTAAACATATCTGTGTGTCATGTCTTTATACACATAGGGTGTCGTAATATCAAAACACTAAAGAGGCATATTAAATATCCCAAATGCTCTTTTAAAAACATTGAAGTCCCAGATCAAGTTAAAAAGCCTGTGTTATACCCATGGAATTGGCAAGCGTGTATTTGCAGTGACAAAAGTAGCAGAGCTATTCATGGCCACCCACGTAGTGAGGTTCTTCAAACCAAAGGGTTGTTTCTCTGTTGGATTCATGCAGTGTCCCAAGGGGACTGGCAATTGCGTCTTCTCAAGGGGATCCACAGGACAGCTGAAGCCGGCAGAGGCACAGTGATCCTGAAGTTCAGCTGACTCACATGGAAAAGGAGAGACCTCGGTCTGTCATGCTGATTTCATTTACACTTACGACGTCTCCTTGTGAAAAGCCTACCAGCGTTGATTAACTAAAAAGAAATTAATTTTGCTTCTTTAGTTCATGTATTATGGTTTGTTTTTCTTCATTAATGCTTGTGGTATAAAAAGGTTCTGTATGATCTTTGAACCTTTTACATATATATATTTTTGGCAGAGTAAAGCTCAATGCCTGACCTACATAAAAAATATACACAAATATATATATATAATTCACAGTGCTGCACTGGATGGGTATGCAGAATCCTTTTATGTAACTGTGGCCAGTATGAAACATGCTGGTCCCTGGCTTAGGTTTATATATTTAAATGGAGAGATGGACCACTGACAGGGCTGTGGAGCACTTCCATCCATAATACTCAATAATGCAGCAGCACGCATGTGACACGCATGCACACACTGCCATGCATGTTAAAACACCCATGCCACCAGACAAAGAGGCTTGAGAAGGTCTTACTTTCTGGTTGTTCAGTACTGTGGCTCGGCACCACATTTTAGACTAGATTTTTTTTGCCAGTTTCTTGTCACAGGAGATACATCTCAGGTGGGCCTGTAGAGTGGTTTCTGCTTGAGATTCATACCATAAAGGAGGTTCTGTGTCCTCAAGCCCATCCCTAGAGTAATAGACTCCACCATCGTACGCCCAAGTAAGGCCAGGATCGGATGATATAATACAGATATAACAATGTATCATTTACATTCAAATTCTGATAAATATGCAGTCCTGCAACCCTAACCTGTGTAAGGAGCCGGATGGGTGGTTGGATGGATGGATGGATATACGATTCAGTTACAGGTGGTCTTCATTTTCACCAATGAGGTGCTAGCAAATGACTTGGTTAATGAAACAGATATTTTTCCCTGCATAAATTCTTAAGTAACAATGTGTTGTGCAGGCCTCTTCAGATATGTGCAAAACTATATTAATAAAGATAATACTGATGCAAGATGAATATATTTTAATTTATGGAAAAAATAAATCTTACTATTCATTAGGGATATTATGGTCATGTTAGTCAGTTAAAATACCAAACATTCTATTTCATTGCCTTAGAACACTGTCAGAAAAAAAACCTTTGAGGGTACAATTACTTAATTGTCACTGGGGTTGTACCCTCAAGGTCTGCCAGTTGTGCCCTAACTGTAAGTAAACTGACTCTGAAGAACGTTTTTGTAAGGCTGGGGGTACTTTGTTGTTTGTACCTTGGGTACAAAACAGTATCAGGGTTGTACCCTTTTTATCTGACAATGTATCAGGGATGGAGATTTCAGGTTCAAAGAGTACAAACCCACACCAAGATTTTGTTTCAACGAACCAGCTGACTACTCTGTGACTGTGACTCTTGATACTCAACTGGTTGGTTGAAACAAAATCTTGGTGTGGATTTGTACTCTCTATACCTGAAATCTCCACCTCTGCAATGTATATACTAGGTTAGTATTTTTCTGTGGGCTACTAAAAAGTATTTTTTTCTGCATACTCATTCTGGAAGTTTATTCGCGTAGCTCATAATTGTATTACTCTTCTGTTACGGATATCCAGTTTGTTCCATTGCTGTCAAATGCAGTAACTTTTTAATCGGATTATTGAAATGAGACGCTTCCATGGTGCTGCATTTCAAGCAAGCAAACGAATAAGCAAAGCAGACGCAACTTAATGTCGCCATCTAATGGACCGTAGCCGTAAAAACAGGGTATAATGTATGTATAATGAAAAAAGAACAATGTATTACCGCATCCTCTTGTTTACGGCTATGGGGCAACCGTGTCGCTGTGTAAAAACAAAAAATGAATTGAATTCTGTTTTGATAATAAAATTATACTGAAGAAAGCATATTGTAGTAGTAAGCAGTGGCTATGTGGGTTTGATATTAATCGATATTAACTATTTCCGATTATTTCTTAAAATGATCCTTTATGCTTTAAGCTGTGCAAACCTCAGCATCCTAGCATATATCTAATTTCCCTGACATTCATTTTCTAGTATAGATTCGCAAGGAGTTGTTGAACTGCAGAAACTGCACAACCGAGTGCAATGAAAAACACACCGGTGTTCGGAGACGATTTAAATTCATTTTGATGTGTATTATATTATATTTTTACATAATACATTATTGTAATCTACACTATATTTACACTGATTCCTATGGAAAGTACACGAACAGATATGAACGCTTTAGAAATCTACTGCAATATGTCGCATTCGTTTTAATGTTTAAGACGGACGCATAAATTATCCGAGCTAGAAATAACTGATTAAGGCTACTGTAGGCATCCGTCTGAAATACTTTATTCATCAGATTTTATGCATGGTTATGATGTCGATCATTCGCGTTATACAGGAGGGATTCGGAAAGGAAATATTCAGCCTAAATATAATCATGTCTGGAAACAATCCCAGTTATCACTTTCTTACTTTCCACACTATCTACCGTGGCTGTCTAAATAAAAACAACAATTAGGATGTTTTATGTGAGAATATGCCTACGCTGTGCTGTATAAAATGCATTTAATATTTTAGTATGAAATTAGGTAGGCTACTTGGCATGTAAAACATTTTTGACGCCTGTGTGCACAAACAGCCTCCATTTGGTGTCGCATATGCTCCCGAAAATAAAGCCGGCGACACTATTATCTGGATGGACTGTTTTTGGAGTTGTTCGCTGACGGCGACGCTAGGGGGCGCCTGCCATTCCAGCTCCATTTTTCCCTACACGTGTAGATTTATTTCAAGATGGCTGCGCCTATTACCTCGTGAGCTACGTACAGAATTAAGGTATAAGTATACAGCTCAATAAAGCCGCATCTTTACGTAACTTAGGATTTTGTTTAAGTTATGTCAAAGTTAGCTCTTTAGCTTGTTGCTTTCATGTTTTTGAATTAGAGGAACTTGTTTATCTGGCTAGAAGTCTGTCCTGCTTCGTTCAGATGTGTTCAAAGTAGACCGGCTGTAATTAACTAGCTTCCTGATATATTTGTCAGTGACTGGCTAGTAATTAGTTACGTGTGAAACTGTAGTATGTAGTAGTATTTTACATGAAGACGGCAATAATAATTATTATCATCATTGCGACTTGGAGATATTCGGATTTCTGTGGATTATAGACCCTTGCAGAACGTAAGTACTAGAAGTTGAGTTGAATATCTTTTAATACTTCTTTTACTGTGAATTATATGTACGGGTATGTTAAACGTTTCGCTCCGGCGTATGTATGGCTGTGTTTAAACAAGAGTTCTGCACTTTTTGGACTATGATAGCATGTCAAGTGAAGAGGAAAGTCAACTGAGTGTGGAATTCGAGATGGCGGAAGGCATGGTAATCGATCAAGGTGAAGAGATGGCGAAGACCACACCTGAGGAGGGTGTAGATGACTCTGATGATAAAGAGACTGAAGAAATATGTGTTGTTGATGGAGATGGCAGTAAGAAAAAGAAGCCTACGAGCAAGAAGAAGATCGTACCAGGCATTTTATATTTGGGCCACATCCCACCCAGACTAAAACCAAGTCATTTGCGGAACATGTTAGGGGTGTACGGAGAGGTTGGACGGATCTTTCTCCAGCCAGAAGGTGAGAACATTACTTCTTTAAAGTTTTTTCAATGTGGTTCCTTGAATCTATGTGAAATAGATGTTTGTGAAGTAGCATTATAAAAATGCCTCTTGAGGACATTTTTATGACAGAGACCTTTTCTCATATTCGTTAGACCATTCAGTACGTCGGAAGAAGAAGAAAGCTGGTTCTAAGGGCCATGACTTTACTGAGGGCTGGGTGGAGTTTAAAGACAAGCGTGTTGCCAAGAAAGTAGCGGCCAGTTTGCACAACACCCCCATGGCTGTCCGAAAGAAGAGCCACTTCGCGTCAGACCTGTGGTGCATCAAGGTGTATCACTGCTTTTTCCTGCTCATTCAAATGTGTCTGCAGTGTTTAGGAAGTATTACAAATGCAGCCTTTCCTTAAATTCCAGTGTACTGCAACTAAAATAGTTAATTGATTTAGAAATTAGTTCCATTTGAGGGCTAGATTTTCTCTCAACAACTGACACTAAATATAATTGGCTATTAAACATGGTAAGGTTGGGCAAATAGGAATTACTGTTGTAATACAAAAGCCCAAAAGGAGCCTAGAAACATCCATATTCTAACCGCCTGTCTTGGGCAGGGTTGTATCCCATATAGCCAAGGGCACAGCCTACAAAAATGATAATCCAAAATAATTTTTGTTAGTTAGCAAGAACCAATAAAATGGCAATTTAAAATCACCTTTAAGGATGCAAAATGGTCCTTTTGATTTGTTTATTTTGATCTTGTTTCTAACTTGTGTGTTGTTTACACTTTATCCTCTCAGTACCTTCACCAGTTCTACTGGTGCCACCTGAGCGAGCGTCTGGCCTATGAGCAGACCGTGAGGCAGCAGCGCTTGCGCACTGAAATCTCACAGGCCAAGCGCGAGACCAACTTCTACCTGGCCAATGTGGAGAAGAGTCAGAACTTAGAGAGGCTGCGGAAGAAGAGGGAGAAGAGCGGGGAGGAGGTGGTCGAGAAGACCTGGGACTTCACCCAACGGCGCACTGAGGAGGAGATCCAGCAGAGCCGCCTGCGTAAATACGCCATGTCGAAGAAGAGCCTTCAGAAAGCACAGGAGAAGGCCCGCACCATCCAGGAGAAGGCCCAGTCCAACGTCTCCCTGCTGGCCAGGATCTTCAACAGCCAGTCAGCTGACAGCTGATATAGCTGAGACTGAAGACGCTCATGGCAGTCACACTGAGACTATGGGATGGAGGACAGATCAGAATGCTTCCTGTCATGCAGAGATGGAAGAACCTTTTCAAAGGTTCAGTGAACCCCAGGTTACTCAGATGATATCGCTGTTTCATCTTCAGCATATTGTAAGAGTTACGATGACTGGTTAAATTACGTATGAAGGTGGCCACTGCTATCATTAAGGTATCAGAATAAGATGGATGCAGCAAATGGGACCTCAATGTGTTTGACCATCGGGCTGGATGCTGTTAAGGAGTGTGCTCTCATTGTATTTTGATTAATAATAATGCCTGAGTGTATATACAGCGATGTTTCTCAGCCTGGTCATCAAGGAATCTCAGATGGTCCACGTTTTTACTCCTGTGGACTGTCTGGCAGGAAGCTGGGAGGAAGCAAAAATGTGGACTGTCTGGGAGGAAGCAAAAATGTGAACTGTCTAGGGGTCCCCGAGGACTGGGTTGAGAAGCACTGATATGGAGCATACTATTGGACATAAGGTCCCAGGCCTTTATGCTAATCCTTATGCTAGTATGCCAGTTTTTTGTTTAAACCAAACCCTTTAATAAACTATGAAATAAGAAAATGTTGCATCTGTCAGGTCCCTAAGGTACAGATCATAGGGCACAAATGTGATGCATATATTTGAGGGAATAAAAATAAAATTTTTGCGCTTCAAGCATTGAAAAAGGAAGTGGACAGTAATAAGCCAGTTACTTAAAGGTCTGTCCCCCTTCAGATTAATAATACAATGCTACCCTTTGAAAGGACATAGAAATTTAAGTAGTGGGCAATGATATCTGGAGTCAATCAACAGTACAATTTTGCCTGTATTGCGAGCTCATCCGGCACATAAAGATGACACCATGTTGATAGCCACAGCAGTTGTTTAGTATGTCTGGTTTTGTCTTTGTTCCCAAAACACAACTGACCATTGTTATTACTATTGTTTTGAGCAGATGGCAAATTGAAATATGAACTAACTTGAAAGGAAAATGTGTTATTGAACCAAAAATACAAAAATGCATGTTCAATTATGGATGATGTGATGCAGTCTATAGAGGAGCAATGAGGTGCATATCCATTGTGGAGCATGTGAGTAATCTACAGCCCTGCTTGCATTTGTTTTAAAATGTGCCTTGTGAATCCTAATGTGTCCTGATACATTCCCAACAAGAACTTCACAATAATTATGAGCGGAGCAGTAATGAAATCTGAACACAAGTGGTCAACTGGACACCTTGGAGACCAATGATAGACAAGTGTAAACAGCAGTGTTTCTTGGTTGACTGCTCGTGATCTGTTCACTCAAGATTCATTTTAAAACCAACTGTCCAACTGTAAATAAGGCCTCAGTGGTATGTAGTGTAGCCCGAACAAGTGGGGATCAAGACAATTGTTTGTAGTGGGTCATGGGGGGGGGGGGGGAGCTTGGAGCAGTTCCCAGGCAACATGGGGAACAAAGAAGGGGACAACCCTGACTGGAATTCCAGTCTGTCGCAAAACACACACAGTGTTACAGTATGGGCAACTTAGGGCAACTAATTCACTTTAATGTTTTTGAACTGCAGGAGTCAACTCACAAACATAGGGGGACATGCAAGTACCACAAACATAGCTTATATACGGTGAGCTTCGAACCCCCCAGTCTTGAAGGTTCAGTGGAAATCCCTAAAATATCATGTTGCATTGTATGGTATATCGTACTAATTTAATTGTAGCCAGGTTTTAACAATCGTTTTAGAAAAAAGCATCGCAAGTACTATAAATTAACGTGCATTAACCTTGTCTTTTGCCTCAAAAAACATCACAAAAATGAACAAGAACACATTTCTGTTTTCACTAACACTTTTTATGAACATTTAGTAAAAACTAATGCAGTTTCACATTATTGTGCAGTTTTTATTCATCATTTTATTGTTCTTGCACTTTAGGCAAGACTAATATGGTGTGAACCACCAGATCTAACAAGGTCTTTCAAACACCAGTACAGGACAAGGTCAAGTATCTTGCTTCCTAACCCAAGAAAATGGACTTCTCCAAGCCGTCTTCTACCTTGGTGTATTCCAAGTGGGATTTGAAGTAACGGCTCTCATAACGAGGGTTGGTACGCACATACTCCAGGTACTCTGGGGTCCCAGGACAGATGACATTGTCTGCCAGCAGCACAGTGCCTCTCCTAAGCAGTCCACATTCCTGGAGAACGACCAGTATGCACACCCTGGATTAGCAAATTCTACGGCGCTCTTCATATTTTGCTTTTTGCTGTTAGAGATTTTTCTTACACATGGGTAGTTTTGTGTACCTCTAATAGTTTGATGTCAAGAAGATATCTATCCTTCCAGTGATCCAGGAAAACAAAGTCAAACTCTTTGACCCCAAATTGTTGCTTCATCTGGGGGATCAGATCTCCTGAGGCCCCCACCACAAGCTCCACCTGCAACACCAGAAACAACACGTCAGTATTAAGGCTTCACCTCTGCAACATAACAGCTTGGTGACTGAGCCACGTTCCTTCCCCACCCCCCTAACCTTATCCTGAAGGCCTGCCCATGCGATGACCTGACGGGCCACAACTGCATAATCAGGGTTGAACTCTAGGGTGATGAGACGGGTTTCAGGGGGCAGCAGACGAGCGATGCGGACGGTGGAGTATCCACAGTAAGTTCCGAGTTCCAGAGCAGTGCTGGGATTCACCTCACTGACCACACAGTCCAGGATGGCACCTGCACACACACGGTAATGACTTCACATGAGCTTATAGAAGAACTGTCTCCTTATTGCTAGTGTTTTTTCCTCAACTAGAGCAGATTTCCTCTGGAGGAGTTTAAGTATCTCAGGGTTTTGACCACAAGTGAGTGAAGAAGGGAGCAGGAGATCCACAGACGGATTGGTGCAGCATCGGAAGTAAAGTGGACGCTGTACCATTCTGTCAGGGTAAAGATAGAGCTCAACCGGAAGGCAAAGGTTTGATTTACTGGTCGAGCTACGTTCCTATTGTCATCTGTGTTCACGAGCTTTGGATTGTGACAAAAAGAAAGATATCACGGATACAAGTGCCAAGCAGGAGCTTCCTCCGCGGGGTAACTGGATAAGAGCTCAGACATGTGGGAGGAAATCTCGGGGCAGATCTAGGAGACGCTGGACAGGTTACATCACTCAGATGGCCTGGGAGCGCCTTGGTATCCCCCGGTGAAGCTGGAGGTGAATTTAATTTTTTTTTTACCCCCAACTTAGAACATTTTAACGAGTGTAAAATATTATACTTTGTTTACCTCACCAAGTTTGAAATCCATTGTTAATAAATGTATAAATGAAATATATCTGACAGTGAACATGTGTTTTATATATTTAATGTTGGAAAATCTTAATCTTACAGTAATCAGCCATTTTATCATATCTGCTGAGTCTCTGATCATGTTTCTCTCAGACCTGATGAAATCAGAAGCACACTATCAGTAATTCTGTTGCTAGACTCATCACACACACAGGCACTCGTTTGTTGTGTCAGATTTCACAGAGCACGATTAATATACAGAGTGTGATGTTGTATGATGAAGGCTATATTATGACCAAATTCAAAATTGCTGATCCCTTGCAAACAACATGATTAGATACAGTTATACTTGGTAAATACATTGGTATTAAATTTCTAATACTCTTCAGAAAAATTGACATGTCTTTTGACAATTCTTCAGGCTATTATATTAATGATTGTAGCATCAAGATGACATATGTGTAGTGGTCCAGAATTGCCATAATTTTTATATGTAATATGCAATTTTTAATTTCTATAATATGTGTTCTCAATAGATTATACATGAGACTTAAGAAACCTTGTATGAGAAGCAGGTTTTAAAAATTCATAAAACAGAGGGCCGAACATAAGATGCAGTGGTAAAATCGGCAGGAGTGTTCTGATTGGTCAACCGGTTGGGTTTGTGCTCTCATGCGAAGGCCGCATTGGTCTCGTGGGCAGGAGGATTCCTTCGCTTCACATCCAGAAAAGAGTAACACGATGTGACTAGGCTGCTTTAGAGCAGACTGGGAGGAGCGGCATTTAAGAAGCCAAGCAAATGGGGAAAAAAAGAGGATTTACACAGAGAAAAGAGGGAGAGGCCATCCTGTGTGCAAAGGAGAAAAAACACAGGGGCTACGATTACCTTTCTCATCGCCCACATTCATGGCCCACTCTTTATGCCGGCAAAAGTTGTCAATCGCAGAGATGACACTCTGGGGGTCCCCTCGAGTAGCTTTTTTCTGAACGGCCTTCAGGAGGCGCTAGAAAAGAAATCAAGTTTTGAGAGTGAGATTGCACTACAACTGCTTTCAGGTCACTGAGATGATAAAATGAAAAATTGATATTGAATTCTGGGAAAATATGAAAGCTGTGACAAAAAATATTAACGATGAAACATTTTAAAAAGTATGTATTACAATTTTAAGAGATGTTTTATACACAATACTTTTTTAAAAATACATGTTCTGCTTTTAGCTCCAGCTTCACTGGCATTTTTTGTTGCAAAATAGTAGATGATTGTAAGATTACTCCACATACTGCAGCATGTAGAAATTTCATGGCCCAGCAAAAACTTTACTGAAATGAGTTATTGTACAATGAAAACAGGAAAGGTGGGCATGTCTAGAGTAGCGCCAAGGGTTATGGAGAGCAAAACATTATGAAGATGGATTGGGGGGGTCACCTGAGGTCGTGTGGACCAGGTTAGGGCATTGAGGATCTGTTCCAGAATGAAGTCGTGCCACAGCAGAGTTAGCCGGGGGCTGCCTTCCACTGCTGCTGGTATAAGCCAGCCACACAGCACATACAGGATAGCTGCACCCCCTCCACACAGAGACAGGAAGTACAGCCACATGCTGACCAGAAGAGGGAAGCAGGTTATTTCAGGGTGCTTAGCAACGGCAGCCTGAGCAGAGGCGCTGAGGGGCTTGATTACATCACATGACTTCAGTTACATAACATGCTGTTGAAAGCATCAATGCGCTGGTAACCCATTTCAAATTCAACATATGGGTGTAGCTTTCTGACAGCTGTCATGAGGGCAGAAAAGAAAAACATAGGTGTTTCTAATACACAATGCACATTTTCCACAATCAAAACTTACTATTAAAGAATCTGGATTACAATGTTTCATTATCAGTAACAGTACATAATTCACTGACTCTTAGATCTGACCTTGGAGCCAGCATATTGACAATAATTCACATGTGTCTGGCAAAATCATTTATGTTCACCTTCAAGAAGAGGATACCTAAGGGTGGCCATATGATGTTTTTGTCTGGGAAAAAAAAAGTTGAAAAAGATCCATCAAATAATTTGAGTTACTGAACTAATAAGAAAGTGTCTGCTGCAGTGCACTGGTGCCGAAACTATATGTATTACCCATCTAGGAAATACAATAAGTGAGCAAAAAAGATTATAGGAAGAGATGGATATAGTACTTTAAAATAATATTTATATTAAAAAAGTAACACTACAAAAATCCACTTGAAACTTGGGAATTGCAGTATAACTGTGAAATAGTAGTTCATTTTATATTAAAAAAGCAACATTACTGCAAAACAGCCAACGATCAACTACAGCAACAACTTGCAGTAAAAATTGTACACATTAAAGAATGACCCGAGATACACCAGCCACACAAATGCCTTACATTTCATAAGCAATTGGAAAATTATATGTACTGGTACAATTCATTTAAGTCTGCAGGTGCTATTCTCCAGGAATGTCACTGTAAGTGTTCCAAAATATCAAGCATATCCTCTAACAACCCAAGCAACAGGTTAATGAGAATGCTCCTCTGTTTCCCCCAACATTAATTATTTATTTGCATGCCAGATGGCTTAATTATCTTGCATTCCACTGTTTGTCTATTGACTCTTAGTTTTACATGAGACGGGACTCCTCCAAATCTAATCATCAAAGACTCCTAACACCCTGAACACTACCTTTTCTCCCCCCTCCCCTCTGGCAGACGCTACAGGTCAATCAGAGCAAGAACAAAGAGACTGAACAAAAGCTTTTACCCACAGGCAGTCAAATGTGCCCATCCTCCCACCCCCACATGACTGTCTTATATGCAATTCTATGCTTAGGATAGGTTATTAAACACACACTACCTCGGACTGACATATTGTACACATTGTGCTCAGACACTCATACTGTAATAGGATGGCTGTTTCTTTTTGTGTGTTGTTCTTATTTCTCTTATTACTTTAACTTATGCTGCTAAACAGTCTTTCACCGTTTCTGTAATAGTGACAATAAAGATCTAATTCATTATTACCTGGTATGAACTTCTGAACCTCTTTACTCTCTATCCATGACAACTTATATGACATATTTGTAAGGTTGCCACCTCAGTCCCATAAAATCCTGGACACCCAGTCATTGACCAAAAATACTGCACATGGTGACCATATTCCAAAGGTCTGTTTGATAAAGAAATAGTCCATCATCTTCCAAAATGAAATTCATTGTTTCCAGGACAGACAACCAAAACCCAGGGTGGTCTGGGAAAATCCTGGAAGAGTGGAAACCCTATATATTTGACTGGTTAAAGAAAGAAGTGTGGCTGACAGGCAAAAATAGTGAGAGAGTGCAATAAAATTAGTGAAAAATAAATTATTTCCTTGAAAAGTATCCTTAGCAGAAAGTAGGCCTACTTTGAAAAATGCTAATTCTTCCTAATTCCACTAATGAATGCAGACCATTACTAGCCATTTCTGGTTACTGTTCACCTCATTGCAGCCAACTAGCTTCTGCAAAGTTTATATAATGCAATGCTCAGTTACTCTTATTTCGAAAATTCTGACTAGATGCTATCTAAAAGCCTTCTGTTCCATTTGACATGAAGCATGCCACATGACTATTCATGAAAGGCATCCTCTCTTTCTTTTCATTGCACCTTTTGTGCTACATTAATGAGATGCGTATTTAAAATCCTCAGATAAAAGAGCTCCTTTTCCCCTTTTGCTTGTATTAATTCACAAAACGGGCATCGCGTAGTAATCTCCACCCCCTCACTTACACATGCTCCGCCACTCTATTCACTCTCCATTAATACACTAAAATGTCCACATAAGCAGACCCGATATTCTCTCCACGAGTATGCCAAAAAATGCCGAAAAAGCAGACCCGATATCCTCTCCATGAATACAAAAGGGGAGGAAAACACCAGGAAAAACAAGGAAATGTTCATTAAATTAGTTAAATGGTCCTTAGTCCTCAATTAGGAAATGCGACCAATTTCGGATTGTTATGCAACTGATAATGAAAGACCGAAAAGGAAAGTTGAGGGATCCCTTCAACTCCACACGCTTCGCACCGCCGGAGCTACTAGTGCTTTAGAGCATCGATACTTCCGTGAAGCGAGGCGTCAGTGTCTCCGCGTTTCACTGCTATTTTCAATACTTAACAACACATTAAAAAGTTCCCGTGTCTATTCTACACTAACTGCAGATCAGGAAAAAAGTGTAACGTAAGAAACCCATAGAATGTAACATTGGCTATGACAGCAAGGCCAGCTTCGGTTGAAGTTAGATTTTCCATTCGAGATGACTGCACACATATACACATGTGCACGCATTTACATGTGTGTAACAGTTTTATTAACTTGTAAAAATCTGTAGGGTTTGCAAACTACCCTAATGCCTTCGTTGTAGCCAATTGTAGCTATAAACCGGTTTATAATAGAATAATATAGATTCGCTGCAAGATTTCTCGCGTGAGTGCGAGTCAGAAAGCTTGAGAGTCGGTAGTCCTGTCACACAAGAAGCAACAGATAACATAAGTTACTCAACACAGTACTGTACACAAATAGCCTACTTATATGTTTGTAATGTTTAACATTGCCATGCTCGTCCACACAAGGCGACTGCATCAAAAATTAGTTATGCCACTCTTGCATTAGGTTTAATATTTGCTGAATGTGTGTTTTGCATTGCAAACGGCAGTGCTTCTGCTGCTCCTGAACCATCTCCCATTAGCTTGGATGTTCTTGTAACCTAGAATTGAGATTCTAGACAGGAATTCAGTCACAGGTACCCTGGACTAGTCTAGAGACACAGTACTCCAAGTTTACATTCCTTCGTCTTAAGGGGCTCCACATTTCCCCCTCAGCCCTCAAGGCTTTAATTCCACCTCAGAGTTTCAACATTAACAAGTAAGTCCTATCGCACAAGTAAGCACGCTGAAAACTTCCAGACCGCTGGGTAGCCACATGAAAATAAAATCCCATTGTCTTATTTCGGACCAAGGTTGGATTACAAACATGTCACAGGGCAGAAGTTAACATACTACGACCATTCGTTCTATAGGACAAGGTTAGGCAACTGGAGGCAGTAGGCCTCTCCACCCTTATAACGCATTGTATAGCAGCCAGCTCGTTCTGCAAATATTAAAAGTATGTTTCAAAATTAGCAAAATAAAACACTTTGAAAACAATTCTAGCACACCATGCTGCCTTAACACTAGGAGGATCAGGAAGCAGGTACCTGAAGAATTGCAGAACAAGAAAGATGAGCCGAATATTCGAATGAAACGAGTATCCCGTACGTTCTTTTCAAATCCGACTGCTTTCCGATTATCGTTAAGGAATATCCGTGTCTGTTTACAGTGCTTCTTTCCGTTTTCTACTGTTTGTGGATGTCCAAAATACGGCCCGAGCAGGGATTTTAAACGACCGGCAATTGTCTCTTTAACTGTATCATATTTTGCCCGGCCAATAAAAAAAAGTTTAGCAAGGCGGAACTAATGTGTTCATTAATGAAAGCAACGGACAGTAAACGATCACACGCAGTTTCCGAATGTTACTTTTCCACTAGACGTCAGTGAGTATCATTAACATCTCAGAAAAAAAGCCACCGCTTTCAAGAACAGTGAGAATAATTTTTTTCCACCGAAAGACGAAATAGTTGTTTGTCTCATCTGTCAAAAGACTGTTGAAGTTATGAAAGAATGTAATGTGAAAAGACATTACGAAACTATGCATGCAGAGTCATACAGGAGATTCTCCGGAGGCCAACGAGTAAATAAACTGTTCTATCCTCCCAGCACCGGCTTTTAATCCGAGCCAAGGATCGAGTCAAAAGGGAACACTACTAGGCCTGGGACCTGTACAACGAAGTAGGATTTCATGCTAGGTTGGATAACTTGTCGGATTTAAGGTGCTCCAGTTTAAACGGACTTTATCTTCGTTCACTTACATTTAGCCCAGACTACCTTAAATGTGACAAGTTATCCGGCTAAGCAAGAATTCCTGTCACCAGTGGCCTATACTACGATTCGGGGTTACTAGTTTATCACAGTTATCAGGGCAACTTGTCGGATTTAAGGTAGTCTGGGCAAAATATAAGTGAATGAATATGAAGTCCATTTACACTGTGGTACCTTAAATCCGACAAGTAGCCTAAGCCTGATAAGCCAGTAACCCTGCTTCATAGTACAGGCCACTGCTTGGTGATACAGGTCCCTGCTTATGAAGTAGCAATGTTAATCGCTAAACATGACGCGTGTACTGCCTTCTAGAGCTCAGGTTCACCCCACTCATTAGTGAACTTTCTCTCAACTGGTGCTACTGATTGAATGTTTATTTCTAAGTGCAAGTTTCTGAATGTTTTGAGCCACTAAAGATGTCTTAAAATGTTATAGGTGTACGTTTTCAAAGGCATGTTCAAGTTTCAAGGTCAATATCCACATTCACTTACAGTTTTAATTGAGAATGTTTCTGGATTTTTTTAAAAATTTTATTCATAAGTTGATATGTTCCTTTCAAAGAGCTGAAAGGATTATTTTATTTTAAGTGCGGTACCTTAGAAAATTGATCTACTACTGATTTACTGATGATTCACTGGCTATTAAAAAAAATGTTTTTTTTTGTTACTGAAGGCACTTTAATTTTAAAGGTGAGCTCAACTTGAAAATCACGCAAAAAATTAAAATAGTTTTTCCTAATTTTTAACCCATATAGTATAGTATATTTGAATAGTCGTCACATGGGTATTTATTCATCAAATTTTGTCTTAAAGTTTGGACACTCCAGGGCCCTTTATTAGGCCATATTACGGTAATATCGCAGCAAAATTAGATACCGCCCAAAACTACTTAGACGGCTTGTTTACTGTGCATAGTTCACGTTGCGTTTACTCTTTGTCCCTTGTGTGCATTTTAAGTTTTCTCTGTTTATATCAGATTTACTTTTACTAATACAGGCCTATGTTTGGCTATGTATCTGTGTTATTTTATTTTATACTGACTTAGGATGTTCTTCAGCCTAATGCCAGACAGCTGTGGGGCTCAGTTGTAAAGATATTACATTACAAAATAAATACAATGTAAAAATGTTGCATTACAGCTTTAATATTGCTGACTGGCCCTATCATAGCTGTTTATAAATTTTATGGCCAGACCGAAATCTAAAGTTGCCCATCCCTGCTTTATGGGGACCAGGACACCCTCTAATCAAAGAGACAGAGATTCACAGCACAGATTCTGAGCATTGGTGGTGCCTGGGCAGTGTTTTCAGGCTTTCAATAAAGATTCTATCATATGCAGAGTGTGGTGCAAATCTGATAATATGGAGACAATAAAAGAGTGACAGATGGAAGAGCCTTAAACACCCCCAGTGTATTACCTACTACTGTAGAGAAATCAGATTCATTCTGTTACTGATTTCCATGAGTATGATTACTATGTTTATTGGTTCAAATTTATGATTTAAACAGTACATTTGTTTAAAAGGCTTTTTAATAAAAAATGTCGCTGCCACTTTACAATAAGGCTACCCATATAAAGAGTTTATGAATGGTTGAAAAAATGGTTATTAATTAGGTTGTAACACTTTGAAAATTATCAATAGACAATTTTAAACAATTTATAACACAGTTTTCTTTGTTATTAATGAGTTACTACCATTTACAAGTGGCAAAAGGGAGCCTTATTATAAAGTGGTACCAAAATCTTTGATGAGGTGCAATGAGATTTTTTGGGAATTTACCTTTTTTATTTTATAGGCACTATCCACATAAAATCTAAGGAGGTGGAAAAGCTTGATTTGTGACGGAAAATAACCAAGCCAGTGCACAACCACACTTTCCTCTCATAACATTCACATCTGCACAAGAAAGAAATGTCTCACACACAGAAACAAAACCTTCAGATCACTGTGCCAAAGAGACTTTTCACAATGAGAGAAAGAGACATTAAAGGCAGGGTGCAGATGTCTTACATTTTGCAGCAGGTGTGTCCTGTCCAAGCAGTGTGGCAACGCTCCTCTTCTTCTTCCTGCTCACTCTCACTCTGTCTCCCTCCTCTCTCCTCGTCTCCTCTCACCCAAATGCTTCCTTTCTTTCTCACTTAATCTCACGCACATTCACACACTCTCACAGGAACTGCAGCTGTCTCTTGCTCCATGTTATGATCTCGCCACTGCACCTTCCTCTCTCACCCCTTATTTGTTTTCATCGCCAGCAGAATTGAAACTGCAGTGGGAAGTGGCACCACAGCTGATGCACATGCACGCACGTGTATGGAGAAATGCAGGAGAGAGGGCGACAGCTCCAGTAATCGCGGTTGTTTTCAATCCTCCTTTAGCCAATTGTACAATAATCCTTTTTCCTCTCTCCCTGGTTACCCCTCCCCCAGCTCCAGTCCTGCATTCACAAACTGGTTTGTACAGTTCACGAAGGCAGCAGGCTCACACATGAATTTTCCACATTCCCATTAATTGTTTCAGTACACACAGTGAATGTGTATATTACGTCATATATTATTTTATTATACATAATTCATGCATTTTATGTATACAATATAAAAATGTTAATGTTGATTATCATACTAGATCGCACCATAGGTGCAAGTGTAGTGGTGAGAATTCACTCCTATGTGTTTCCAACTGAAGGGAAACGATGCATGCTTCACTCACAGAGACTCCAGTAGCTCACAATATGGCTATTATGGGGTATTCACACACCAACATATACACAACAAACCTTATATGGTGGATTTAAACCTCATAGGTATCTGTTTACTTCTGTCGTTACAGGACAAGCTTATTGTGCTGTAAATAAACAGGTTTTTCATGTTTCTTGTCCTGGTGATGAATAAATGTGTTACACTTCAACACGCAAATACTGTTTGTCTTGTATATTTCATCTGAACTACAGATTCCGCTGAGTGTTTAGCTGTCAGCAGGCAGCCATTCAGAATCAGCGACAGATATTTCAGTGACTGATACAGTATGGTGATATATTCAGCGCAGACTCATGCCAAGTCCTACTCATTCTGTCATTAGCTGTTTGTGAGGAATGAGTCATTTTGGTCCTATAATGTGAAACAAAGTACCCAGAACAATGGTGGGCTGTCTAGGCACACATGGTGTGGTTACAAATGAAGCTTGTTGAAACATCTCACATATTTATCCACAGCAGTCTCCTCAACATTGAGAACAGCGGCCACTAGTGGCCTCTGGTTGTACTTTCTGCTACAGGACAGTAACTGAACAGCTTTCAACAGTAGGGTCCAAACAGGTATTTAGCATAATTTTTAAAGAGTTCATTCATCTAGTCATATTCCGTAACTGCTAGTGTATGGAGAAGGCATGCATCCATAGTTGTTTGCAGTGTTGTCCTATGGTCTGATAAGATCACTCCCTATTGTTTGGGACAGGATCTCCATCAGCGTAGCGTCACAAGATTTTACGATTAATTAGTTAACAACAACTATTGCTGACATGCAATTGACAAATTGTTATACATATAATAAATAATAATAAATAGAATTGGGCCATTAACCTTTTGTATTTATTTCCCCAAGTAACATCCTGTGACTGTTCTGTGGGGAAACAATGGGGATTTTACCTAGGATCCCTGGTGACATGTCCCCAGCCCTCACCTCCCGCTTTCTGCTTAGCAAAATTTAAAAAGCCTAAATACCCCCTCCTGGATCTGTGTGGCTCACTACCCCAAGTTCAATGGCGCAAACAGACTGGTGTCCACACTCCCCTATATACCAAGAACTCTTCCCTGATTACATTCTTTGAGCCCTTTTACGCCCCATGTAATCTTGTTCTAAAGTTATAGTTTTAGGGAGGGGCAAGATTACCATAGTCATCACACAATACTTCTCTCCCATGTAAATAAGAGGAACTTGCTGCCGCCTGGAGTCTTAAAATGATATCCCTCTGTACACACTTAACCCCTACTTATTTACCCATTTTGCCTGCCCAGTCTTGAAACAATCTTACTCATGCTCTATATTTAAGTCTAGAGGAAAAACCTCTTTAATCTCTCTGACACTTTAAGGTGTTGAATGGAAGGTGGATTTTATCCTTAGAACAGATTGAAAGCTGATTAATCAATATTATTACCGTAACATAAAAAATGATCAACCGTATTATCTGGTGTTGCCTCTCTGTTGTCGCCCTCAAGGTTGTGCTCTCTCTGTCATCTTTTTATTATGGTGCCTTGAGAATGTTCACCTGGGCTTATTCCGTATTGTATGTGGTTAATTCTCCATAAGTAATGTAGCTAATTATGAATGCCTGTTTTCTTCTCCATTCTCAACAGACTCCCACCCAGGGCAATCTGAGCTAACAGGTCATCAACTGTTTAAAGACAGCTGGCCTGCAGCAGCACTTAGACAATGGAACCAGTTGTTGGTATCATGCGATGTACTGACACAGTTGTCCATATTGGCCTGTGGTTTATTCACTGATCCTTATATTGCACAATCACCACTTTCCCACACTTGCTGTCTTCTATCATGATGTGATTTTTATACAGCTTCATTTGTTATCTGTACATCCTGTAGTTTGCATTTTATGAAGGAGCAGCTGTAGGAATAAATTTTAGCTTTCTTATTTTATTTTATTTTATTTACTTTCTTTTTTTGAAAATTTTCAGAAATCACGTAAAAGCACTCAGTGGCATGTTTATAAATATGCGCTTTACTAATTGATTGAAGTGTAGAGATAGAAAATAAAGACATGGAATAATGTTTACTCACTCTTTTACATAGACACATTTGGTATATAGCATTGTGTCAAAATTAGACAAAGTCTCAGGTTGCTCACTGGACAGTGTCACAGGCAGATTTAATAGAAGAGCATTGTGTGTACAGCAATATTTGCTCTTGCAACCTACATAAGCACCAAGGCAGATGTGCAAACAGCAGTATCAGCAGCAGCATCAGCACCACTACAATCAGGAAGCAAGTTCTACCTGCAGAGATTCATTTAATGGTGAATATGTAACCCCCTTGCCCATCACAAAGACTGTATCAGGATCTGCCCTAACCCAGGGTTGTCCTTTACAGCTAGTATAAGAACAGGAACATAAATGCTTCAATCTACTTTCCAGCATCCTTGTGCTTGTTACCATAATACAACATTACAGTGAGTATAAAGTGTGCTCTGATATACAAGGGCCATTTAGACATACCAATGTCTGTTTTCTCAGAAAGGTGAGTGCCAGAAAGTGCTGGAGCTCGACCACCTGCTGAAGTAGTGATTTTATTGTATTTTTATCGCATCTGATCCAGTTTTTCACAGACTCTCTCAGTCCCATTCTGAAGGACACCAGATGATATAACATTCAGTGTAGGATATTATTTAATCTCAAAATCAAAACCAGCCAGCTAAAAACACTGATATTTTTCAGTCATCCAAGGCTTCAGGTAGCAAAAAGATACCAGTTAATCACCCAACATTATTTTCTTTTCATACACCGTCAATCTGAGAGCATGCAGCTCTAGTCTCATTCTACAATGGTCCCTATCATTTTTTTTCCCACTGTGGGAAAAAAATTCTAGTTGTACATTCTATTACTTTCTCATATCATGTCTGTCCTGGTTCTGCTATAACATGATATAATCTACACCTTGACATATATTATATTATATATAATTTATGAATCTGCCATCCAACCTGAGGTGTAGAGGTTTCTGCTTTGCTATTTCTAAAGCCCTTAACTCTCAGTGGACCATAATGAATAAAACACACTATTAGCTTTAGGCACTGAGAGGCATCGAGACAATAGTTGAATAGGTCATTAGATGGACCCTTAACGTAGAAGGACCCTTGAACAAACACTGTGTAACGGAGCATTATAAACCACATAAGGTTGCTGGTGTACCTTAGCTCTTCATCACAAGATACAAATATATAAACATACGTACCTGAATAAAATACCTGAACCAGCTTGTTATTCTGGCATGCCATCTATGTGCAAGTTATCCATAATTTGTGATGGCTATTCACCTACTGTAATTTGTTTAAACCCTGTGGAGGCGTACTCAGTCCTTATTGGTTAGGACTTATCGGTGCTGATGTGCTCTGTTGGTGACAAGATAAATAGCCTGGTGTTGGGTGAAAAAAGCACATTGCACTGCAGGGAACTGCCTTGACATAACGACAATACCAGGCAGCGGTTTACTCTATGTCGAAAAGCAGTGGGGCAACCTTATCAGATACAATCTTTATGCCTCCAGCAGTTTGGGTAATGGTTTGTACCTGCTGAAATTCCTGTACCTGACAGGATTGAAGTTCTACACATGGTGTATAAAACATTTTGAGGCCAATTCACCAGAGATTAGGTATAAACAACATCAATGTACCCTCAATGGAGCAAAAATGTTCCTTAGAAACCATTTCTGTACCTTAAGAGGTACATTTACCTACAAATACGATACAATTGCCAGACTCTTGAGGGTACAGCCCCAGTGACAAGAATTTGTACCCTCAAAGGAACAAATTGGTAATTTTTCTAACAGTGAAACACTGAGAGCTTTACAAAATAGATTTTCTTTAAATAACCTTTTATTAATGAGACTAACTTGACTACCTGTGTCAGGTGAACAGAAGGTTGCCTTTGAGTATAACACTCTGAAATCAAGTTCAAGCTTCATGTTTGTACTATTTAAGCCTCTTGGCTACCGATTCATTGCACAATAAAACAGGCATATTTTTGCTGTGACCTTAGTACCACTGGATTTGTTATTCAAAGCCTGTAGGAAATACTTCACAGGCTTCAGAGAGTATTGGGGCTGGGTATTTTGCTATAAAAGCCAGCCTACTTAATGAGATTTTTCTTGCAGTAAAATGTCCCTAAGAACCAATAATCACTTTTTACACTTTACCTTAACCTGGAGGAATTTTTTCCATCCCTTCATGCAGATTCCCCTTTACTGCACGATGCTGGATGGGGTTTCTTACATGTAAAACCCCCCAACATTTCAATTGGATTAATTTGACTTAACCATTCCATAACCTTCCATTACTTTGTTTTGAGTTACTCCTTTGTAGATTTGCTTGTATGTTTGGGTCAATATCATTCTGCTAGTTTTTTGACAGACAGTTTCACAGACTCTGTGATGGTGAGCCACCCAGGCCCTGAAGCAGCAAAGCAGCCCCAAACAGAAACACTCCCACAGTGGGTATGAAGTTCACAGTGGGTATGAAATTATTTTTTTTCAAAGGCTGTTTTTCCTCCAAACATGACATTTGGAATTGTGCCCAAACACAATCTGGACTCATCTGTCCAGAGGACATTTTTCAGAGAGTCCTTCTACCTTGCCTTGATGCTTTTTTTGAGAGCAGAGGCTCCTTCCTTGCAGACCTCCCATGCGGGTTAAATTTGTGCAGCCTCTTTCACATAGACTGTGGCAAGTGCTGCCTGTAGATCCCTTGATGACATCCTGGGGTTCTTTGAGTCATCCTGATGCATTTTGTACTCTACTCTTGGGCTGAATTTGGTGGGACTGGGACAGTCTGGCCTGGAGAGATTGCCAGTTGTCTGAAACCTACTCCATTTGTAGATTATTTTAGGAACAGTGGAATGGATTATTTCATATTGCATGGAAATGGATTTAAATCCCTTCCCAGACTCGTGCGCATCAAAAACCTTCCATCTGGGGGTCTCAAGCAGCTCTTTTGATCTTGGTGTGATGGTACCATGTACCTCAATGGTTATGATTAAGCAATACCAGTTGTTTATGTAAGGAATGATTCTTAAATATACTGTAGAATAATGACCTAATGTCAATGATTCAGGGTGTTCCGGCACAGGGACCAGGCATGGTGCAGGCAAGATGGAGGACTACCCACTTGCGGCTCTCAGGACAAAACAGGGGTTTATTAACAGAACAGAAAACACTAGTGGCACTATAAAATAAATGGATCAGAAGGAGTCAAAACTAAAAGGGATAAACAAAGACTAATTTACAAAGGGTCAGTGCAACAAGGGGCGGGCAGGTTACAAATAACAAAACTTTCAACAACATTAATGACTCCTGAAGGAACAGAACAGGATCCGGAACTTAAATACAACAGGCTAACAAGGATAATGCAGGACAGGTGAAAACAATTAACAAGGACTAGTTTAACAGGCAACAAGTGACACTAATAATTAACTCAAGGAACTAAACAGGGTAACTAAAAACTGACAAAGACACAAGGAAAACAGAATCTAGCACTGGGAATAACAAAGACCAGTAAAACACAACTAAGACACAAAGCAAGAAACCAAAACTGAATACAAATCACAGGAATAAACTGATACAAATGAAACACTAGGAACAAAATACAAAAACAGAGAAGACAGGATTCAAACACAAGACAGAGGGGTTCACAGGTAGCCACATGCTTGACAGGTTGAGCCATGTGGCTGACAAGGAGTAAAGGAAACACTGAAGACTTGGACAACGGGGGAAGACAGGAAAGACTGGGACAAACCAGGTGCTTACCCTGACACCTAATCATTTGCACTTGATTTGGTGAATTTTATTTTAGCTATTTTCTTTTTATTTTAATGTAGTGATAAATGTAGGGGTGTGCTTTTTTCTTACATGAAATTTGAATTATTCTTTATTTTCATTGTGTAAACCGTCACTAAATATAAATTTGAAGTCTGATTTTTTTCAATTGTATCATCTCTATCACTATTGTTGAAATTAAGATCTAATATTTTTCTGTGCAAATATGTTGCAATTTTTTTTTCTAGGGTTGTACTTAGTTTTTCACCACCACATCTGGCTGATTGTGTAAAAGGCTGGAAACCCTACATATTTTATGGTTGCCGAGTCTAACCTACATTCTGTTCAGCTAACCCATGATGCAGCCAAGCATGAATTACTCCACCACAGCCAAGGTGCCCTTGAACCATACAGGCAGGTCTGCAGGCTACTCCACCTTCTGGAACGCCCCAGGTTAGTCTTGACTCTGGATCCCTCTGGTATCAATAGTGCATGCTCACTCTTATAAAAGAAGCAGCACAACATTGATACTAGACTGCTTTTACTGACAGGCAAATTATAATAAAAATAATGGCAAATGGTATATTTAGGTCACACTTAGAATGTAATATCATACCAGTAGAATAAGCAAGAAAATAAAAGGAAAAAAATGATTTAAAAACACAATATTCAAACATTACAAGGGCATGAGGGTAACCCTATTGCCTCGCACCTTCATTTGAAATCGCACCAACGCTCTGCGTGCACTTTGCAAGTCCTCCTTGTGCCACATGAGTTTGTCCTGGTTATTTTGGTTGTCTCCTGTGGCACAAACACATGCAGTTAGGTGACTTGGTGTCTTGAAATTGCCCACAGGGTATCACTGTGTGTGTATATGTCCCCTGCAATGGATTGACATCTCACACAAGGTGTGTCCCTTAGTTTGGTGGTCTGCTCCAAGGAATAGCACCAGTTCAAAGTTCCTGTGATTCAACCCAGAATTAGTGGTTGGGAAATGGATGGATGTATGGATGGATGCAGAAGTACATGACAGTTGAGATTAGAGAATGATTTTAAGTACGATTGTTCAGATAAAATAATATAAAGTCCTAAAGAGTTATTTAAAAAACACGAAACCATTCCACCCCTGCCAACCTGATCCTATGAAGAAATTTCATTGACAAGTCAGGATAAAAATATACATAAATCTGATTTCATTTTCTTCTGTGACAAAACCAAATTTTAATTAGTTATTGTTTTATTGACACTTGTCCACTGTTTAGATCTGATGTTGATAATCAGGTTCTGGTCTGTTCTGCCAGCTGATCAACACACATGGACTATACATTTATATTGACACTTAATTAATCCCCAGGAAATTCTCTTTGCCCCTTCTTGCTCTCCATGAAACACACAGACACACAGTGAGAGTGGCCTTGGGGGTCTTAGCTAATGGGCAGTCACCCTGTGGTGTCCAGGGAGCTGGGGGGTTAAGGGCCTTGCTTTAGGGTCCATTGATGTGTGACTGTTCTGTTGAGGCTGGGGCTCAAATCAGCAACCTTCTGGTTTCAGGCACAAAGGCTTAGCTCACAAAGCCACACAATTTGTAACGAATGGAAATTCTGGTATTAATTGTAACAATAATATGTTTTTCAAACTACATTGTTTATATAATTTGCAGTCGCCATTGTGCCATCGGCCATATCAAGTATTTTGTTAAAGAAAGACAGTAATTGTGTTGTAAATGTAAAGCGTTTTGGTGGATAAACTGCATAATTTGCAGTACTTGTGTTTGTTTCGTTCAGTATTGCTACATATCATACAAACCAAGGTTTCAATAACAGAGCCCATGGAACTGGTGGGTTTGCTGCAATATTCCTATGCTGAAAAAAAACAATAACTTATATGGTCTTTTGCTCCCCTGAAATGTTTTAGCCTCCCCCAAATAAAGGTGTATTTATTGCCTTAATTCATAAATAGATTACCATCAGCCCCCCCCCCCCCCACACCCAGTAAAGACACAGTCCCCCCTATCCATTTATCTCTAATTACTCCCCTGGTCTGGATTTCTAAAATGGTAGCATGGCTTTAGTTATTTTTTTATATTTTAAGATGTGCATCAAAAGAACATAGCATTTCATAAGTGTGTTATTTTTTCTCTGAATTTTGCTATCAATTAGAATAGAATAGAATATTTATTTATTTGCAGACTCATGGTCCATAAAATTAATTTTACCCAGAAATACAATTTATTTCACACAAACATATCTCATCAAATGTATGTATTAAGAATGTTCAGCCAAATTACATAGTGTCATTCCCTTATTATTTCTGCTTTTATTATGTTTTGGCTTTTGATACCTGAGTTAATTTAGCATTTTTAGCTGATTTACTGTAAAAGTGGGTTATGAAAATATCGAGTACATTTTACTGTTTATTGGCAGGCAAGATTAACGGCAATGTTGGCATACCAGCCACTAATTTAGCACGGGCTTTTGAAAAGGCAAATAATGGACACGGAAAAGGTAGCACCCTCATTGCACAAATGCGGTATATAGATAATCCATAATTTCCTCGGAAAAGTAGAAAAACCCTGTTCTACAGTAACGAATGGAGAGAATTCAAACTATACACAGAACAAAAGGCAGACTAAAAACAAATCCCACACAATCCAAAAACATAATTTACGTGTCTTCAGTAAATAATATTTATTTTCTTTAAACTGCCCGTATAATATTTTGATTTTTTAATATATCAAAACAATATCTTTGAAGATCTATAAAATTAACGCACTTTAAAATTGCTCTGCGAAGATCAGCTTCACGTATCTGCCTGACCTCTCAGTCTCCCCTGTCCCTCCAATGTAATGGTACAACCTCAGTTACTTCAACGGAATTTGGATCAGACTACTGCATGAGTCTGGTAGCCCATGAGGGGGACAGGGAATCTTAAAATTAAATAATAAAAATAGAAAGTTGGTTCGATTTTTAAAACACGTGTCTTCTTTTTTAGACAAAACAGTTCTAAAGATTTTCTTGTCAGTATTAATACGAGGTGACCTGGTTCAGTGTTTCAGAAGCAATTGCATAATTAAATGATCTCCACCTCTCCGATCTGACCGAGTGAGTGACTCCTGAATCTATTCGCAGCTGCTCAAGCACCCCCCTCTCCTTCAGATTTGGGAAAGAAAAATCGCTGCTCAAACGTTATAACAATTCAGGATAACACAACTGAGACATGCTGTCAGCTGTAGTGGAATCTGAGCAGCGTAAAAGCCAGAAGAATCATGGCTGAGGACTACTGGGAGAACATATTATCTTTCGCGTATTATTGTTAAGATTACAAGGGCATAGGGGATCTCACGTCTTTGGGTAAGCGATCGAGCAATCTTTTCTTGTGGCAGTAGTTGACTAACACTAGAATTTAACTACTGGATTATGATTTATCAGTGTATTACTGTATTACAACATATTTCTCATTTTGGACCTATAAGGTATAATAGGGACGAAAAATATCTATCGCTGAATTGTAAATAATCGCTGCATCTCACATTACATTCTCTTCAAACGTTGAGTGGGACAAAAAGTCGGGTCTGGGTTTTGTTGAAGAACGTCAGTTAGTCGACTACATCCTGGCTATTAATATTGTGAAAAATTAGCTGCATCGCATTCCAGCGCGCGTTTGAACACGAAGCCGACTGGCTAAAGTTCTGCAAATATGAGTGCCGCAAAATAAAAAGCTGTCCGTGGACGGTGAGATATACTGCACAAGGGAAAATTGCAGTTTGAATTTAATTGACTTTTAGGGTTATCCTGCTACCTACTGTACATTAGGCTCGCCAGCCACCGTAGTTCACGCTGAAAGTGAGTGTCGGAATTATTATAAATGTAGGAGCCGGTTCGGTAAACGTGGCGCTTCCACTGTATTGGCGTGAACCTTGGAAATGGTCGTCATGACTGCTGCGTTTGTGACGTCGCTGAGTTTAACGGTAGAACGCGGGCCGATGTTCTGTTGGAATTAGCTAATCTTACGTCACACTTATAACGGGCACTACCGGAGAGTGTGGAAAGAGGACACTGCTGCCGACTTGGTCCGTCTCTCATTCCTCCACTGGCGGTGTGATTATAAGTGTGGCATGTTTGTCTACATCTGGACCACAACTTACTGTGCTGGATGGCTCGTCAGTATATAATTGGTTATATTTACACCGTTGGTTTTCTGCCGTTAGTGTATAGTTTTATTCAATTTCGTATGGCAACTGAGGCCAATTCAGATACAGCTATTTACATGCAATGACTCCTGAAGGCCAAGCTGGTGTTTCATATTACAATAATTGTAGTCAAATTACACACAGGGTAAAATTGGCGGTTTTACGCACACCCGTTGTATATACATAATTGTTTTTGTACAACACATCTTTATGTTTCGTGCATGTACACTTTTTTTTTAAAATATTGTATTCTCTAATAGACATGCGTATGCTGTATAATTTAGGACTATAACGTAAATTAGTATTAAGAAGTTTAGCGGTTGTGCACTTTTAATTAGTAAGTGGAATGTAGGTTACTCATTTTATGTGTGCAAGCGTTGTCCCCGCCTTTCAGAGCTTTTGGTTAATTTGAGACATTGATATGAAATCTTTAAGATTTTAGTTTTTATCCAGTACCGTTATAGGTGCTCATGGTTGTATTGAAGGCGCAGCACAGGAGGCGATAAGGCTGGAATGCTCAAATAGGCTAATGTAGATTCATTCTAATTAGTCTCTGTGTTAGAAAATTAAACCTGAAGATTTCATGTGCTAGCAGAAATGTTTACACGTGTGATTCATTTATGTCTAAATGTTAATGTATTTAAAACGAATTATGTGTATTTCAGTACACTGTGAGACTAAATGTGGTAATTTCCTCATCAGATGTGTTCATAAACATTGACCTGGGCAGACAGACAGGATATGAATACCAGGCTTAAGTTATTCTGCAGCTCTCTAGCATTTGACCAGAGGATTTAGAGCACGAGTGGGAGCAGCAGACTATGGGAAGGGTATGAGCAGAGAGCATGAATCCCAAGGCCAGCTGCTACTCCGCCCCCACCATCCAACTGAGGTGCTGGACCTGAGCGACTCCTGTGGCTTGCCGGCTAGTTACTGTGACATAATCAGGGCAGCTTGCGATGACGAACAATCGTACACAAAGGGATGTGTGGCACATGCCTCATGCGGGGTGTTAGGCTCCTCTATTCATGACTGAATTTGCTGAATCTGGCACTTCGGTTATTTATGTCTCCTGCTATGACAGTTGCAGTCATGGTATGGTGGCAACAGACCTCATCAAGCCAATCATAGGCTTGGTTCACTCATGGCACTGAAACAGCCCTTAGGATGTCGAGGTTGATGCAGAACCCTCTGATCTGAGCATGTGCCCATGTATTCCCCTCTGTAGTGTGCTTGCTGTGCCCAGTGGACCACTGTGCACATGCTGAAATGGACGCAGCTGTATGGCTTAGTCTCAGTAAACTGGAACTGCTACACGAAGAGCACAATCTATCCCAAACCTGTGCTGGTGCTGACTTTAGTCTCACATCTAATGAGCATCTTGTTTCTTCACGTCTTCAGCATTCTAACACTGGCATTTTTGTCACATTGTGAATGAAGGTTCCCGGCTGTATCAGTTCCAGTCTGCTTCAGCTTCCCCAAAGGGCACCTTTCATGCAGCACGCTAATGAACTCTGTTTTGGTTGGGTCTCCTGTAATTAAGGAATGTAAACAAGATCTTCCTCTACCACATTGCATTCCTTCTGCACCAGTCATTCAACACACTTATTGCCAGTTGCCTCTTGTAGGATTCTACCATATGGAGAGCAAACCATGACATGTTCCTATTTTATGTTTTTCTTATTGGCAACAAAATACAGGTAATGCTGGTCATTCGTGATTTGTTTTAAAATAGCATTTTAGAATTTGCATGGTGGTTGATTGCCATCTCTGCAGTGTACTTACTGAAATATTTAGAAATGAATAGCAATCTGCAACCAAAAATGTTGGGGCACTGTAATATGTAAAATGGAATGCAATGATTTGCAAATCATATAAAGCCATATTTAACTGAAAATAGAACAACAACATATCAAATGTTGAAACAGAAATTTAATTGTTTCATGACAAATATATGCTCAACTTGAATTTGATGCCAGCAACACCTTTCAAAAATGTTGGGGAAGGGGGCAACAGTAGACTGGAAGGTTGGGTAATGCTAAAACATCTGGTTGAATATCTCACAACTAAAGTTAATTGGCACTGCATTTAAAACAGACAATGGGCCAGGAACACTTCAGAAAACCATTGTTTGTGGACACAGTTCATTGTTGCATCCACCAATGCAGGATGAAACTGTACCATGTGAAGAAGAAACCATATCAAAACATGATCCAGAAACAGCGCCGACTTCTCTGGGCCCAAGCTCATTTAAGATGGACTGAGGCAAAGTGGGAAAACTGCCTTATTGTCTGACAAATCAATATTTTGAATTCTTTTTGGAAATTATAGACGCTGCATCCCCCAGGCTAAAGAGGCGAGGGACTGTCTAGCTTGTTATCGGCAGACAGTTCAAAAGTCAGCATCTGTGGTGGTATGGGGGTGCGTTGGTGCCCATGGCTTGGGTAGCTTGCACGTCTAGGAAGGCACCATTAATGCCAAATGATGAGGTTTTGGAACAACATGCACTGCCATCCAGACAAAGTCTTTTTCATCCAACCATTTTCCAAACCGCTTATCCTTCTGGGTCGCGGGGGTTCCGGAGCTTATCCCGGAAGCTACGGGCACGAGGCGGGGAACAACCCAGGGCAGGGGGCCAGCCCATCGCAGGGCACACTCACACACCATTCACTCACACATGCACACCTATGGGCAATTCAGTAACTCCAATTAGCCTCAGCATGTCTTTGGACTGTGGGGGGAAAACGGAGTATCCGGAGGAAACCCCACGACAACATGGGAAGAACATGCAAACTCCACACACATGGAACCCGGGTGGAGACTCAAACCCTAGTCCCAGAGGTGTGAGGCAACAGCGCTAACCACCGCACCACCATGCCACCCCTAAGTCTTTTTCAGAGAAGGCTTTGTATATTTCGACAGCCAATACCCAATATTTTGCATTTTAGTCCTTCCATTTTCATTAACCACTCATCCAGTTTGGATTACAGTCTTGGGAGCCTCTGTGGGAAGTGTCTCAGAAGATGGCAGCCCTTTCTAAGGAGACCGACACAATTTACTGCCATGGGTTAACCTGAATAGCATTTCTTTGGGTTGCGGGGAGGATGTCTGCAGAGAACCCGCATGCAAAGGTGGGAAAGAATTTAGATGCACTCCTTAACTAATGGAATTCATTTTAATTAGTGTGCGCAGTTTCTACAAAGACAAAAAGAATGTAGGCCAATTGTAATATTGGTAACTGCATTCAAAGTGTCAAGACATAAATATATATACAAATCTGGTAGGAGACGCAGAACAACAGCACTAATTTGATTTGCTTTTTGTTAGGAAAAATGTGAACCGATTTGTAGCATAGTTAACTTAAATAAAGCAATTGAATTGACTGCTGACCAGTACATAATACTGACAGGCTTAATTTACCTACTGCTGTCTAGCTTCAGGCTTAAAATACTGAGCAGCTGAGCTGACACACCAACCCATTTACTGTAAGCAAGATGTTTCTGTTTAAAGCTGCAGAACAAACCAAAGACCCATTTCTTGAGGTCTTAGCTGCAGAGCACGGCATGGCCCAAATTTGTAGAACTGTAGAAAATGTCCTTCCAAAGCCTGTAGTTCTGGCATCTTGTGGTTTTCAACCACCGCCATCTTTACACAGTGAGCACTGGAACTGCTGCAGTAAACACTGAAGCTTCTGCAGCCAGCATTATGCAGTGAGCACTGGAACTGCTGCAGTACACATGGAAACTACTGTAGCCACTGTTTGTGGTGAGCACTGAAAAATATTGCATGTTCTGTGGCAAGTACTGAAAATAGCATGTGACATGATACCATCTTAGATAAAAAAAAAAAAAAAAAACAGATCAATGTTTTCATGAGGAGAAAAAAGCACCGATATTTCCAAAGGTTTCACTTTGCGAAATGATGCTGATTTATTTTAAAGAGCAAAGCTGAAACTTTTTTAAAGCATTTTTTGCTTATCTTGTCGCAATTACATAATTGTACATTAACAAAATCTAATCTTCATAAAACCAGAAAACTATAAGATTATGGAGGTCCTCGCCTGATGCTGTTTGTAAAACATGATTTTAATTGTATAGTCATGGTGTTAACAGTCTGCTGTGCACACTGGGTTACCTGGGCTAGATTTTAAGACCAGTTGGGAAAGGGCTTTTCGTTATGCAGTATGGGCATGATAGCTGTTGCCTTTCACTGCAGTTCAATGCCTGTCAGGCAGTTTTGAGATTCTGGAAGGAAGAACATGGGCTTTTATGGGTATTTCACCACAGGTTTGTGCCCTTGCGTTGTTATTATGCTTTCAGCTGGCATAGTGAGTGTTTTGTTGAAAATTTGACCATTTTGAGAAAAACCGGCACCCTGGCTTGCTGCAGTAGTGTGCTAGAGTCATGTGGGTCTCTCATTTTTCAGGAAAAAAAAACATTCACTGTGTGCTAGCGATCGCATTTTGAAAATGATCTGTTTCGGCCTTTTGCAGTAAGTGGCTTGGGGATGATCAGACTTGGCTTTTTTCATAGCAGACAGTATGGTTGTACAGATGAACTGTGTTACATAACTACTACAGTCTCCCAGCCTTGGATGGCTTCTGTATATTCGATCCAATAAAAATGAGATTAAAATTTGCTGTCATCAGTATTCTGAAAGCTTTGTATCACTATAAATAAAGGTTATGCTTAAATTACATTAGAAGCTTATGAATATTTGTAAGATTGTTCAAAGCTGTCAGAACCTTCAGAACTACATCTAGTGGAGTATAGATTACAGTTAATATTGCTGCTTGGCTGCTGACTTGCATTTTTTACTAACGTGCATCACGATGGATACAATTTTTGAAACCTGAGAACCTGTACATTTGATTCCCTTCTTAAATATTTGTGGTAGGGTCTGTCTGAAAACTGAATGATAATTGGCAAATTTTCACTATTGAAAATGCTCAAGACCTTCGCACCAGGTATGAAATAATGGCATAATTCATTTTAACTTGGAAACATTGGGATTGCATTCATTTAAAAAATGGTTGTCTCTCACAATTTTTTGTGTGGAACCATCAATGAGGAATTAATAGAGAGGCAATGTGGGTTTCCAAATTAAACTTTTTAGTACCTGTGAATGCCAATGGTCTTTACCTGTCTGTATTTTTATAATTTGGATTCCTAGCTATTCCTTTGCATGATTATAATCCTTGTTAGGAATACTCTGGATGATTACGGTAATTGATCCATCTCTGAGCGTTAATATGGAAATATTAGTTTATAATTGTATGTTGTATTATGTTTGATGTTTTGAGGTTGGATGCTATAGTTTTGATGTTAGTTGATCCATTAACCTTGGTACATTTTGTGTTCTGTGAGGTTTTATAGACTAATGTTGCCCCCATATAGGCCCTGTGCAGTTGTGGCTACGACAAAAACCACTAAGATACTACTAGTCATGATAATATGGTCGGTTTACTTGTTAGGGGTCTAATGATATGCAAAATTCATGGTTCGTTACGAACTTTTGGGTTCATGGTTTGGTGCAATTTTGGGTCAGCAGGGAAATCAAAACTTGTTTTGAAACAATTTATTATTAACTTCACACACAATTACGAACAGTTGTAAACTAAAGGTAGTGTCTGTTTGTGTGTCTGAATAACAACCTAAGGGACACATATTTGCACATCATAATAATATGTAAAAAAAAAATCCATCATAATGAACTAAATTCCTTCTAAATCCTTTGTTCCCTACTACCGGTTATGGTCACTTACCTGTGGTGATAAACATCCCCGTAGCCATAGTTACTTTTTAGCACAGTCCTGGCAAAAACCTGACAAAAGTGTCTTAAATGTCATGGGGAGACTAACTTGCAGGGGCTGTATCTGCTTTACTTCAGACGTGCACATACTTGGATGATGTCGTCTCATGAGTTGGATGTGTTTTCAGTGACATATCTGAGTTTGGTATAACAGCTCCAACAGAAATTTATTGGGAAACCAAAATGTTCCCAAACTGGCAATTATGACTGACTGTAGCTTGCATTAGCAATAACAAACTCATAACCACAATTAGCATAGTGTTTTCCGTGTTGAACATATATTTGTAATATTATGTTCCGCCTGTGTGAATAGATGTATTCATTCATTTTATTATGCTTGCTGAACCAACAATTATGTTCTTAATGGTGCATGATGAATGCGTGTAACATTAAACCCCATCTATCGATTACTGATATTGTCATATTGCCCAGACTTAAATTTAACAGTACAATATAAATATGTGTAATGTTACAGCCCTACTGCTTGCACTCTTGGAAACGCACACCAATGACGGCCTAGTGTCGAAATGTTCGTGTTACACCCATGATGGATCTATAATATAATAAAAAGAATTCAAGCCATCTGAGTTCTGACCCGATTTTTTTGTTATGTTGATTGTGTATCATTGTCATGAACTGATAGTATTAATCGTCTTAGAAGGCAGAGTCTGGGAGTGTCACATTTATGTTTTTTAAGCTCTTATTCAAGGATTTTGAAATGTGCCCTAGGATGACAGTATATTTCCAAAATAAATACAGTAAAATCCCGTCATAGTGGACTCGCTCATAACGGAATATCGTTTATAACGGACGAGGTGTGCTGGTCCCGGCTGTGCGGCTTTCTGAACATGCAGAAAAAGCATCGGATATAGCAGACTTGCATAAAACCGAATTTCACTTATAACGGACAAACAATTTGGTCCCCAGGACTGCTTTTAGCTGTAGTTTTGTTTGGCTATAACGGGCACGCAGGCTCCGCCTACAAGGCACGTGGCGTGCCGGTGATATCCAGTGCAGATACTTAGTCGGGATTATTAATATTCACGGATCTGCTCAGGTAAACTTGGATTACTACATGTACAATATAATAATCTATACCACAAGTGTGTCTGCTGGGGTGTGGCATGAGTAAATGGTGTCCTGTAGTTGTGTTCTGGGCATATAGTAACTCTGGACATAACTGACTTTGGATATAACAGACTGTTTTGCCAGGTCCCTTGAAGTCCGTTATAAATGGATTTTACTGTAGTAAGAAGCAGAGTGATAATTACTGGTTTAAAATCCCACTATTTGAAAACATGGAAAATGGTGTCCATCAAGGTTCTCTACTGGGACCGGTCATCTTTACAGTTACATAAAGACATTTAATACCAGAGTCTCAGAATAAATGACACAGTGTCATTTATTGTCTGTGTACTAGGGAGTCTCTAGCAGCCAGAACCAAATTCCTTGTGTGCCCCAGCACATTTGGCGAAATAAAGCTGATTCTGATTCTCAAAGGTGATTATACTGCTGTTTATTTTTGTGCTGCAGCCCTGGATCAAGGTCTTCAAGAGATTCATTCTGTCTTTATGTATTTCATGTACCTCGCCGCCTTTCAAATGTATGAAAAATTTGTCTTCTCAAATTAAAAAAAAAAAAAAAAAAACATTTTAGTCTTTTGCTGTGTGGTTAGGGTGGAAACCCCATGTTGGTCTGAAATGAGCTGCTGTTGTTCTTTTTTACGTGTGCAATACCGTATTTTCAAGAAGTTTATTGTAAAAGTTTCCATCTTTCCATCCAACTTGTCTGGTTCTGGTGTGTTGTTTAATTTTTTTCTTGTGTGCCTGAGACATTCTGTTTGTATCCCAATAGCCTCCCAGGAGATTTTGTTGTCTCAGTGGGTTTTTCCTGGAAAAGGAAAAAAAGGTAACATATGGCAGAATTGACAGGTCATGTTGAATGAAGGTCATAGAATATAAATCTGCCAGAGGCATAGCAGTTATTTGTGTGGCAAAGAAGGTCTGGATAAAATATAATTCATAAAATGTATGATAATATTTAAAAGAAATCTGGTGCATTCTCTCTAGAAATGCCCAAGTTGCAGTGCTCAGTTTTGCATTTTGAATAATGTACTTGGGGCTGTTACAATCATGAAATTTTAGTTGACGATTGTCATACAAATAACTGCGATTGATGATTTAATTGTCTTTTTCTGTTCATTCAACACTATCAGCCTAGACCCTAATCATAGTTTAATATTAAATATACACCTCATGAAGAACTGAATATTGAATACTCATGGAACATATAAATAAAAATTGCATTTGCCTTCTAAGCTTTGTAAACGAAAATTATAGAGGCCTGATATGACATTAACAAATAAGTTAAATGTCTCAAGTTAAACAGAACATGTTGTCCCTTCCCGATCCATACCACCTGCACGATTTTACCTCGCACGTTAACAATACCCGATCTGCTCATCCAGCCATTTTAAGACACATCCTATATTGTCTACATTTACAGCAAACTAAACCAGGTAAAATATTGGAACTAGGGTAGTCTGGAGTGAATATAAGTAAACAAAGATAAAAATCCATTTAAACTAGGGTACCTAACATTTGACAAGTTATCCGGCTAAGCAAGAAATTCGGCTTTTTGAAAAATGATACGACGCCTGGTGTTAATAATTCCATTGACGTGAAAAACCCATCCATTTTCTTTGCTTGTCATTTTAAGTGTTCACTCCGGTCGTCTATTTCCAGCTTTTGGATCAACATAATTACCTAAATGTCCTATATCTGAAATGATAATTTATATTTCCATCAGTTGCTGTCGTCCAATGACATGGTATTTTGGTATACATATAGCTTTGGTTTACTCTAAAATGAAATATGTAGTTTGATGTATTTTGTTTTTGTTTCAGCATATTTTTATACAAGGATGGGCATAACTGGTACGCAAGTACGCATTCGCCGTATATGCAAATACATATTTATTTTATGTGCATTTACGTGCAGTAATTTTTTGTCATAACAGCATGAATGTACATAAAATACATATGCATTTGCTATGGAGCCAATATTATCAAGCAAAACTTTTTTGACATCAAGCAAAAACAAGGCTTCGAGAAGAAAAAAACTGAAGCAAAATCTCAAAAGTAAAATTTATAACTTGCAAACACGATTGGTCTTTTGATAATGTTTTCCTTTGTTTACGCTGCCAGCTTTCTCGCTTGCGCTCCCTGGCTTTTCGCTTACTATTTTGACACAAACTTCTCTCGTGGGCGGACATTTTTAATTAACAGCGGGACTGGACATTCACTACCCACTAACTAATTTTCTTTAATTATATAGCAAAGCTTAAATTCACTTCTAATTTAGCACAATAAAATGTATAGTGCAGCACAAACAACATCAACATTTACACTTTGTTAATCTTGATGTCGGATCCAGTAAAAATTAGTTAGTGGGAAGTGAATGTCCAGTCCTGCTGTTAATTAAAAATGTCCATGGCACTGACCTGTCAGTCAAAAACTTATTAGCCAATGGGGACGCGTCCCTAAATAAAAACCCGCCCACGCGAGAAGTTTGTGTCAGAATATAGATATAGTGATAGAAACATGATGGTTCTCTCTCATCCAGAAGACGATTGTAACGATTTATGCAAAAAAATAATCATGGTCAGTTTAAATAATGGCCATCAGGTGAAGTTGTAACATATGATGTAATATATGGGTGGGAGGCATGGTGGCGCTCTGCGTAGTACTGTTACACATTTCCAGGGTAGGGTATCTGAATCCCTGCCTCTGCTCTCTGACTGGAGTTTGCGTGTTCCCCTTGGGACCCACTGGTTTTCTAGGTGTACTGCAGTTTTCTCTCTGTCCAAAGCTGAAAAGGCTAACTGGTGACTCTAAATTGCCTGTAGTGACTGGTATCCCATCCAGGTTCTACCCCAATCTTGGGCTGTGTGTGGCCTGGGATAGACTCCAGGCCCCCCAAGGGGTGGTAGAAAGGTGGCTGGATTAAATATGTTTAAAATAAAGGGTTATCTCTGTAAACATCAATAGAGAGTGATACTGTATCCCTATGATGGCATCCTGCTGTAGGAGTGGAGTGTGAGATGGAGCAGCCATGCCTCTCAGATGGATGCTTTGTAGATTTAGGCCAGAAAAATCCCATTTGCTCCGTAAAACTATACAGGCAGCTAATGAGGTCTGTGCCGGGTCGGTTGGTTAGGTCTAAGGACACCATTGTCCCTACTGGCTTGGACTTGTGAAAAGCTTGGAATTAAAATAGGACCTTGTTTTCTCCGTGGAGTAATAATGATCAAGATCAGGATTTCTTTACAAATAGTGCTTTTTCAAATGGAAATGCTATTTCATACTTTTAAAAAACTATTTTATTTAATTATAGATGTGTTAGTATTTCTTCTTCCAACTGTTTTCTCATATGTTAATTGAAATGAACAAAGCATAAAAACTTTTATTTAGATTTTTTCCCTTGTTTATTTTTATAAGTGTGAAGTCGTGTCATTCCCTTACAGACAGACTCGTTCTCTGTCTTGTCCAGTGGCTCTGGCTGTGCTGGCAGCGTGATGCACTCTGCACACTGCCGCTGATTGCCTGGGGGAGCTGCGGCCGATGGCGTCACACGTGCCCCCCTTTCCTATCTCTGTGATTAGCGTTTCTGTTTCATGGGGCTGCCAGTAGAAGACGAAGTAGCTTAATTCTGCTCTGTTTGGGATTGTTAATGTTTGTGGCCCTTTGGGATTTTATTAATTCATTTATTGTGTGGGGAACAGTGAGCCAAGAGTGTCTGCTGTATCTGGACTCTAACACTTTTTAATGAGCTTATTTTTTATGATGATTATAGATCTAAATATGCCGACACATTGTAGCCTCATACCTTCAAGACTGGGGATTGCTAGTCCGGCTGCCACTCTATCTGTGCAGAGGCTAGTTGCAACCTCTGAATTATGAATATGTGTGTGATATATGATGAATGGACATCCAGTCCAGGGTATACCCCCCTGCCCTGTGTCCTGTGTTGACTCCCCCCCCAGGACCCTGCAGTGGACGGGAGGGTGGGAGATCGGCAAATCTCATATGTCTTCATATTTCTGCCATTTTCTAAGTCCTGTTTCTTGCAAAATGTAGACAACTCATAGGCAAGCTTAGACCATCGCCCCCTTCCCCTAGAGCAACTATACTCTCCACGCTAACCTTCCTCTTTGTCAAGTCATTTTCCATGTGTGTTTTACAGAATAAGGTACTAAGATACAGAACGGCAGACATTACACAAGCAGTAAAGGAGCCTTCTCGGCTGAAACACGATCCTCTGCCAGTCTGCTTTACGGGCAGACCCCGGGATTCGATGCCGCACTTAGACACACCACCCTACCCCTCTCCGGCATGTCCACCATGACTGACAAACTCTGTGTGTGTTTGGGACCTTTTAATTTGCATTGCTGCAGATGGCTTAACTGAATATCCAGCTGCTTAATTGCTTAAAATTTGAGACTTTCATTGAGCCAACTTGGGCAAAGGCGTCTACTTTAAAACCCAATTACTGTAATCTTCTCTCCTCTTTGCCTCGACTTCAAGCCGCTGTGGCCTGATTTTCTTGACTGTCTTTTTTTCTCCCTCCTCTGACAGAGAGGTTGAACCGTGGCTGCCTCTCCCCCCTCTGCATCTCGCCCCCCCCTTCCTCCTCTGATGGACCGCATGAGGAAGATTAAACGGCAGCTGTCCCTCACGTTGAGGGGGGGTAACAGTGGGGACAAGAGTCTGAGCGAGACCATCAGCTCACAGGACACCGCACACAGTGATTCGGGTACAGTGGACAAAACACTACATAATAAGATTGTTGTGGGTATTCTGCATACTGTGACGCTGCTGCAGTAAATAAAACATGGTGTATTGTGGCACTAACCCTGCATTGTGACACCACTACAGTGCTTGCAGCACTGCACAATGTCACCCCACTACAGTAAATAAAACATTGTACATTCTGACACCACTACAGGATATACAGCATTGCATGTTATGAGACCACAATAAGACATACTGCACTGCATCTTGTGATACCACTACAGGACATGCAGCCCTGCACATTGTGACACTACAATTTAACACACCACACTGCACATTGTGACACCACTACAGGACGTACAACACTGCACATTGTGACACTGTATATTCGGACTCTGCTACATGGCACGATACAATGCATTGTGACTCAACTATAGGATATGTGACTCTGCAGTAATAATGCTGTGCATTGTGCCTCTGCTCCAGAAAATAAAACTGGAAATTGTGACACCACTGCAGTAAAAATAACATACTTCTAATTGTGACTCAGCTACAGTTAATAAAACTACTCATTGTGACACTGCTACAGGACATACTGTACTGTGATGGATGCAGTACATGCATCGTGGCACCTATTCAGGGACGGTCACCTAAGGCTTCAGTGTGAGGATGCACATTGAACTGTGTATGTTGTGACAAATGCAAATGAAAAGCCTACCCTGACTCTGCACTGAAAATATCATGAACTGGAGCCCTCTGTAATGGGCATATGGACTGAATTTAGAGAGTTATGAGAGGTTCTTTTCTGTACTGTGCCTGGAGTGTTTCTGGTCAGTCAGAGAGCAGTCCAAATAAAATTCCAGTTCATTTTAATGTTTCATTTTATGGGCAGCAGCTGCTATAAAATTACATGGATTATAAAATTTAAAAACGGAGATGTTTGCTGCCATATTCTTTCAATATTAATAGATTTCCAAGTACCAGATAATACAACGAAATATAATGTGCACATTATGCAATAAAGTATTATCATATGGCATATAATGTAATAAAGTACAAAAATACCATATGTAGTTTACAATGTCGTTTACAGATTAACAGTATGTTATAGTCTATGATGTAATATCAGACTATATCTATAAGTGAGAGCAGATTTCTTCTGCACATTTCTGCTGGTGGGGTCTGCGCACTGTTTCGTTTAAGGTCATTTCTCATGGCCTGAGTTTGCGTATTAAATGCCACCTCACAGGGTATCTGTATGAGTGGTTGCGGGATGGGGGGGGGATTGTCCTCGGGTTAGATGCCACGCCCACCACCGATCCCTGGGGCCGTCAAACACCATCAGCAGATCTAGTTCCTTGCAGATATCATAACGCTGTCCAGGCCACGTGTCGCGGCACCTGAAGGTGTCACGTGACCATATTCATGTATTAGACACAGTACAGATATCACGGACCACTCGAGTGTCAGTTCCCACAGCATACATTCCAATTTGATGTGGCGATTTTACCGGAGCTGGCAGTTTGGCGGCTGCATCTGGAAGCGTGTGTGGGATAGCAGAGCTCCACCTTCCCGCATGCCGACTCCTCCTTTTTCTGTTAACCAATCGCATGTCGCCTCCAGCATGGTCCCTTTCTGCTCATACACTGGCTGCGTTGGTGGCTCCTTACTTTCCATTCTCGAGGTTCTTGCTTGTTTGAAACAGCTTCAGTCTGTGCTGACCCCTCCCCCCCCACGTCTGGGACGGGGGGGATGGCTCAGTTAAGGCCCCGTGCCCTGCTGCTGTCCCTAACGTCCCGTGACGGAATTGTCTGCATCCTCAGATCAGCGCTACCAAAACCTCATACATTTTAGGAATGTTGGCCTCAGGTGATTGGGAATAAAGATGTTGACTAATGCAGCGGCAGAGCTGGGGAGGTAAGCGTGGTCAGCGCCTACCAGGCGCTTCAGTTAAGCGGGACCGTAGCGCAAACTTTATAACCAAGTTAACCGCCTTTTAAAGCTCTCATACTGAAGGTGTTCCCTGCAAATAGACCCTGTTTTAATTTGTCCTTTAATTTTGATTTTACGTTTAAGGGAAGCTAAAATCACGCTTTCAGAATAGAGTGTTGGGATTTTTGCTTCCCTGTTATATTCTTTGTTTTAAGTTACTTCTTTTTTGTTTCTTGTCTTCCCCCTTCCTCTCCTATTCCTCCCTTTCTTCCTCTGGACCATCCCACTCTTTTTGTCTTTCCTCCTTGCCTTTGTTCTTCTCCTCCTCTTTGTTCATTCCTGACTCCGCCTTCTCTCACAATTCTCTCATCCTTGTGGCCCCGCCCTTCTTGCTTTGTGTGCATCGGCATGTGTTTCCCCTCCTTTCCCTCACGTGGCCCCTCCCTGGGTGTGTTGCTGTGCCCTTACCACCACCACCCCCCCCCATACACTACCCACCTGCCCACCCTTGTCTTCAGTGTCTCTCTTTACCCTCTTTACTGTCCCGGCACCCTGCCGCTAACCCCTCTCCCCCCCCCTCTTTCTCTACCCATGCCCCCCCCCCTCTCTCTTCCCCCTCCCCACATCTTTCCTATACCCTGCCCTGCCCTCACCTCCTTCCCGTTCTCCCCCCTGCTCGCTGGCCTCCCGCCGTCCCCCATCTACCCCTCCCCGACCCTTCTCTCCCCCAGACGCCATGTCAGTGCGGGGCAGTGGCGGTGTGCGGGGCGCAGTGCGGGGCGCAGTGCGGGGTGCTGGAGGCTCCTTCAGCATGCACTCCCTGCTGCAGTCATACAGCTCCAGCCTGCACCGACCCCGTGGCCTGGGCCGCAGCCTCAGCTCCTATCTCAACCACGCTACACGCCTGGGTACAGCACACTCAGCCACATGTGGCGGGGGGGTTGGAGTGAGTGCCTGTGTGTGTGCATGCGTGTAGGATGTCAGAGGGCAGGGAGTACTTGTGGAGCCACACAATCAGTTAAATCCTTTATAATAGGAATAGGCCGATCCACATTTTTTCAGTTCCGATCCGATTCCGATACACAACTGCCAATACTGATACAGATTCCGATACAAGAGCTCTTTTTACTTTGTTATACTTTATAAATTAAATTTTTAAGCTAGTAAATACAGATGGAAAAAAATGTATGACAAAAAAATATTTAATTAGGCTACTACAAATGAATATAACGTACTGTTTCACCTCGTTTGTACGTCTTGTTTTAAGCGTTTTTGAGGCATTTGCAGTTCAATATGAATATCGTCAAAACAAGTATACACAAGTGGCGAATGCTTAAAATTTTAACAATTTTTCTCCCATTGGCGTCAGCTCAGTTACACTTTGTTGCGATGGCAGCCACTCTTGTAGCACAAGCTGCAGCGAGTTCGCAAGACAGTCCAGGTTAGCGACTCCCACCTCTCAAAACTTTATTTTACAAAGATTGCAAATCGCTGTGCTGCTGGTTTCTGTTAAAAGCGTAAAATTCTCCCAGATCATCACGTCTTATCTTACGCTCCTCGTACTGCGAAGGGTATGCGCATGACGTCACAGCAGGCGGAAGTCACTACTCACACCCACTGAGTAGCAAAAAAGACTGAGGGGCAGCGATAGCATTCGATTTGAATGCCACAAAAAAACATGTAAAATGGGAAAGAGCTGTCGTGCGATTGATTGTACAAATAGATTTAACACGAAATAGGAGCTATCTTTTTAGAGATTGCCAAAAACTAAATAAGTAGGTATAGGATGTGGATCGGTCACGCGTGGCCGATCCCCGAATCGTCAGATAGGTCTGGATCGGCGCATCTCTACTTTTATAACTAACTAATGGGTGGGAATGAAGCCTCTTTATTTGGGGTTTTCATTACACAGAAAATCAGTTTCAGGGAGTGGATATGATCACCGTGTGTGTAAGAGTGTGTATTGTGTTTCCGTGGGGGGCACAGGTTGTTGTCAGAGGTCATGTGTTTATCTGCATCTTCCTGGGGCACCACCTACTGGCATGCTGAGCTCTGTGTCCTGACTTTGTGTGTGTGTGTGTGTGAGAGAGAGAGAGAGGGAGGGTGCTGGCAGGACATGCCCCTTTTCTAACTGGGTGATTGTTGTATGTCCAGAAATAGTGCATGAGGATGTCAAGATGGGCTCGGATGGGGAGAGCGACAAAGCATCTGCCACATCCTCCGATGAAGTACACAGTCCGGTCCGAGTTAGACTGAGGAACAACCCAACCCGCAAGATCTCCACAGAGGTGCTTATGCTGGATCGCGCATGCACACATACACACATACACACAAGTAGTATCCTGTAGATCTTAATGTAGGGGTTGGTGGTATTCTCAAAAAAAAGTTAATGTAGAGCATGATGTTGGGGTGGATGACGGGTGATATTCTGGTGAGCACGATGTGGATGGTGATGTGCTGCAAACATGATATAGGGAGTGAGTGGTGTTCTCTTGTAGAAAATGATGTATGGAGTGGGTGGTGTTCTCCTCTAGAGCATGATGCATGGAGTGGGTGGTGTTCTCGTGTAGACGGTGAAACAGCTGAACAATGGAGCATGCAGTATGGCTGGTGTCGTCACCTGACATCAGACTTTCATGTGGATACTGAGGCTGGACATTGCCGCCTCTCCTCCGTTTTCCCCTGTCTGTGGTGTAACAACCTGTTTGTGTTTCATGGGATGTGTCATGGGCCTGAGCACTAAAGATTGGAAATGGTGATCTGATGGGTATTACTCCACACTGACAGAGAGAACTGAGCTGGGAATCAATGGCTTGTAGACATAAAAGTAGTTTTGTTGAATTTTTTTAACTTATTGAACATTTTATTTAGATTTTTTTATTATTGAGTTACTTAATCTACTGCAAAATGACTAAATATGCTGTTTAATAATAGTAATAATCATAGTTCTAATTGGACATTTCTCGTCTTCTCTTGGGACTGTTCTTGCTTGGTGATTTTGGAAAACAGGTTCCCAGCACTTGCATCAAGAAACTTCAAACGCAAAGTGCACATTTAAAGGGCAAATTTGCTTGTATAAATGTGTGGCTTGTTTAGATCTGTGTGTTTCACATTTCTGGAGGCCCAAAGAAGATTAGATTACAGCTCCAGGAATGGTTCTGACTGGTCTGAGTCCGACTGGGGATATGAACAGCCTTCAGTTAAAGGAAAGCCCAGGTGTCAGATCCAGGTTATTCATGACCAGGTGAAACTATGAGATTGTACTTTATTTTGTTACTTATGGTTAAGGTTAGGGCTGGGTAGTGGTAAAAGCTGTCATCGTTAGGATTAGGGTTATGTCCATAGACATGAATGCGGAGCGGTGTGTATCTGTGTGTGCGCAGAGAAAATGTGGTTCTGCCAGGCTACTCAATAGCTGAGATAACTTAAAGTGACATTCTTGCTGCAGGGACGAGCGCTCTCCACTCTCTATCTGCCTGTAAATTAAACCCATGAGTGTCACGCAGTGTCCCCGCTGCACTGAGCTTAACAGCACTATAGGCCAGAAGGAGTGCAACTCCATGTTACATCCAAAACACCCACATATAATACAGCTTTCATTCTTAACACTAATGGTAATTTTTCGAAGTGCATGTAGCCATGATGCTGATAAAAGGTTTTTTTGTATAACTGCCTTTAACTGTGAGCAAGATTGTAAATTCCCTTGTATTTTTAGTCCTGCTTTGGCGAGACGTTATTGTTGTAGTTCATTCATACATCAGACTTATCTACATGTTGGGCCGTGCTGGTGTTTGTCTGCAGGCTGCCGCGGTGCTGTGAGCTGCCTCACTGCTCGAGCTCCTACCCCGTTTCTGCGGTCATAGCCACTGAGTCGGCTTCCCATGGGCACCACTGCCTCTCTGCTCTAATCCTCTCCTCCTCCGCTCAGGACATCAACAAGCGTCTGTCGCTGCCAGCAGATATCCGGCTACCCGACAGCTACCTGGAGAAGTTCAGCCTGAACAGTCCGCTGTTCGACAAGCCACTGAGCCGCCGGCTGCGGAGGGTCTCCCTGGTACTCCCCCACCGCCCCCCCACCCCCAGCCCCAACCCCAGCTGTCTATTGCACACGTGCTGAAGGTCAGAGTCGGGAGCCAGTGCTCCTCAGTGGGATTAGGCAAACATGGTCTCTCCTGTGGGCCATCCTTCTGCATCAGTGGATGCCGCGGATATTTCATGTGCAAATTTATACTGCAGCTCTGGGCGTTTTTTGGCATAACGAGTAAATATAAGTATGTAAGGAGATGATGGACATGGGAATAGCACAGCGCCGAGAGGGGGGCCTGCAGCTGCTAGTGAGAGCAGGAGGCTTCGCTGAGACGTGGACCTCCTCCATGTTAAATAACCAACATTGAGCTGTAACTAATGAACATGCCAGTTGGATTCAGATGTGATTAGGAGCAGGAAGAGCGCAAATAGGCAGTTTTTTTTTTTTCCACTGTCACACAGACCAGCCGTGGAGGGATGATATCGACAGGGCACAGATATCTTTGGGGAACTGCCGCTCGTGAATTGACAGGCGAATGGTGTGGGATTGATTTCTGCTCGTGCAGTCTGCTCTTACCATCTGCGCTGTGTGCTGTTTACAGTCGGAGATCGGCTTCGGGAAACTGGAGACCTATGTCAAGCTGGACAAACTTGGAGAGGTATGGTGTGTCTGCTGCCATCTCTGCGTGTCTGTCTGTCAGATTGATAGGGCGTGACTCTGTATGTGGGATTAATCAGGTATTACACTTCTTGTGTCTGTGTGTCTTTCTGTTTGTTTCAATTCCAGGGGACCTACGCCACTGTATACAAAGGCCGCAGCAAGCTGACTGACAACCTGGTGGCCCTGAAGGAGATCAGGCTGGAGCATGAGGAGGGGGCTCCCTGTACTGCCATTAGAGAGGGTGGGTCCTCTTTACTCCACTCGCTGTTGTGCATTATGGGACGGCCTGAGGTTGAAGTGGGAATGACCGTTATCCTCTCTCACTCTCAGTGTCCCTGCTGAAGGACCTGAAGCACGCCAACATTGTGACTCTGCATGACATCATCCACACACAGAAGTCCCTCACGCTGGTGTTCGAGTACCTGGTGAGTCACGCGCGGAGAGGGAGCACTGCCAGGTGCAGTGGCCCCCGTACACAGCTTCCTGCTGCTTCATCTCCCCACCCCCACCTGCTCCTCTGCAGCCATGCCATGTGATTGCTCGCTCTCTACGTCAGTAGTCCCATGTATTTGTTGCAGATTTGTTGCAAATTGTTGTTAGCTGATAGTGATAAAGTCCCCCACTCACCCCAGGACAAAGACCTGAAGCAGTACCTGGACGACTGTGGCAGCTGCATCAACATGCGTAATGTCAAGGTGAACCACTGCCTGAGGATCGAGCATTCAGCCAGCCCCTGTGAAACTCATGGCATGCTGGGAAAAAACAGCCAGTTCATGTATCACATGTTGCTATGAACACACAAACATCCATAGACTGCTAAACCACCACTGCAGCCTTTTGGTGCTTATTTAAAGTAACAGGTTGCCCTTAGTAGGGTCACATGTTCACCGTGTGTGGGGTCGGCCCCGTGACCGACCCCACGTGCTTCCCCAGCTCCCAGGCTGCGGCTCACATCTCTGCTCCTTTCCTCAGCTCTTCCTGTTCCAGCTACTGCGTGGCCTTAACTACTGCCACGGGCGCAAAGTCCTCCACAGAGACCTCAAGCCCCAGAACCTGCTCATTAATGAGCGCGGCGAGCTCAAGCTGGCTGACTTTGGTCAGTGCCGCCTGTCCCCCTGTCTGTGAGTCTGTCTGTCCGCCTGTCTGTGTCTTTCTGTCTGTGAGTCTGTCTGTCCGCCTGTCTGTGTCTTTCTGTCTGTGAGTCTGTCTGTCCGCCTGTCTGTGTCTGTCTGTTTGTGAGTCTGTCTGTTCGCGAACATCTGTCTTAGTCTGCCTGTCTCTCTGTCTGCCTTTCTCTGTCTGGCCATCTGGACTGTTGTATGTCTTTTTAACCTATGATTTAATTATTAATGTTTTTGTCCCAACATAGTTGATGTCTCTGTGTGATAGTGCTGCTTTCAAAATATTCTTATTGGATGTCGCAGAATAGCAAACAAAACCAATAAAATTTTATAGATAGATCTTACACGTCATGTGAATGTTCCTATTCCAGTACTGGGTCACAGTGAGCCTGGAGCCCCCCCCAGGAAGCACGGAGACAGACGGGGGCCACCATGGACAGTGCATCACAGGGCACACACACTAGGAGCAATTTAGACAGTCCCTCCAGGATTTTGTGATTCTGCGTTTGCAGAAATGAACGCAAAAGGAAGAGGCTTCAGTTTTTCAAATTTACCACAGCTTTTCCATAAGGAATGGCCAAATCAACAGATTGCTGGCATTTGGAACCTGACTTGTCCATGCAGTGCAGATTCATGTGGGGTGTGGCTGGGCTCTGCTGCGGGGAAGATGAGCACTGCAAACATCTCATTTACCAACAAATTGAGACAGTATATAGAGCACAGATGAACATAATCCATGTAAAACAAAAAACGGGCACTTAAACTATACTTTATTTCTTTCAATGTATTTACCTGATGTATAACTGATTTTATTTGCTGCTAATGTTGAATTGAATTTGTTTTACTAAGGCTTAACTAACTGGAACCAATCTTATTTAGCCACAACAATCACAAAACATGCTCTGAAATCGTATAGGGACCGGTTTGGAGATGCTGATTCATCTCTCTGGATGCTGTTCGGCTAGCAGGAGGTGTACTTGGAGAAAACCTGCATGAACTCTGCGACATGATATTAACTGTACACATACAGATCAGGGGGCAGCTAACTACTGAGCTACTGTGCCACTAGTATGCAAACACATTGACTGCAGCAGAAAGATCCTAAACTTGCTGTGCTCCAGAAAAATGAATGGTGTGTGTGTGTGTGTGTGTGTGTGTGTGTGTGTGTGTGTGTCACATGGGGGTCCACTGGTACCCCACTGTTGTTGTATCATGCAAGTCTTGTCTGAAGGTGTTTAGAGTAAATAGCTTAAAGAATGTAGGGAATCTGGAGTGATTTCCTGTTTAACATTCATATCTCTGTAATAGCCAGATATCTGGCTTTCTGCAGCCTTTGAAAGGTTGCCCACCGTGGGGCTTGCTGGTCACTGAGTACCTTATGGTCCCTTCCTTTGTGTTTCAGGCTTGGCGCGGGCCAAGTCCATCCCCACCAAGACCTACTCCAATGAGGTGGTGACGCTGTGGTACCGCCCGCCGGACATCCTGCTGGGCAGCACTGATTACTCCACCCAGATAGACATGTGGTGAGGCTCCTGGCCACAAATTGGATTGGCTGTGGATGTTTTCTTCTTAATATGAAAATCCTAATTTCTGGACTTTTTAAATTAATGTCAGTTTCATCCTCTCTTTCTATCAGACTAACTTATACATTTGTGAAGGTGAGGTACTGTGGTAAAATGAATAAGTTTTCAGATCCTTTCCAAGCCAAAGAATCAAACTGGCACTAATGAGATACCATAGTTTAGTGTAACTGTAGTGTAAATGGAATAGTCTTCCTGCTAGTGTAGTGGAAGCTAAAACCATGGGTTCCTTTAAATCAGAGCTAGATAAGATTTTAACAACTCTGAGCTATTAGTTAAGTTCTCCCCAAACGAGCTTGATGGGCCGAATGGCCTCCTCTCGTTTGTAAATTTCTTATGTTCTTATTTCTTATGTTCTTAAATGGATAGGAACTAAAAATGAAAGGCGGAAGGCAACAGAGAGGAAAGTAAATATGTTTGATTTAGGAGGGAAAAACCTCCAGGTCAAAGGTCAACAGGCTGCCCCCCCCCCTTCCAGAGTAGGGTAACAGGGTAGAATATAGTGTGTCTTAGTCCATTCATGCCGTTTGTTGGGTCATCACACTGCCTGTGGCACTCTCTCCATCTTTCCTCCATTTAGTTTGTGTATTTATACACTGAAACAGGTACTTTGAAATGTCTCATTGTCACATGACTGCCTACTCTGCAGTGTAATGGCACTTACAGCGCACGCACGGTTACTTTTAAAGGACTTGGAAGGAAGTCTGAAAGAAGGGGATACTGGGTTTTGAATTTCAGTTGAGTTCATATTTGCTGGCTTGGATTTAGCATAAATCCTGATTCATGTGAATGTCATACTCAAAGCTCCCCCTGGTGGCTCTTTCTGTTTAAGCAGTTATGAGAAAGCACTTTTGTAATGTATTAGCCCATGTACCTTCTAAAGAGGCAGGATGAAGTACTGACACTTCAAGTGTTTCAAGAAAAAAATATTTGATTTGAAGGGGCATAAAATTGCTATTGACAAGAAATGCGTAGGTGGTGAAACACAGCAGTAGTTTTATAAAGTAACAGGCACTTTGTAGAGATTTATAGATGGCTGTAATTGCCGAGCCTCACAGTATGACAGAATGAAGGAAATCATCATCAGGAAATGATGCGGCGCCTACAAAGGCACAACACGCCTTTAAGTAAATCACATGGGTACATGGCTTTCTGCCTGTGTTGTAATACAGGGGTAAATGCGCTGTACAGCTCAGCAGGTTACAGAGCCTGTGTCAGGAAGGTGTTCAAATCCTGTGGTTGGCAGAGCAATCATACCGCTGTTGTCCACTTGAGCAAAGCCAAACTGATGCAAAAATCGTGGCTCTCTCTGCTCCCTGTCCCCAAGCTATCCTCAGTTTACGTTGCCTTGGACAAAAGTGTTTGCTATATGTAAATTGCTGGGTGCCCAGTATTTCGTGAAGATGGCGATCAGTGCCGTCTCTGTCTCTCTCCTTGTCCCAGGGGGGTGGGCTGCATCTTCTATGAGATGTCCACAGGCAGACCCTTGTTTCCCGGTTCCACCGTGGAGGAAGAGCTTCACTTTATCTTCAAACTGCTGGGTCCGTGTTACTCGCCGGCCGACCCGTCTTTAAGTAAACACGGCAAAACCGCCCACGAACCCGTGACCATTCTGTCAGTTGAGCCCTTTTGAAAAGGAGGCTTTGTCGTCTTGCTTGCTTCTTAATCCCCCTGCCTTGGTGACAGTCTTACTGCCCCAGTTGCGTTCCAGCATGGGGTTTGAGCTCTCTGTGTTTCCAGGTACGCCCACGGAAGTCACTTGGCCTGGAATCACCTCCAACGAGGAATTCATCTCCTACAACTACCCCCGCTACAGACCTGACTGCCTGCATAACCACACGCCACGGTGGGTGCTCAGGGCCCCGCTCGGTGCTCAGGGCCCCGCTCGGTGCTCAGGGCCCGCTCACTCCTGCCTGGGCTGCCTCTTCCCTTTGGGCGCCTCTCGCTGATGCTGTGTCTTATGCTTTTTTCCCTTCAGACTGGACAATGAAGGGGTAGACCTGCTTTCCAAGCTGCTGCAGGTGAGGCTGGGCCTGCAGGCTACCCGCCCCTCTCTGCTCCTCCTGAATGCTGCGGTGTGTGTCGGCTAGCATGGGGGGGCTGCCTGCTTCAGTTTCATGCTCCATTTGTGCAGCGTCACGTGTCTGAGTGCGAGTCACTTAGACCTCCCACCCCCTTCCGCGTGGTGGGTGCACGTGCATCTGCACGTTTCACTCTGACTGCGTACCTCTGCCTTTCAGTTTGAGGGGAAGAAGCGCATCTCCGCTGAGGGGGCTATGAGACAACCCTACTTCCACTGCCTGGGAGAGAGGATCCTCACACTGCCTGACAGTGAGTCTCCCTCCAGCCTGAGAGTAAACTCTCTCTCCGAAGCTGTCACTCCCCGTTACGGTAAATGCCGCTGCAGCCCGGAACGCTCCCCAGCAGGCAGCCCCAGCACTCGACGTGCGCAGATGTTCAGCATGAACCTTCTGAGAAAAAGGCAGCCTCTGCAGGCCTACGCACCTGTCTGTAGTTTGGTTAGTCATACATGTGACCAGGAAGTTCTGTGTTCGGGTCTCCAGAGAGGCTCTGTTTTAAGAGCTGATGTCATCAAGAACGTACCTCTGCAGGCTGCCGTCTGTAAGTGTCTGTGACTGCAAATCGGTCACCATAGACATCAGAATCTTTATCCACCACGTACAATGAAGTACGGAGAATATCTGCCGTGGCCGGGGCCTTCCAGAGCCCTCACTTAGATCGACCTCAGTGTGAAATTCACGCTTCATCCTTCAGACAGCCCGGAACATTCCAGCTGTGAGTTTCAGGGAGCGCCTCTGTCATTAAGTAGCGAGCGGGATGTCTGTCCTCATTCCACAGTTGCTGTGGGTAAGCTGTGTCTCTAATCCTTCCTTTTGTCAGCTACTTCTATTTTTGCACTTCAAGACGTTCAGCTGGAGAAGGAACCTGGCATGCGGAGCAGCTCGCTCACAGACTCAGGTGAGGTACGCACAGCAGCATCATCGGCGGCATGCCGTGCTTCTGGACCCCCCACCCCCCGCCGGCATGCGTGTACCCCCTCCTGAGCTCCCCCTGTAGGCTGCAGGAGTGTACTTCTGGGTGCGACCTCTGCATTTCGCTAATGAGCTTAGCTTGGCTTGGAGGTCCAGCTGCCTCATTTACCAAGCTCAGTTTGAGGGTGTAGGGGGGGCAGCTGGTATTTAGCACATAGCACTTAGGAGCCTTAGTCTGAATATGGAGTGTGACCGTCACCCTTGGACGAAATCTCTCGGTGCATAATGGCCACCTCATGCTTTTTCAGCTCCTATCGCTTCTTTCCTCTCTCTGCTTTCCTGTATCTTCTGTCCAGCTCCTGTACTGTCCATCTTCAGAAACCCCCCCCCCCCACTGGTTTCCTGTACTGTCCACCTTCAGATCATGCCCATGCCCCCCCCCTCTGTTTCCTGTACTGTCCACCTTCAGGAACCCCCCCACCTGATTCTGGATTGACTTTCCTTTGTCTTCAATGCATGTTCATGTCCTGGCGTCTTTACAGTTGTGTCACCCAGTTCATTCAGAGATGTCCGAGGTTTCGCCACATTTCACCCTGTCCTCTGCCTTTCATCACGAAAGGGTTACCACCTACTTCTGTGTTCCTCATATCGTACCTGTCCTCTGCACCAGATGGGCACTGCCTGGCACTTTATAACAGAATAAAAATGATAACCATTACGAAAATATTTTTCCTAAGGTTGTGTGGCTAGTATTACATCATATTTTGATCTTTTCCCATAAGTGGTTTGAAGGTATATTTGAAATAGATACTAACCCAATAAATATAAAGTATATTTATTTTTGCATGTATTGTAATGAATTTGTATTTTACTGCAGTGTAGTGATATCGTCATGTTAGGACCTGTAATGAAGGCTTTTCTTCCTCCATAAGTCATCCTTCCTCACACTGCCATGTCCCTAATTAGGACTCTGATGAGTCACGCTGTGGTCTCCTTGCCTTAGGTCTGCCAGTAATGGCCACTGTCACTGTCAGACTGCAGCAGACGGAGGATGCTTTCATGCATCAGTGAGCTGTGGCTCGCAGAGCCATGCTGATGTGCTATTGGCATGCATGGACGCATCACTGCTGCTTGGTGTCTGCAGCTCTCCTGTGGGAATCATTGTTGGCCAATCTTTATTATTATTATCATTAATATTAGTATTATTTTATTTACTTATTTTTGTTGCGAGTGTCCCTCTGGCGTGTTCTCCGACCTGTTCTCTGCCTCTCAATGTGCTATTTGGCCTGCTAGGAGGCGCTGTTGGCTGAGCCTCTGGAGTTGCCCTCAATAGGAGCAGGCCGGTCCCCTGCGGGGCTGTGCCATTTCACTGCAAGCGTGATTATCCACTGTGGCGGCCATGCACAGTAAGCTTCCGGAAAGTTTCCACCTCACGTGGCAGAGAAGATGGCATTGTGGCGATGCTGGAAACCCAAAAAGAGAGAGAGAGATACCGTTCCAAGTACATTACCTTTCAGCAGTATAGAAGATTGAAAATATTACCTCGGGCTTATTCTCTTAAAAAGGAAATCATGGTGGCAAGTGTGCCTTTGTTTGTTTGTTTCTGCATTTCTGCTAATGGAGGTAGGAAACATTCACAAGCCTAACCAAAGACTTAATATGCACCACATTCATTTCTTAGATATGACAAAGTGCAGCTTAAGTAAATTCAGAAAGATTGCAAACATTCATAAACGTATTATATATTTATATCCATCCATCTATCCATTTGCTGTAACCGGTTGTCCGATCCAGGGTGTACATATTTATAAAGAACCACAATTCTTCAGTGTCCTTTTTGCTGTATTGTATAAGATATCTGTACGGAAGATTGAGACTGATTAATTATATTCCTTTTTGCACTGCATGGTTTTATTCAAGTTCTATTTCTCATATACAATCATACAGTGCACTACTATATAGTGAAATGGTTTTCTACCTACTTTCTGGTTTATGCTTTGAGAGTATGCAGTATTTTGCAAAACAGAATAGTATTAAAAAGAGTGGGTAGTTTTCATAGTACTAAAAGGGTTCACTACAAGGCGGATTTTAAAACGCTATGTGAGATTATCTCATGCTTTCACGGGATCTGACCAAAAAGCCAGAAACAATATCTTTCCGTCTTGCCTCTCTGTGGTGTTAAAGAAATGGCAGGTTGGTAGTCATGTCAACAGGGGCCCTTCGTCACCTCCCTGGCGGCCAAAGCTGTGTGCGGCAGCCCTGAGGTCTTTGGTGTTTGTGCGGCTGTCTTTCTGCTCATGGCTTCTCATCCGACAGCCGCATCAGACAGCACCGGGGTCCTTGCCAGAGTTGAACCTGTCCTCCGTTTTGTCTTTGCAGTGAACAGCACATCCAGACGGCAGAGCCTGCTCTTCTGAGTGCCGGATATGTAGAAGAACAAGAAAGCCAGAGTCTGACGGGGATGTTTGTTTTTTTTTTGTGTGTGTAATGAAGGGATGCATATTTACCTTTTAATTTTTCGACCACGTAATGGCTATTTAGTACACAGAGGGTTTATTAGCTGTTTACATGTGAGATAAAGTCAAGGCTGGGGGGGGAACGGGGTTCTACCACTCACCCCCCAGCTCTGCTCAAACTTACATTCAAGTTTACCATGACAATCAACACTTGCGCCATCATTTTCCCTGCTTTTCACACTGATGTACAGCAGTCGTGTGACACTCAGTGGACTGTGGGTGATCGAGCCCAAATAACACCCGTAACTAACGGATCACGACGTCGGTGGTGAGCCCAAAGAGTCGATGTGAAAACGCAAATGAAGCAACTGACAGGCTGTGTGGTGAAAACTTGGAAGGATGGTGACAGTGTTCTGTGTATCAGTGTTAAACGTGGAGGAAAACGTGGTGAAGTCACGTCATGCTAGTACTGTAGACTCCTCACTTCGGTCTTCCTATGTCCCTTCTATTTGGAATGCTACAGTATTTCTACTCATCCCCACTCAAGCCATAGGTAGAGTTTGTAACGGACGGCAATATTTTGTTCCATTGCAGGGTTTTGGCACAGCCTCCTCGTTCTCTCCGTTAGTATGTTTATTGTTGTGATTGGCAATATGCTCACCTGAGAGGCGTGAGTTTCTTCTTCTTTGTCTGTAGTCCTGATTAAGCACAGACCCCCCCCCCCTCCCTTTTGGAGTGGCAAACCCATCATGGTTACCCTCCTTGCAGACCTTGCCGGAGAGGCACACAGGTGCCGGTGTATTGCTTACTCTGGAATACTTTCAGGCGGCCACATTTCAGTGCATGAGATCACATGGCTCCCATTGAGCTGCACCCCATGCCAACACGTGCACCATATTCACCCCCTTAGAGGGAGTGCAGAGGCAGTTAAGGTATTTTTGTGCCATGGGGGGGGGGCAGAACTGTGGAAAATACTCAGGATATGAACTGAGATGCCAGGTCACTCACACCATTTGAAAATCTGGCTTAATATACATTTTTCCCCCTGAGGAATCACTGTTTTGACTGTCCTTACAAAAGCATACATTTTTAACATTCATGTCTGAAATTAATATCCCAAGACAAAGACCCCAGTAATTATCAATATATTCCATAACAAAATAATTTTTGTCTCACACTCAAGACTGTTAAGATAATATTGGTCCTAATATATCACATCACCATTAGGTAACCCTGGACTGTAATTCTGTGTTAACCTAAAAACAATATTTTGATGGGAAGGACCCTTTGCTGACAAAGATGACAGTCCTGTTAGTTAATTGGGTTTCAAATGCATGATGGCTGATCTTTCTCTGAATTGGACCTGGGCTGTCAGGCTGTGAGCCACCCTGTCAGAGATGCTGCAGATTTTACCCACGTGATGAACAGCAGGTGTCGTTTTCTGAAGGGTGGGGGAGACTGGGGGAATCTGCAGTGCGGAGAATCCACCCCAGCGAAAGCTCAGCAGGGAATTGTGCAGCAAACGGACCTCGTATCCATGTTACAGTGGAACTATAAAGTATTGTTTTGTTATCGTTGACAGTGATACTGTCATGTTCTTCTTTTAAGGAGAAAATGTTGTTTCACCACAGGATTCCTAACCAGTGTCGGTAATTTTGTTCCATTTGTTATTATTTTTCATCGGATGAAGGCAACAGTGGCCCTTTCGTTTCGGAACACCTTAGGATTCCGGAGGTCACTGTGCGAGGGCAAAAATGGCTGTTTGTGGCTGTGAAATGGCCTCGTGTTTCATGATGCAATAACTGAATTAAACCGTATGACAGAGTTCTGTGTTTATAGGGGATGAACTGACAGCTCTGTAGGTCTGTGTTTTTAGGTGAGTATGAGTATATACAGGAGACGGGGATCAACAAAGCTGAAGGCCGATTTTACCACCCGATTACTCTTGTTTTATAGATCCTGATATTTTGGTATTACTTTATATGTTTTCACTCTGTAAAAGACTGTTTAGAGCCTGTGACACAAGCTTGTAAAATGCTTCTGATGATAAATATGAATAGGCTACATTGTTGTTATAATTATCTTTTTACTTGTGTTGTTCCTTTGAATAGAGTTTTATAAATGGCCAGTTCATATGATCATCTAAAGTGAAGCGATTCACACGTTTTGCATTGCTTATGCATTTTACTTGTTACTGAAGGGATTTTAAATTGGAGTGAGATAATGGCAAGTGGACAGTAACATCTCTGCTGTGCAGCTGTCTGCTCTCCAGCTGCCTCTTCATACTGAGCAAGAGAGGCAGAAAGGGAGGGACAGCAGGCATGAGTATGCAGCATGGCTACTGCATAAGCCTAAACACACGCAATATCATTTCCACACCTTAGGAGCCATAGCAAATCCATTGGGGGGGGACAAAGAATAAATGTTAACCAAGCAAAGCAATATGTAAATGCACATTTGGCAGATGCCTGTGAGAGATGTTTAGCCAGATGTTCCTGTTGGAGGCACAGCAACTTGAAAGGAAAGGGCTGGCTTTTAACTCTGACTACTCATGTTGGACTTCCAGGATACGCACTGTTTGTACCAGTCTAGGACTGGGCCATCTTGTGTTACCGATGCACTGCTGATGTTTTTTTTTTTTTCCCCAAATGGAGGTAAATGAGGATAATCACAATGCTGTTTTATTTTCTGGCAAAATGCTTCTGTTGGTTCATTTCACTGCAGTGTGCCTGCAATATAATACAAAAGGTACTTTTTGCAGCAAATTAACTTTTTTCCTTCCTTGCTCCAGAGTGGAATGACATATCTGGAGCTTGGAAAGTCAAACACATCCCTGATACTTCTCTCTGGCTTTGGTGGTGCTGTAGTTCGATACTCAGAACTACACTCTGAGGGTCACTGTTATGCAGAACTTCCTGTCTGATTGCCCATCAGTTCCAGGAAAGCAAATTGCAAGTATGGGTTAATTGGAACTAAAAAGGGAGTCTGTTCAGAGACCTGATCAACATCAGAGAGATGCACCAACTGACATGTTGAGGGAGTTGCAGGAATTAGTAGACACCATATGATCCAATAATAAACTATTATGTCAAATGGTTGTGTGTAAGGAAAGCTGGGAGTGATTACAGGCATCAGTCAGAGAAGCCTGGATTTCCTGTCAGTGGCATACAAACAAATGCATTCCTTGTTTACATGAATTGATTTCATGGGGCTCAGATCTATTTTATGCTGGTCTTCAACTAACTATGGGAAGATAGAGGATAAATAGTTTCCATTTGCGTTAGGATTATCTTCATTTGATATTCCAGACACTTCTATTTATTGTTCAAGTGAAATGCTTTCATAACTTGAAAACAAGCTGTTATTCACATCATATTTTTAATTATAACCAGATAATGGCAAACATATTTTTTACTATGGTATATATTGTAATTAAAAACTGAAGGTACAGAACATTTTGGATATATATAGGGCACATCAGTTGCTGTGAACAATTATTATAATAGGTGTGCCTTATACTCAAAATACAGGATCAAACCTATATTTTATGTTAGCGATGTACACAATTGGCTTACTCAAACCTCAGTCGTAATTGCTTTATGAATTGTATCAATTTACGTAAAAAATCAACTCCTTTGTAAGCTGCTGTAACTGCTGTCGCCTGGTGGATGCAGCTGCTCATCCACTCTCGAGCAGCCTAAAATCCGTATGACTCTAACTTATTATTGCTACCGGTTTAGAAAGAAACCTGTGCGTTGCGTTTGTACAGTGGAAATTAAGCCTTTTGTGTGTCTCATGTAATTTCTGAAAGTGAATCATTGTCACAACACAGTCTGATACAATAAACATTCGAAGTTGAAACAAATGTTGAAAATATTTGTATTTACAGGATTTCAATAAAAGTTGAACAGACACAATACTGGAAATTCTGTGTTGAACAATTAAATGTAATTTATTGAAAAGCTACGAAATACATATATATAATCTTATGTCCAGTAAATGTGTATTGTACAACAGCTTTCTATCACTGGCTGTTCTTAGCTTTTTTCAAAAGTGTAATACCAAAGTTATCCGCAAGCTTGCATGAGGTCTCCCAGAATTTGCTCAATGATGGACGCTGCCTACAGTTTTTCAGATCAGCTGGTCAACTACTGTCAAGTTGCTGCAATGTGTAGATTACTGTGTTGTGTCCTTATATTAAGAAATATAAAAACATAATTTTTATTACTCTTGAATATATAAACTATGTGAAGACGTTATTCAATGTATTCAAAGTATATTGTTCAATAAAAACGAAGAAACTTTCTGTAAATGGTTTGCTTTTTTCCGTTATTACAAATTATACAGGGTGTACGATTCTGAATTAGGACTAACCAAAAAAGCATTCATTTATAGAATATGTTGTATGCTTCACTAAATGCAGGATTGGACCATGATCAGCTCCTATACATAATTTCCTTTAATATTTGGATACATCTCAAGTCTACTTTAGTTCAGTACAAGCACGCACACAATGACGCTATATTTGTGATTGTGTTCTTATCCTAAAACCATTATCACAAATATTTTATAAACTTACAATATATAGCCATATTTAGATTTTAAAATGTATACTTGAATAAGAATTGGGAAGATACGTGGTGACATAAATGGTTATCGATGTTTTCATGTTTGGCTAGTTTGCCTGAGCGAAATCCATTCGATTGATTAGTCAAGCCTTTATATTTTTTAAAATGGAAGCCTCCTTGCCGTCTACACGTGACGTTTTTACGGAGGCACTAAGAGCTGTTTTGGAGACTTGGCCAGTACTTCAAGTAAGATTCAGGTTTATGATTGCACTGCTGAAAAAAGAATTGATCCATAGAATATGACCCATTTTGTATTAGTAAATTGCCTATCGAGAATGACTGGAAAGTAGCTCGTAAGCTAACGGCTTCTTATCTGTATAATGACAACAACACACGAATTGTTTATAGTTTCTTAAAGTGTAGTATTATGGAATAGGTTTAATATCCAAATACTCATTTGGTTTTTAAAAGCTTTTTTTGTAAATAGACTAGCTGTAAGGTATCGTTTACAATCTGAGGTATTTTATAACAAGCAATTTATAATTTGCTTGTTAAGTAAAATGGTATGGTAAGAATTCATAGTAAGAAGAACTGTGATAATAGTTTAATGAGTGTATTTAAATTGTTTACGAATAATTATGATTCTTAGTTTATTGTTGTTTCACCATAGATCGCAGTGGACAATGGATTCGGTGGTGCGTATAGCAAGCAGAAAGCGGAATGGATGGTCGATGCTGTTCAGCAGTATTTCCAACAAAATGGTACACTTTCTATTGCATTTCCTCAGCATAAACATGTTTTGTGCCTTTTTGTGCTAGATGTTTTGTGGACAGGATTGATTAATCTGGACTGTTATGAGGACGTTTACTGTACTTACCTTATTGATGTGTAAACATGTTACATTCTTTTACACAGAAGTGTGTAATTATCAGTGTGCATCTGTCTGTGTCTGTTATAAAAGGCTGAGACCCTGGTGTACTTCTAGCTCTAAAAGATGATGTCTAAAACCTAGTTCATACTTCACGCTTTCGTGCGCTAGACGGTCGTCCGCGCGGCAGCTTGTGTGTGGAATCTGTGAATACTGTGGATGCGGATGGTTGTGGTCAGCGCATGCGTACTGCAATGATATTCCTCCAGACCAGCAGAGGGCAGATCTTCTAGGTGTGAAAGAAGCTTACGCAAAATTAGGATTACAAGGTTTATAGCCGCAAGTTTCAAGTCTTCTAGGGTTTTTAAAACAATAAAACATTACTTTCTTTTGTAAAACTACTTAACTGATGTCGGTTTTGTCTCACAAACAATTTGGACAGTAAATATGTTTAATACTTACTATTTACCTCTACTTGGCCATGTTTCTCATTGACTACTATTCTGTTCATGTGATAAAGTGTGGTTTTTGCGTAGAAATAAATAATAATCAAGACATAGGTGGAATATACGGAGCCCCTAAGAGGTCAGGGTGGGAAAATATTTTTTTAAATAGTTTTGCTTTCCCTCGCAATAGTTTTGCAATCCTACTACACTTCCCCACTTGCTATTTGCTGCAACTTGATGGCAAGGATAAACCTAAATAATGTTTGTGTGTGCACTTCGCGTTTAATAGCCCAGTTGTCTTGTTTACAGTTACTGGTGGTGAACTGACACCATGCCATTATTAATAAATACGTATAAAACACATATATGAACGTTACACGGTGTGCATTGTCCTCCATAGGTTATTGGTTAAAGCGCACTTAACTGGACATGTACGTATCGCTTAGATTTATACTTATTATTCGATTAATTGTATGTTTTGTACTTTAAACGGACACAGTAGCTACAGTTATTAGTAAAAGAAAACTATTGCGAGGGAGTATAAAACAGTTTAAAAAAATATTTTCTCACTCTGACCTCTTAGGGGCTCCGTAGTCATATATCATTAATCTTGAAGAAATATCAATCAGAAGAGGTTTCCATAGCTATTGATATTTATTATTGTGAGCTGAGCAGAGTGAAGGGCAAAGTTTTTTTTATATATATATATATATATATATATATATATATATATATATATATATATATATATATGTATATGTGTGTGTGTGTGCCACCTACTGGATACGCCTAGACAATTAACTTGCACATGGGTAGTCAGCGTAAAAATCTGGCCTAAATCTGGGAAAGCGCACGCGGAAAAGTATAAATTGGTCTTGTTGGAGTACGCCGTCTCCACCGTGTCCGTGGATGAGAAGAGATTCACAGCTGACACGGGGAGAGGCCGCAGGTCACCAGTTTATTCTCTGACAGATTGCAATCCGGGAGCGGCCATCTGACATACATTCAGCATGTACAGGAGGGAGCTCAACCATATGTATCAGCTGTATCCCTTTTAAAGCCCTTTGGGCATCTCCCCCCCTCTCTCGGTACCTTCCGTCTACGTGACAACCACATGTTTGACATTTGCTATAGTTAGTCGGTTAGTACTTGACCTTGTGGAAGGCTACAGATACGTAAGGGCCGCTGACGTTCTCTGTCGCTCCCTCTATCGGTCCCGATTAGGTAACCATGGCCTGCCGGCGCCAGTCAGTTCTCGTTTCAGTTAACTGCATTTTTTTAGAATGAACCCCCCCCCCCCTTTTCATCATGCCCTGCTTTAAGCTATATTCTCCTTTTCCTCTATTCATTTTATGTTCTTTATAATTCTATTGAATCCCACAGTCTTAAGAAAGCAATTTATGATGACTGCAGGCTCGCTGGTAGAAGGTGGATTTTCTGGCTTCTAGCAGTCATATCACAAGCAACAACACTATAGATACATGGCTGCTTTTCTTGTTTTTGCAGATGACTTGCAACAATATGAAGTAGAGGACTTCCTGGCAGACTTAATGAACAACGAGTTTGACACCGTAGTGGATGATGGCAGTTTGCCTCAGGTTTGTTTTTTGCGAAGCTTATGAAATCAAAAGCTGTATTTAATTATTATGTCGTTTATGTATAAACTTGCTTGTTTATGTTTTCTTGGTAAGTTCGGAATAGTCGTTTTTGTAGTAAGGCATAATCATTGGGTTTTTTATATGTATATGTATAGTGGCTTGCAAAAGTATCGGACCCCCCAATATTTCATTTGCCTGAATTACAAATGATAATATTCATGCATTTTTCCTGACAGTGTTTTTATTGCATACTCTCTTGCAGTAGATTTATAAAGTGAAAATCAATTATTTGTCAGCAAATCTAAATCTTTTAAGGAAAACAATGTCAGTGTGATAATTAAGACTAAAGAGCATTATAAGGAATTCAGAAATGAAGTAATGAAATGTCATAGATTTAGAATAGGGCACAAACAAATGTCCAAGAGGCTGGATATCCCAGTATTCCAGTGGATCAGTACTGAGAAAGTAGAAGCTGCACCACAGCTGCGTAAACCAGGCCATCCCTGAAGACTCAGCAGCCGCACAAAAAGGAGACTGGAGAGGGAAGCCAACCGGAGGCCAGCTGCTGGCCTGAGTAGGAGGCTCCTATGTGAAAACATGTATGAGAGAAGGTGTTTTGGTCTGATGGTGGACTTTGACCACAATCCACACCTTGCTTTTAGCAAGCAATCCTATTCTTTCTCTTATCATGCCCAGGGGGGTTGGCATCCAGTTGACCTTGGACCCCCCCCCCCCCCCAGGGTTTTTTCTTCCTACTTGGGAGTTGTTGGTTCCTCTCCTCCATTGTCATCTAGCTTTTTCCTTCCTTCCTTCCTCCCTCCCTCCCTTCCGCCCACCCGCGGATGCCTGACTTTGAAGCACTATGTGAAGCCCCTGCCTCAGTTAACACTGTCCCTACAATGATGTGTGGGGATGACAGCATCAGTCTATAAGGATGCTTTTCAGCTTCAGAAACTAAAGCTTGAGGAAAAGATGACCTTTCAGCCGGACAGTGATTTTAAGCACAAGGCAAGGGATTGAATACTGAACACAAGCAGCTTTTTCAGTTTTCTGGTTTTCTTTAACTAAGATAATTGAATTTGACTTTAAAAATTTGCCGTGAGAGGTTATGAGTTTTTGATTTAAAAAATACTGACAGGAAGAATATGTGTATGTATCATGTGTAATTCATAAGAACATAATAAATCTACAAATGAGTGGAGGCCATTCAGCCCTTCCAGGTCGTTTTGGAGAGAACTGGTTTAAAGGAATCCAGGGTTTTAGCTTGCACTACACTAACAGGAAGACTATTCCATACTCTAACTACACAGTGTGTATAGAAGTGCTTTCTCAAATCCATTTTAAAATGTTCTCCTGCTAATTTCCACCTATGGCCACAAGTTCTACTATTTAAATTAATATTGAAGTACCCATTTGGCTATACAGCATCCAGACCGGTTAGAATCTTATGTACCTGGATCATGTCCATGTATATAAGCTCAGCTAACCTCTCCTCATTCCTCTAAAACCCGCAATCATTCTTGTAGCCCTATGTTGAACCCTTTCTAAGCCAGCAATGTCCTTTTTAAGGTATGGTGAACAAACCTGCACACAATATTCTAGGTGGGATCTTACCAAGGAATAGTATAATCTTAGCATCACCTCCCTTGACTTAAACTCCACACACCTAGAGATGTAATCCAACATGCTATTGGCCTTTTTAATTGCTTCACCACAGCGGTGAGAGTGGGATATGGAAGCATCAACCGAGGTCTTTCTCATAATCAGCTACCTTTATTTCAGTGGAACCCATAAAATATCTGTGCTTTATATTTCCATATTATATTATATCCGCTAGTTCAGCATCTACTACACCACCCACCCTGGTGTCGTCTGCAAATTTAACCAGTTTACTGTGTATATTGGTGCCAATACCATTAATGTAAATTAAGAATAACGGTGGTCCTAAAATTGAACCTTGTGGTGCCCCACTATGAACGCATGTCCACTGTGACAATGTGCCTCTAATAACCACTTGCTGCTTCCTGTCAGTTAACCAGTTTTCAATCCAAGCTGCTGCAGTTTGTAAAATCACCGTTGCTTTGAGTTTAAGCAGAGGCCATTTGTGGGGAACAACATCAAAGGCCTTCTGTAAATCTAAGTAGATCACATCATAGGCCTTTTTGACATCAGCTTCCTCAAAGAACTCAAGTAGATTAGTTAAACAGGATCTACCTCTCCTAAATCCATGTTGACTATCTCTCAGAATGTTGTTTGAATCCAGGTAATCTACCATTTTTGCTTGGATTATAGCTTCCATTACTTTACCAGTTATGCAAGTTAAACTAATTGGCCTATAGTTTGATGGATTACTTCTATCCTATTTTTTGAATATGGGCGTTATATTAGCATGCTTCCAATCAGAAGGTACCACACCAGCAGATAGATTTCTGAAATAGTAAAGTTAAAGGTCGGCAAATGATATCCCTCATCTCTTTTAAAACTATAGGTAAGATGGCATCAGGACCCTGTGATTTATTTATTTTGAGCTTATCTAGGCTTTGTACCACATTAGCCTCAGTTATACATATATTGGTCAAATACGGTATGTTACTCGTGTCCTCTACAGTGAATACACATGCAAAACAATCTTTAGTCATTAATTATATCAATTTCATTTTCAATTATAATACTATCCTGCAGATCAGTGATTTCAGCTTTTAGAGCACTTTTGGAGTTCAGATATTGGAAGAAACATTTAATGTCATCATTAGTCTCCAATGCAATCTTCCTTTCGACATTCCTCTTAGCGAGTCTTTACTTAGCCTGTACATTTGGATACTCCTGCTTTATTCTGAAATCATTAGTTATTTTCCATTTGTGGAACAGAGCCCTTTTCCTCTTGACTTTACTCTTAATTTCCATAGTAAATCACCTTGGTTGCAGTTTTCTAGATTTAGTTTTGCTGGAAACAGGTATGAAATTCTCTTGCGCTTGCAATAATTCCCATACCCCTTCAAGAGTTTTGTTATTTAACTCCATTTAGTTTAGTTTATAGTTTGTCTCATACTATTAAAATTAGCCTTCCTAACATTGTAAATTTTTGTTTTGTACTTTGCTCTTCGGACACTAAAATTTAACCATGTTATGATCACTACTATCAAGTGATTCTAAGACCTCAAATTTTCCAATCCTATCCTGTTTATTAGAGAAAACAAGAATGGCTTCTCCCCAGCAAGTTTTAACAAACTGAATAAAAAAGCAAACCTGTACCAATTATACCCTCTCAAGTTCATTTAGAGTAGAGCCAGAGACTATGTCCCACTGTAATTCAGGTAAATTAAGATCACCTGTAACTACCACATCATTTTCATTACTCATAATCCTGATATCTTTGTATAACATTCTGCAATTACATTAGGTGCTCTATAACAAACACGAACAATTAGGCCATTTGAGTTTTTATCATCTAGTTTTACCCATACAGCTTCTATAACATTTATTGTTATCAGTGCGTTCCATTGTCTGCAAGTTTCCTTTTATACATACTGCAACACCACCTCCGTTTCTTGCCTATCCGGTCCCTATGGAACAATGTGTAACCATCCACAATTTGTTTGATACTATTTATGACTAAAATATTAATGAGGTATTTTATGACGCCCAAAAGTTGGTAAATTCGGCATATCCTTATGTTTAATAAATGTGTCAGACCAAACATAGTATACCCAAAGAGCATGATGTGGTGCGCTCCGCTAACCAAATTTTAAAAAGATTACTAAGTTTTGGGTGTTACAAAACGCATCTCATTAATATTTTAGCTGTACTACAAATCTGCTTACCAAATATTGGGCGTAAATAAATGTCTGTATAGTACCGAAAAGCTGACGACCGACCAAATGCTTCGCCTTTGACCTGAAGCCCTGGTGATTACTGTGCATGCACCATATAATAGCCCTTCATAAAAGTCTGATGAAATAAAAGCCTCTAATTTATGAATTTTGTTTCAAATACAGTGGTACCTCAGAAGTCGAATTTAATCCTTTCAGAACTCTGGATTGAATCCCCAAAAAATTACACCTAAATATGTTTTTTTTAAGCATTTAAACACAAAATGAACTGGATAAAAACAAGAAGAGCATATACTGTGCTAAACACATCTAAGCACATTTATCAAAACAGTAATTTGTAAAGTAAGAAAATAAATGTATCCAAACAATGTGTCCTGCCCCAATCGTCTGCTCCTTCCGTGTGCCACGCCCCCTCATTAACCTCGTGTGGAATCCCCATGAGATCAGCTGTTTCTGGTTGTTGTCATTAGTCTTCTGTATTTAGTCCGCGTTTCAGTTTGTTTCCCCAGTCCGATCATTGTATTGTCCGTCTGCGTTTTGCCTGACGTCTACCCTTTGTCTCCGTTCTGTCCCCGCTCAGCACAACAATATTATTATAATTAAACATATTAATGGTTTATTATTAATATTAAAATAATGAATAAGAATTCTTTATTTTTAAATGTATTTTATTATATAGTAATAATTACTGTTACTGTCTATCATTGTCTAAATGTATTTTTACTGTCTAAAAATATGTATTCCGTTAGTGTAAACATGGATGGTGCCATCACAGTGTATGCAAGGCTGAGACTGAAGCGTTACCCTTTGTTTCCGCTGAGAGACGTGCCGCGTGACTAATTTCCCCGTGCGTACAAGTTATCTTAGGTCGGCGTTCACAGTTTGACTTCTGAGATTCAGATTGAGCTCTAGGTAATTTTTTTTTGAACTGGTTGGTTTGACTTTTAAGAAATTCGAGTTCTAATGAGTTCGAGAACTGAGGTACCACTGTACTCATAGAATTTAAGTACAGGTAGCAAAAAGTAGGCCTTTTACAGTGTCCACTTTCATTTTTATTTGGGGCTTTCCATTTTTTCTGTTTTTCATTCTCCCCCCCTCCCCACTTGTGGCATACACACTATCTCTCTACACGGTGTATTATCTCAATTTTGTGTTGTTGGATGAGAGCTAGTTGCTCCTCAAGATCACGAACCTTGACCATGAGTCCCCCAGCTGAGATCGCTCGCAGGGGATGTCCGACTGGATGCAAACATGCAGAAGGCCAAACATCTTGCAAACAGAACATTGAACTGGCCCCACTCAGGCAATTCCAATAATTTTTGTAGAGGGTTCAGTACTTTCGCAGGCTAATGTTTTTAATATTTTTAAAAATGTTTCTGTACTAGGTGGCTTCAAAAATTTGCCAGCTATTCAAACAATGTGAACAAGGGATGCTTTTAGAAGTCAAAAGTCAGATTGCCCAGATGGTACAGAGGAAAAGTTCTGGGAGGGCTAAAGCTACGCCTGCACAGCTCCCAGCAGACAACGAGGAAGAGGAGAGTGAGGAAGATGAGAGAGTAACAGAAGAGGTATTTCTTAAATTGTTTTAGCAGAAAGATTATCCATCGCGATTGATGTAATTTAGTGGCTGACACTGTGTCCTCGTACCTCCGGGACTCTGGGTTTGATTCTCCCCCGCTCTGTATGTTCTGCATATGCACACCCCAAGACTGGCAACATTTTTGCTCCTTTCCAGCTCCAGGAGCAAAAACATGGACTGTCCGGGGGTCCCCAAGGACCCCATTGAATAACACTGCGCTAAGGGTAATAAAGAAAACAATTAACCAAACTGCATGATTTTTTTGGAGTATGAGAAGGGTACCTGGAGAAAACCAGAATCAAACCCAGAGTCCAGGAGGAATGAGGATGCAGTGCTACTCAATAATCCAAATGACATCATTTTCAATGTATAATCGTAAGGGTTGAGAAATGACTATAAGTGTATAGTGAAGTTTGAGCCCAGTATTTCTTGGGATGGGCACCAGGCCCAATGCTACCCTGTACTGGATGACCAGTCATGGACAGATGCATAGATAATTCAGTGAAGCATAGCATCTATTTTTCAGTGTGACTGAACTTGTGCTATGATTGACAGCCTATGGAGTGTGAAGAAGAAAAGGGAGGAAGCTCATCTACTACACCCCCTCAGGAGCAGACTGCTGGCACAGTACCCTCCCAGGATGCTGAGGACGGCTGGACTGTTGTGCGGAGAAAGAAGTGAACAATTTGGAGGGAGGGGGGAGAGCTGGACACACAGCTAATAAAAGACTGAATTAATATTCTGCTGCACCAGGCTACATGTGGGCTGTACAGGTTTATTTCATTCGTCTCAAAAACGGAATTTATTCTTTTTCTATTAAAAACTTAGACCCATGTGCGTTCAGGAAATGCTGGGTTGAGTTTCTTCAAAATGGAATTGTTACGTACCATGATTTATTCCATCCCATACCTGGCAACAGATAAATGTTTGATCATTTAGTTCCTTTTTTTCCATTGGAGGAATCTGGAGCGAGCTAGTTTCTATTTATTGATTTTTAAAGAAACCAAACAGTTTTATTCTTTGGCTAATCTGCTTCATATCAGAACAGAGAACTGCAGTCAGAGTTCACATGAAGTCCCCTTCGCAGTAATGCTGCTTCATGACCACAGTGGGACCTGAGCCCAGCTTATGCACCACACTTTGCTTCTTAAATGTTTATTAAGTACACAGGTTGTTTTCTTAGCTTTGCTTCCATACAGCAATGGCCACTGCAATGCATCCCCACGTCACTCGCAACATGTATCAAAAGTAAAGGCATTTCTTTGTTTTGGACTACACCTATTTTACTCACAAAGATCAAGGCACTATTATTAAAACGTAAAACGGCGAAAGGATGTAACTGCTGAATATTGTGATTTAAAAAAGAGGGGGAAAAAAATAATTTCAGGTCAGACCTTTTGTGACCAATTTCACTTCAGAAGCAAACGTCAACCCTTGAATCATGCCTGTGTGTGTATGTTGTGTGTGGGTAGCAGTAGTGACAAGGCTGAGGCTTCGTCTACCTCTCGCTCTGTGTGTGAGGTGGCTAAGGCCCCATTGCTTTGTGTGTGAGGTAGCTGAGGCCCCATTGCTCTGTCTGTGAGGTGGCTGAGGTCCCATCTCCCTCTGTGTGTGAGGTAGCTGAGGCCCCGTCGCTCTGTCTGTGAGGTGGCTGAAGCCCCGTCTCCCTCTGTCTGTGAGGTGGCTGAGGCCCTGTCTGCTCCCTGCTGTTTCTGAGGTGGCAGAGCAGAGGCACACTGACTAGGAGCTGAGCCAGGGGTGCCGCAGACACTGGGCAGCAGTGGCCCGCTTCTCGGGGATGAACTCCAGCATGGTGAGGAGGAAGTCACTGAACTGGGCCGCCTGCTCCAGGGGCCACTCGTATTTCTCCAGCAGCACCTCAAACAGACCCCATGGCTTCAGGCTGGAGATGTGCCGCAGGTGGCCTGTCAGGAGAATGAGTAAGAGCATGGGGGCTCTTCTTAGGAGCAGTTCACTTGTTGCACGGACATGATTAGCCCGTCGTGAAATTAAAATAAACACAAAATTTCTGGATACAGAAGTTACGATATTTGTTTTTGTTAATCTTTGGGATTTGCAAAATTAAAGATTTGTTCAGCCAACATAAGTAGCATTTAAGGTGTCAGACTCATGTAAATATTTGGTAATCAGGCCAACATTACACTTGCTGTGGGAATAGCAGTTGATACAACAACATATTAGGTCCATGAACTCCAGCTTAAGTGGTACAGTGTGTGATTTACTAATGACCTTAAGTGTCAGAGCTCAGGCAATCCATCTCAGCCTGCTGACAGCCAGTCATCTCCTCCCCCGGGGTCTGATTGGTCCCCTGGGCCAGTGACTAGCCGCTTTACCTACGCAGACTAATCCTCTTACCTGGTATCAATGCTGGTTCTTTCTCTGGATGCTGCTATAGTAGTGTCACCGTTTTACATACAACCAATTTAAGGAGCATGACCCCCCCCAAGAAGCTACTTATTCCATCACCCCAAAAAAGCGGGCAGTTATGAAAAGTACCGTTTATGTTTTACAAATGCAATCTCTGCAAAACAGTGAGCAACAGGAAAGTAAATTCTTTATCTTACCTCTGCGATTGAAGTATTCCCGGGAATACCGTCCGGAGAGGGCAAAATGGGGTGGAATGGATCCTAGCAACTCAACTATGTGGGCAATATGATCTGGGAATACGAAAGATAGTCAAAAGGATTCAACGATGGGCAACTAGTGGCTTTGTTATTCACTCATCAATCATTGTCATCTAGCATTAAATATATAGGCATCTCCATTAGCAAGCACTGTTTGCAAAAACAAAACTTCATGCTTCATCTTACGAACGGAGCGTCTTCCTTTACTGATGTTTGAAGACTGGAGTTACATGCAAATCTGCAGTCTGAAATTTAGTATCCCACTGTGGCAGAGAATCAGGTCAGACAGGCTCCTACCTTCATCTCGGGTGTAGTCTTCTCCTGAGTGAGGTTCGAACAGGTAGTCCCCGGTGGCCAGCTCAAACGCCTGCAATAACACCCCAGACTCCCATATAACTGCTTTTACCAGCATCACAAACTTCACTGGCAAGCTGGCAAAAACACCGAGAGCTCATACATGAAGACTTAAGTATAAACGCAGCTGACGACATGAAGGGAAGAAGGCGAGCTCCAGTTATGTGTTTACAATACTTAAAAGCACAGCATTTAGTGTGAAGGTGATCATTTATATTCTTAGAGCAGTGTTTCACAACCCGGTCCTCAGGGACCCCAAGACAGTCCATGTTTTTGCTCCCTCCCAGCTCCCTGCCAAACAGGAGGGAGCAAAAACATGGACTGTCTTGGGGTCGCTGAGGACCGGGTTTTGAGACACTGCTCTAAGAAAGACAGTGTGTCAAGAGCATCCATGATCCCATCTGCCAGAGCTTATACAGCATGGAAGATGCAGGGGAATCTGGCCTCTCTCTGAGCTCACCATGCAGGCGGTACTCCATATGTCAGCTGGGGGACCATATTCTGCACCGATCAAGACCTCCAGAGCACGGTACTGTCGGGTCTGGATGTCCTCTGTAAAATGTTTGTGCTTGCAGAACAGAGGAAAATTATCACAATTAATTTGAACATGCCACTCCCTTCTCCATTATCACTGATCTGCTTAAAGTTTTCTAATTACAGTATATTTATATGAATAGTTACGTGTGATGACTCACCACCCAGCAAGCGTTGCCCAGGTCAGCTATCTTGATGCGGATCTTATCTGCGTTCTGTGGCTCTAGAGGATTGACCAGGAAATCAGCTGCACTAAACACTGGCAGAAGAGACCACACTCATCAGCACATGATTAATCATTATACACGGGTCTGACCGCATAACCGAAGGTGAAGGGACACACAGGCGGGGTGGGACTGACTGTGTGGGGAGAGCAGTGAGCGATGGCTGTCTCTCTCGGTGGAGTATCCTGACAGTGTGGAGAGGGCCGACTCTGAGGTACGGGACAGGATGGAGCCAGACAGGCCGGACAGGCCGGAGCCGGGGCTGGAAAAGCGCATGTCCCCCGCCCCTGAGGACAGCCACTCCGGGCTGGCCTTACTGGGAGCCACTACCGGCCCACTGCCATAGCTGCTTCCGTTCCCATTCTCTGTACACAATGGGCCTGGGGACACTGTTAACACAGTAGTTCTAATTAATGTGGAAATGATGCTGGAGTTTAAAACAAAAGAGGTGAAGTTGCCTGTCGAGCTGGTAACTCACAGTGCGTATCCTGTCTGTCGGAGTCAGTGCCCTCCTGCAGTGCCACCCCCCGTCCCCAAGGGGGAGACGTGCCAGCCAGCTCCTCCATCCTCTGAAGGTCCAGCAACCTCTCCTCCAGCAGCTTCTGCTGCTTCTTTTCCTTGCGCTTCAGCTTCTTCTTCTTGTTCTTAGAGATCTTGCCTGTCTGAACACAGAGACGTCAGGGTCAGCCAGGGAAACCCAGAGGAAATCATCAGGATTAGGCATCCGTAACAGAGTTCCTGTTCATCTGCACTTTTGTGCCCAATAGGTGGCAGCATCGATTCCCCATCTCCATAGCTGTCCAATTTCTGATAGTCAAAAACCATGAGTATAGCTGCCAGAAAATCAATACTTAACACCGGCAGCCAAGATCACACATTTATATAGAGAAAAGCACACATTAGAGGTTTTATATAAACACCGATTATAAAGACGTGCACCAATAATCCACACAAAGGAAGACCAGGCCAGTGTAACCGGAAGCGCTTCTGGTGTGAATAACATTGGTGTCTAATGAGGGAGATGTGAGTGCTGCCTTGGGTTTTATAAGTCATGTAGAGTTATCTCAAAGTGTGAAGCACAGTGGTTGATCTTCTGTAATCTAGCATAAAAAAATCCATGCAGCAGGCATTCTAATGATAAATGAATAACTAAAGCCAAAAAAAAGTTGTTTACAGTCCAAGGAATCTTTAGCACAGGGGAGCAAATTTGCATTACCACAAGCAAAATTCTGATGCCCAGTGATTTCTTTAGAAATTATTTGTTTTAATAGCATAGCTATTAATTATGCAAAAAATAATCAGTGTTTTTTGTGTAATCCATGTTGAGTTTTCATGCCAACTTCATAAATGATACACTACATTTAATAAATACAGGACCACTGCTCAATAACTGGCTACATTTAATGCATCTCCCGCCCGCACTTCCTGCTCCACAGGTATTCTAGAACGCGACCTTCAATAAAGCATGAAAACTGCACTGGCGGCCACCACACAGTCTCTCAGAGCTGGCCAGGTGACCTCCAGTGATATGAGCCTTATGAGAAAAGCTGCATCTTAGGAATGATGAGGTCATGTGAACAGATCAGGCAGCCATGTGTCCTGCCAGTGAGCCTATTCAAGCAGACAATTCTGCCCTGATTGTGCAGAACTAACTATATACTCCTTACAGTACTGTGCATTTAGTCAGTATGTATCACTGCGAGAACTAAACCTATAGTCACTTAAAATTATCACTTTTGGATCTGACATTACTTTCAATATGGCATACTATGCTTTTTTTTAATTTTCACCTTTTTTCACCTTGAAGCTACAAACAACATTTCACACTGTTCTCTGAGGAATGACAGACTTTTGCTGACACCATGAAATGACAAAAAAGGGCTACAAAGTCAGGCTTTGCTTCACTAAGGAAAAGGATGTCTGCAAAAATGCATTAGTAATATTTTGGAGCATTTGAGCTTCATTCCATGCAGCTAATGTAGCAGCTTTGCATAGTGTAAAGACACCTCTCTGTAACAGACATTACAGACACTGTCCAATACAAATATACTGGCATCCCTCAGTGCTGCTTCTTCATTAAAAAAATATTATTCTAGGACAGGCCAAGTCGTTCTGCGAAAGTTGTTACAAAAACAAAATAACAAGCTGCAATAGCCACCATTTTCACAATATGACGAGTCCGACTCCTTCAGACTAAATTCCCAGGGACATACATACACAGTAGATTTCCTCCATATAATCCAGGATACAATCCAAGTTTTCAGTTTCTGTTTATGTCCTTAACTAGAGCAACGCATTTCCACTTTCGCAAATAGGAAGGGGAAATTTCACGGCTCTCCCCAAGTCAGGTAATGACAGAGGATATTATGATCATTATTAGGAGCATACAGTCTAACAGACATTACTTCACACATTTTCATGCTGATGTGTGAACACTGAGTATTCCCATGTTATAGTCCGTTTGCACCCATAAATAAAGAAATAAATAAAATCACACCGGGTTAATCGCATGCCAGACAGGGAGACCCAAATTCATCTTTCCATCTTTACCATCAAGCATAACAAAAAGGATTCATTTCTGTTCAGCAAAAATGACATTATTAGTCCTTTCTGCCATGCAAGCTTCTCCACATACCTGTTTGTCCCTGGGGGCGGTGCTAACTGCCATCAAAACAGAAGGAAAAGTGGAACGATTACAAAAAAGGAGAAATGAAATTAGGAGCAGTAGACAGTGCAGAAATAGGATGACCAGAATTCACGAGAGATTAAAAGTAAGAATGCAACTGATACCAGACAGTAACAATTGATAAAGGAGTAGCACGATATTTGAAAAGTACAGGAGCTGGTCATACAGCCTTAAGCAGTTTGCTAAAATGTACAAGTTTGCAAAATAAGGGCTTTCTGTTCAGATAGATATAATGCAGTTAGGTCGAGATTGCACACATACGAGGTCTCCTCTTTGCTAAAATCACATGCATCTTTTAAAAATGCATTTGTTGTAATTTTTTCACCAACTGCTCTCAACAGGGCTGTAGGGCTGCAACAAATATTCAATAACTGCGATAAATCTGAAAGTGAAAATGAATTAAAAACATGAAATTTAATGATGTATAACACTGATTTGGATACTTTCGTAAATGGGAAAATATATAGCCTGTATTTTTAAAGCAAAGTGGGAACAGCAACAATTTGCAACATGCCGATAAGAACTGAGGGAAAAAACAAGAGGGAAGGCAAGAAAATCAAGCCGAAAATAGTGAGCAGCCTGGCATTTTTTCCGCAGAAGTGGGGGATGGTTTGTGTGCATTACAGCACAACAGCACGGCGTACATGAAAGAGCGTTTGAAAGGGAAACATCCCAGTGGAGCACAAAGGTAACATAATGTTCACTTCCCAGTTTGTTATATTTGGCACAAGAGGAGCTCATTTTCAACGCTAATGTTTTGTCTTGAAAAGTAACCTTTTCTGCAATAATTGTTTGAAACAATCATTTAGCCTGATTTCTTTAAGAGATGACAAACGAATGCATTCAAAATGTTGCCAAATGATTTAACTGACATTGATTTTTGCAATGGAATCACTCGACTCATATGACCTAAAATACCCTATACCTTTAGCCAACTTGTATTAGACAAGGCTTAAATTCAACAGCTCTATTGTTACAGGTATCAAGTGCAGTGAAATTCTTACTTAAATGTTACCCTCTCAAACACATGATTACCATGTTTATTTCCAGCTACAGGTATTGATAAAATGAGCCAGCCTAAGCCAAGATCATATGAATAAGCTGACATTCCTGCATTGTAATAAAGAGTTCAATGTAAAAATCAGAAGCATTTGTTCTTTGGAAGTTAGAATTCTCCATTCTGAGTCATATGTATTCATTTAACAAATTTGGCACTCCTTAAACCTTGTTACTCTTACATGGAAGTATATGAATGAATAATTCAATATTTTGATAGAATAACTGAATATCAAAATACTCGGAATATCAAAAAATCGTTGCAGCCCTACAGGGCGGTACATATTTGCAAACCAAACCAGTAAAATAACACAAATGTTTGCATCAGCCTTATTTTAAACCTAAGATATACTGCTTTCGGTGCATTTCAGCAAGGGCAGCTTCATACCACACACACACACTGAATTAGACACCAAGTTCCTTTACATCATTTTGCGGCGATTAACCCCACATTTTACTGAGGCTGCGCTTACTAAGACCTCCCACCAGGGTGGGCTGTAAAGCATCTGCTACACCAGCTCCCCACAAATGCGTTTGCCCAAAACCGGGCATCACTGTGTTCGGCACCTGCCCCTGAGGTTCATTTTTCTGGATGGATACTGGGTGTTGTCCAGCTAAAGGGTATGAAAGCCTTAGCAGCTCCAGAAAGCCACTTGCCAGAGGAGCCAGAGGGGGGTGGCGCTCCGGCCTGCTGCCAGATGGTGGCCTCGGCGGCCAGCCTCCGGACGTACACCTCATCCACTTCGAGTAGGATGTTCTCTGGCTTGATGTCTGTGTGGATAATCTTGCATTTGGTGTGGAGGTAGTCCAAACCCTGCAGGACCTGTGGAAAAGCACAGGGAGGGAAAGAAAAAGGGAAATTAAACAGGAGGAGGGAGTCTTCCGTGCAAAGCTTAGACAGGGAAGGTCAGAGCGAGGCCTCACCTGGTGGAGTATGCTCTTCACGCAGACCAGGGGCAAGCCCATGTAGTTGGACTTGATGATCCATTTCAGTAATTGGTGGCCAAGAACCTCCAGAACCATGCAAACATCTGGCACAGAAAGCCGTTAAGGACACCTAGGGTCATTCACACAAGACTGTTTTAAAAAATGGACAAAAGATGGGGATATGGGAAAAGGATACGGACACCGTGAATGCCAGATATCTTGAAATCATCAATCAGCTGTACTATAGTCTCTCGTTTAGGGTCAGTGGGGTCGCTGTCTCGCACCTGAAGGGAGTGATATGGAAAAAATGCAGAATATATTTTGGCAAAAAGAGACATATCTGCAACTCAGATATGTTTATAACAGCTAGACTTGATCCAAAGTTTAACATAAAAATTGCTCAATAAATACTATAAAAATCAGCAATCAAAATTACTCTGTTCCATAGAATCATTTATATAAATAAAATTGATATCCTCCTTATTTCCCATTTGAATCCATGACTCCACTCATAGTTTTAACCTGTAAACTGGCATCCTGTTTCTAGATATTAATTACTCATATTTCAGGTATCACCTATACTGCAGCTAAATAAGAAATTACTTTGTAAGCGTACCCCAGAAAAGAAGTATTTAAAAATGAAATCTTTTTTTTTACTTCTCAAAAAGTGAGTGCTTACTTACTTGACAACAGACACTCACAGCCTGACAAGCCCACAGAGAAATCATGGGAAATTCTACTAAGGCACACATGTGCATCGTTGGGATGTTCCTAGTAAAGAGTGTAAAATCTGGAAACTCAGAACAGTTTCCAGTACAACCTGAAGCAGGCTGAGACTGATGTAAGACAGTCTGAACCGGAGGAGCCCGGCCCTGTTTTTCTGCATTTACCGTTTCAAAGACTCTTTTATTCATTTTCTCCAAGCCGGCATCTTTAAAGCACAGAGACGTGGCTCTCCCGTGTTTATTTCCCCCTTTTAACTCCTTCTGTTCATGTTTCTGCAACCTTCCCATCTTACAAGTTCTGAGAAAGCAGCACATCTATCACCCATAAGCATCAATATATAAAGATGATATAAGACATCACAGTAAGCAACTGCTTCTTCTGTAAGTGGGATAAAATTTCCTGCTGGAATCAAGATAGTTGGAACACTGTGTTTGTCATCTTTTTGTTAATGTGAAAATAAACACAGTAGATGCCTAAAAACAGACAATGGCCCATGGCTGTGTTTAGCCAGACACCTTGGCAATCAGTGTGAGGCAAGTCCCTGATGCTGGAGCTCATGTTTTACCATGGATCTTCGCCTCTGTATTTTTGCATGTATTGCATGTATTTGCATGTGTGTGTGTGTGTGTGGGGGGGGGGGGGGGGGGGAAGGGGGCACTTACGCATTTAAGCAGCTTGATCTCATCCAGAGCTGTTTCCGTGTAATGCTGAGCACTTTTCACGATCTTGAGAGCCACAAATCGCTTCCTCCTGCACACACACACACACGCGCACACACACACACACACACATCAGTCCTACATTGCTTCACTCACTGATTAGACAGGACAGTAGAAAGGCAGCCTCAATCCAACCCAACCCAGCATACTAGAACAGTGTTTCCCAACCCAACTCTTGGGACCCCAGGCAGTTCACATTTTTGCTCCATCCCAGTTCCCAACACACCTGTACCGGATATTTGGTGTTATTAATTGTTTGCTTCAGTTTTGCTGGGGGGGAGGAGCAAAAATGTCGACTGTCTGGTTGTCCCCAAGGACTGGGCTGAGCAGCACTGCACTAAACAGAAAGGACACATACCCATGATAGTCAAGTCACTAAAAAAAACAACACTTGACCAACACTACTTACTGGAGGTCCCAGCACAGCCAGACGGTGGAGAAGTGTCCCCAGCCCAACTTCCTGACAACATGGTACCGCCCATTGAACAGGTCTCCTATCTTCACTGGATAATACCCACCTCAAATACACACAGGCAGGTGATCAGGCACTGACCACTATCCAGGACATTCATTACCATTCATTGTTATGCAAAATTATATGGGCTACATCAAACAAAATAATTACCAAATAATTATTCATGTATTCTAAAACTAATTAAACATATACTCTAAAACTAATTAAAAATAGTAAATACAGAAATCATATCAGATATGTTATCAAATATGGCTGTTTCAGAAAAAGATTTCTATCCACTAGGAACTAATTAAAAAAAATACAACAAAAACAAAACAACAGCTTGATTCCTTCAGTGGAAACATGGTGTAAACTGCACTAATCATTGTGGATAATGGAACAATCAACATATCAGATGGACCTTGAGGCAGCCATTTGATTCCCTGAAAGCACTGTGACATTCACTTTACAGGAAGTCTTCACTAGTATTCACAAATGGTAAAATAAAATGTCTCTAGAAAAGCATTTCTATTTCTGAACAGAATTTTGTTTAATATAACCTGAATCGCCTGAGTCATCAAAAGGCCTCAGTCAAGTTTAAGTGATTTCAAGAACTGAAACAAAAACCAGCACTAAGTGCAAATAAAATTACACCCTCAGTTTCCGCAATAGTCATACTTCTCTGTCCCATGTCGATATTTCAATATTGCTTTCAAATGACATAATTCTTGTGAATACATTCTCCATTAAAGTGTAGTACATACGCAACAACATAAAACTAAAAATGAAATAAAAAGAAAATCTATAGCAGTATAATGTAAATCACCAGAAAAGTGCATTTCCTAATATGTTCATGTTTTTAAGAAAGTTTAAGTAAATGGCAAAAAGCACATAAGACAGCTATTCTGGATTTTTGGCAAAAGAACACTTCAGGGTCATTCCATATTAAATCACACAGAGGGTCCCACATTACCCTCTCAGAGGTACTGCTACACTGTTTGAGTGAGAAGCTCTCAAAGGGGGTGTCGGATGGAATTTTCTGCCATTTTCAGAGCTTTGTAGGAGGAAATGTACATAAGATATAGCTGATCTGATTACATTTTTTGAATTCTAACGGAGAAGTTAGCCTGAGTGATACAGTTTCAAAGCTGCACATGTCATATCAAAGGAGCTATGAATGTCAGAAGTGTGACCAAAAGTGTGACTCGTTCAGCAAAATGCATAAAATTTATTAAAATTTCAAAGGGCCGTAGTTTCAAAACTATTGCAGATACAGACCTAATATTTTGGGATTTTTCTAAAGTTTGTTAAAGGAGCATCTATTGATTTTTTCAGGGGAATCTGAGAGGGTAACCTGACAATTTTTTCTAAGAATGGGAAATTTAATATAGAATGACTCTTCATAGAATTATCAGTACTATTAGAGTTTTTCCTACTAAAGACTCTCAAAAACCATTGATTAAATTTGATAATAATTCGTATTTTTCAAGTGTTAGTAATTTCTACTCCCAAATGACTTAATGTCCTTGGTAATATACATCCTTCCTTCTGCCGAACAAAACCACATCAAGAATTAAAGTGTCACAACTGAATTATTATTGGGAACTTAATGCTGTTGTATCTTTAATTTAAAGTCATTACACGTCCAGCCAGTTTTCAAAGGTAATTACTTGGAATGATTCAATTAACACTGTAAGTACTCAATTTTAAAACTGAAACGTTTTCAAGACTTCCGTAGTAACTGCAAAAAGTGAAGCAAATTCAGCATTTAGTGAAAACTGAATACAATACAATAAAATCCATAAGGAAACAAAAATACTATATTACTTAGTTCTGACCAATTTCCCCTATATACAAAGATCTCTGATTTGATACATTAAAAATAAGACTAGTATACCTCTGCAGTAATCAGTAGGGTCTTCCTGTTCCTCATCATCTGATCCCAGGAGCTCTGGAGGGGGTGGAGTGTATTCAGGCGGTGGAGGGCTGAGGGCCTGGGATGGGGGGGTTTTGGCTGAGGTGACAGATGGTGTGGGAGGGATAGTGAACTGATCAGGAAGCACACACAGAGAAGGGCTATCAGAAGTGGGTGGAGCTTCTGATGAAGGTGGCGGCTGTTTGCTTGGGATCCTTGATACAGGTGTAGATAGGCAGAGTGGGGCAGTGGGCTGAAGGTCTAAAGAGAGTGGGGTTTCCGATGGGGTTGTTGGCGGTCTGGTTGGGGCCCGTAGTGTGGGAGTGGATGGGAAAAGTGGAGCAGCAGGATGAAGGTCAAGAGAAAGAGGAGTTTCTGAAGGTTGATTCAGCTGTTCGGCTGAAATTTGTGGTGTGGGTATAGATGAGGAGACCATAACGGAAGGAAAAAAGTCAGGTGTGGGTGTGGTTTTTGAGGCTTGATTCAGCTGTATGGTTGGGGTTTGTGGTGTAGGTATAGATGGGGAGACTGTAGCAGGAGGATGAAGATCAGGTATGGGTGGAGTTTGTGAGGCTTGATTCAGCTGTTCGGTTGGGGTTTGTGGTGTAGGTATAGATGGGGAAACTGTAGAAGGAGGATGAAGATCAGGTATGGGTGGAGATTTTGAGGCTTGATTCAGCTGTTTGGTTGGGGTTTGTGGTGTAGGTATAGATGGGGAGACTGTAGCAGGAGGATGGAGATCAGGTATGGGTGGAGTTTGTGAGGCTTGATTCAGCTGTTTGGTTGGGGTTTGTGGTGTAGGTATAGATGGGGAAACTGTAGAAGGAGGATGAAGATCAGGTATGGGTGGAGATTTTGATGCTTGATTCAGCTGTTTGGTTGGGGTTTGTGGTGTAGGTATAGATGGGGAAACTGTAGAAGGAGGATGAAGATCAGGTATGGGTGGAGATTTTGAGGCTTGATTCAGCTGTTTGGTTGGGGTTTGTGGTGTAGGTATAGATGGGGAGACTGTAGCAGGAGGATGGAGATCAGGTATGGGTGGAGTTTGTGAGGCTTCATTCAACTGTTCGGTTGGGGTTTGGGGTGTAGGTATAGATGGGGAGACTGTAGCAGGAGGATGGAGATCAGGTATGGGTGGAGATTTTGAGACTGGATTTATCCTTTTGACTGGGATCTGTAATATGGGTCTGGATGGGAAGAGAGGAGCAGAGGGATAAAACTCAGGAGAGGGTGGACTTCCTGAGGATGGTATTGGTTGCTTAGTTTGTGGTATGGGTATGGATGAGGAGAGTGCAGTAGCAAGATGAGAGCCAGATGTGGGTGAAGTTTCTGAGTAAGGCGATGCCTGATTGGTGGGAACGAGTGGTATGGGTATGGATGGTGAAAATAGGACAGCAGGCTGAAGGTCAGGAGGACTTTGAGAAAGATGAAGCAGAGGAGGTGAAGGTGTCCTGGTTGCAGCAGGATGCCTGTGAATTGTGAGGATATGAACTTCGTCTACGCTGTTGGAACTCTGGGGCCTGAAAACAAGTACAGAAATAAAAAAGGCTATTAACATATGGAATTTGAACATCCTGGAAATCCCACCCAGCTTTCCCTTAAAAATTTATGTGTGCATTACCCTGTAGACTAAACTGATACACTCATAATTAGTATTCTATTCAGCGGCAACAAAAAACAAGTAAACACATGCAGCCGGTTTAAAGCCCAATATCAGCCCAACCAAATTCATACACAGTGTGCCTAAAGCATCATCACAGCACCCTGATTATTTAAGGCCCGATTGCACATAATATTCAACCTAGTAAAGTAAAATTTAGGGAAATAAAAAATAGACTAGAACAGAATAAAAATAAACACTTTTGTCTTTTGTAAATTAAATTTATGGACATGTAAAGAAGAAAAAAAATACATAGCTTCTACTTAAATACCATCTCTTGACAGCATTTTCTATATCCTGCTGTCAGTTTAAATACCTGTGTTGTCACCATTTCAAATTTCCACTCCAGAGCACAACCAGCATATAATCAGTTTCCCAAGATTTTTTGGTTTTTGTCTGGTGTTTCGATTGGTGATTGACTGAAAAATATTCTACCTTAACTTGTCGAGTTGTATTTTTTATAACATTCCATAGAGCTGTCTAATATACATATATATACAAATTCACATACACATGGTAACTGCCATAAATACCCAACATAGAATAAACATCACATACACTATGATTCACAGCTTAAAGGATACTAATTTAAGCATGTAGTTTTCAAATAAGTGTATTACTTGATATTTTCCATCCATTTCCAATATCCAGTATTATCTATTCATTAACTAAAGTGACCATGGAAAACACACATAATATGCCAATGGCCACCATACACATAAGATGAAACACACAAACTCGGCAACACTGCAAGGGTTAATCAGTGTTGCTAAATTGATTACGGTTTGCAGACTTGTGTGTGCTCTGTCCTAACTAGTTCAACTGTAGGTGATAAAATATCATTATAATTCAGTTTTCCCCATCCGGGAAGAAAAACAAATCCTAATGCAAAATGAGGCTGTAATTTCATAGTTCCACAAAAGAATAATTCATAAACTGAATTTCTAATGAAGTTATCCAACAGTGTACCCCTGCACCAGTGTACGTCCATCCCTAGACAACAGCTCAATACAAGAACAAAAACAACGAGTAAACCAGAAAAATTCACCATGATTATCTAATTCTGAGAAGCAGACCACGGGTGTATTTCAAAAGCCAGACTACAGGTGTGATACACTTTTTTCATGTCAGCTATAAATGATGGAGTATGGCTGCTGAAGGAGATGTGCTTTTATAAATCCACATGCAAGAAAACAGCCTGTCATATTTTCCATTTTTTAAATTTACTTTATCCTTTACCTGACTTTGACATAAAGAAAGAAATGCCAGCACGTCAGATTAATTACATTACTAGGGGAGAATAAAATAGTAATGTTATATGATAAAACATTCTAACAACACCATTATTCATTAAAACTAATTACATAACATTTAATGCCATCATATTTTAACAAGATTAAAACAAATGCACAACATACACTGAGAATTAAGGGACATCACCGTCATCTACACAAGCAAACAATGCTCTCTGTTGCAGAGAAGCATGGCTGCATTCAGCATCTCTGTGCACTACTGAAAAGAGCAGGGACTTAGTCAAGTTTAGCTGGGGCTTGACTGTTTTTTAAGAAAGATTGGCATTGGGGCTAAAATATTTGGGGCTATGATCAGACCTAATGACACGCATGGTTGTAGTCCTACTTACAAGACATTACCCTCATAGCTAGTTAACTACGTTGACTTAATGCCATGCCAGCAACCAGGGGTATATTTATGGCGAGCAAATGGATGGTAAAACGGACTGAACAAACAGAAAGCTTAAAACATCATAAATCACTGGAAATTGCTACAGTTAGAACAATCTAAACAAGATGTTTTCTTTACTAAAAAGCTGTTAAAGAGCCAGAAAAATGATAAAATCACCATCCTCAAAGTTAGCCTTTTACCCCAGACATAAACTGAACAATAGAAATTTTATTCTGCATACCAATTGTATCACTGCGCACCATGAAATTGCTGGGCCGCTTATATCTTCTGCGCAGTGATATGATTGGTTTGTGGAGTTTGGTACTGTGGATTATCTTCAATAACCGGGTCATGATTTCTGGTAAGAGACATTGCTGTTGGATTTAATAAAAATGTATCTTTCTGGCACTTTAATCACCTATTATATTTGAGAGAAGCCCAACATTTCAACGGTCGATATCTCCAACCACTATGCAACTCCCAGCAGAACAACCTAGATGGATAGATAGCACTAAAGTCCAACTAAAACATCTTTTTCAGTTTTGGAGTGAACTGCCCTTTTAGGTCTATTTCCAGTTTTTGGATCAAAACTATTACCTAGACATCCCATATCTCAGATGATAGTTTATACTTCCGTCAGTTGAAATACATATAGCCTTGGTTCACAAAATGAAATATTAAATTTGGCATATTTTGTGTTTGTTTTATACATATTCATATCACTCCAAAACAGTAGGATCAGAAGAAAATGGACAGAATAGCATACATGTCTCAATTTCTTTGTCCTATTGGCATAATACACTGACTTTGCTGCAGCATAATAGCAGTAGCAGTCGTCAGGGACATATATAGTCATCCCACCATAATGAGACCCATAAACGCACTCAGACACAAGTGCAGGGGCTATGCAGAACACACAAGAAAACACAAATAATCAAAAATCGGAATATCTCGCTGAATATCCCATTCTGAGCCGGTGGAGATTGCTCAAAAGCAGCCTGTAAAGTGAAACTGATGTAGTGGAAAAAAAACCATTAACGGGATCAAGTTGGGTCGTGAAAATGTTGTGTAGCAATTTCGTACACATCGGGCACTGTGGAAAAATTTGCCGTTAAGGGTGATGCTGCGCATGAGCATGTGCAGACGTGCGAGGAAGAAAAGGACAGGTGGTACAGATCGGTTCAGAAGCACAACCAGATGATGTTATTAAACGGACGCCAGTCAAACATTACAAACGACGTGGAAATAGTGATAGAAATACGTCTCATCCAGCTATTTTTATACAAATGAAGAAGATTCTTGCAATTAGGCAAAATATCGCGATCATGTAATAATTGTAACATGCCTAAATACAATCAATATTAAAGTTTGTTTTTTATGTTTATATGTAGGGCTGCAGCGATTAGTCAATGACGTCGACGCTGAAAATGCGTCGACATCAATGTTTTAAATCGACGCATCGTTTTTTTTTTTAAATTATTGTTATAATTTTTTTTATTTACAATATGCTTCAGTCCGTTTTAATAAAAATTTCCTTTAATATCACTATATAATTATGAGAGTACTTAAAATCACACAATATTGGAATTTCAATTGTATTCTTAGAAAGAAAATTAATCGATTAGATTAATCGAGAAATCGGCAAAATAGTCGATTGATTAATCGGGAGAAAACGAGTTATTTATATGAAATATTATATAACGTTTTAAAATGTTATATGAATAGGAACTGATAAAATTGTACAGAAATTCACTTACACAACCGTTCCCTTAATCTATTCACTTTTATGCATGTAGTTTTTATTCAGAATAAGCAGTTTTTCTTTCCACCACACAATTTTCACATAGAAACATTCGTGAATTCAGAAATATATCCATTTATTTGGACCTATCACTTACAATCATTGCAGGACGTCATTGGATACGTTAATGATTTCCACAAAGCTTTAAAAAATTAAATCTGCATCGCGCCTGAAAATGAACAAAATTCAGTACATCTGCAGAGCACGCAGACTAGCCTTGTATCATTTACAAGCAGAATAAGCACAAGTCACAACAATCCTGTGGATAGCATAACTGTATGACAGTTCTTTCAGATGACAGCATTACTCGTTCCTGTTAAGAACAGTGCAAAATGCTTATTCCCATTGCATTTCTATATTTGATATATCATTCAGAACATACGTGACATAATTAAATTATGCAGATTTGCTTTACAGTTCACACACCGAACCAGACTACATTTAAACTACATTGACAGTATTTAATTATTACATGGAAGGCATTATGAACCTTAAACTGTTTGCTGCAAGTTGCAGCCTGCGACCTCCTAATGTAACCAAATTGAAATGTAATAAATGGAATTACGCCGACAGCAGGTCATGCCTTTTCTGTATCATCGGAAGACACGTGTTCCCGCAGATGAAAACCTCGCTTGACTTTCAGATATAAATATCCGCACATGGTGCAGCGCAAGCTGAAAATACAATAAGTGCATTTCCACGCGCCGTTAATTTTTTTAAATAAATCGTTGCATTATTGACACCGGGACGAATCAAACCGAATAGGAAGGGGTGGGCTGGGGGTGGTGAGACATGAGTCAATGTGCTTATCTGGACAAATGAGTCGTTCAGCCCCCTCTAAGTATTTTTAGCACATAGTCTCACAGACAGAGACCCGGCCGCAAAATCGGGGACAACCCAGGGGTACGGCTCAGCAGGGGCGGCTAGCAGCTACTCACTGCAGCTCCAAGCTGGAGATGTCCACGTCGGCCGCTCTGCGGTGCTTCTTGCTCTTCTTTTTGTGCTTCTTGCCGTATTTGCTCTGCGGGTTGTGATTGCCGCTGGGGACTGAGGGCGATCACAGCACACAGTACAGTCAGACGCACAGATCGCTACCCAGCTTAGCAAACCGTTACAAGTCTCACTCCTAGCATTATGCCCCACCGTTGTTGAAATGTAAAAAATGTGAAAAGTTTAGCCTTGCTCTCTGAGTTACTTAGTAGACGCGTGGTTAGAATGTCGTTAATCATGTATAACTTCTCAACGACATACATTTTGAATAATGACAAAAGTGTTAGCTAGCTGGGAACACACTCAAGCTCGGTGTCCGCACACTCAGGTAGCATTAGCAAAGACGAGCAAACCGGCTGTGCGAAAAATGACATAACACAGAAAAGTACATCCTCTCTTTACTTTACATTAACATTGCCGTTACGCGACCACACCTGAATAGTCTAACTAGTACTGGGTAAGAAAAACGCATGTTTTTGCGTGTTTAAAACTCTCACCGTTCATTGATATCATCAGGACAGCTGTCACCACACACACACTGGGCTGTATTTAGAGAAGCGCATGCGCAGTGACGAGTTTAGCGCAGCTGGGTTTTCCGTAGGATCACGACCGCTGAGCAAGTATACTTATGTGTTTGTGCTGAAGACAAATGACTTTCTAAACAATACCATCGTCCTGGCCAACCCAGTCATTTACTGGCCACACCGCAGATTCATCTGCATGCCCCTCTCACGCAAATCTCAGAACCAATGGTTTACAAGATATGTCAAGCATGTGGGAGCCACAATCTTGGAAGTTCCCTAATGCCTGCAGATTTTTACCAACCCTAGATTTTCCAAAGGTCACAGTTAATCCCATTTCACAGTATACCTTAAAAATACACCACAAACATAAGCTAAATTACACATTAAGATTGTAGTTGGTTAAACAGAAAACTTGCTGACAATGTCTCAGTGCAGTATTTTGCAAGAATCCATAACCAATATTTTTAACAATTATTTAAAAATGAAAATATAATTGGGAACATTGTAATACACAGTAAATAATGACGACATGAAATCCAATGTTAAATAACTTTATTTTCCGAATAAAAATCCTTCAGTTACTCATTTTGGCTTCCAATATTTCTTCAAATGATATATCCAGTATCGTAGTCCAATGTAAGAACAATTTCTCTTCATCATATTTACAGGCACATGTACACGATTAGCAAACTATACACATTACAAATAAAAAAAAAGGCTAGGTTTACTAAATCAAATTTGTTTTCCATTTTCCCCCAAACACTTTCTCAAGAATGAGTTATTTGCAAAAATGAAAGAAGCAATTTCAAAACACCCTGTTTTTCATCTAACATTTATCATTTAAATAAGCTGAGGAAACAGATGCCACGGTACTGTACATCTTAATCAAGAATGTGGTAAAGGAAGAAAGAAATGCAGGAAAAAGGGAGCACACTGAAAAAAACACCAGAGATATGGAGTTTAAGTTACCAATCTGTATCTCCTAGGGGAAGAACAAGATCACAAGCTGAGGCTCATTTTGTGCCAATGCCACTGCTTTCTCACATATGTCCTGGCACATGCGTGTGCGTACACGCACGCACGCGCACACACACACACACACACACACACACAAGCATGCACACACACAGACACACCCCAAGCTAAACAGCCATGAAGGTAAATTTAAACATACCAGTAGTTCACACAGTCATTAAGCCAGTCTAATCACAAACATGCAATGGGGGGAAAAAATAACCTCACACTATTCAAGATTACATCAATAAGCCGGAGAAGCTGGCAAAACGAAGCAGGCAAAAGATGCGATGCACATTTCATCCCGCAGAACACAGCAATGCCATGATTGTTGATTGGTTCTTTTTTATTCAGTAACCATCATGTTCCCACGAGTCGCCCAGGCGGAACACAGCATCAAGCTAAAATAAATACATAAATAATTAAACTATAAATGTGCAGACCTGTCGCTGGTAAGCAGTCAACACAGGCTCATGGACGCATTCTCCTTCCCCGCATTAATCCTGGAGTCTACTTTACACTAACTCCAGCCTTACCCACTGCTTGGAAGCGTATACACACCTGGGCCCGAAAAAAAAAATGCTGTATACAAAGTGCTGAGGGGATAAAAGCAAATTAAAAACAAATTAAAACCATTCAATTCAGATTCCAGTCTACCAATCAAGCTTAAATCACTGTGTACACCAAGAATGCCATACACTGTACCACAGGAAGCCATGGCAAAGAGCCACATGATTGTGAGAAGATTACCATTTTTAACAGATTACCATTTTTATTTATAAGCAGATGAGGGATCTGATCAAGTGCAGGACTATTATAACAGCAAAACTACTGAGCAAGGTAACCATTTACTGACCACAAAACACCCAGCACAACACTGGAAAAAACTGCAGCCACTTCCAATCAGCTTATCTTACTACAGTTGTAAGATATAAACAAATAATTCAAAAGACAGTCATTCGCAACATGTCCTGTACAATTTCATAAGCAAGTAGCATATTTTCAGTTGCACGTGATTTCGAGAGAGCTCTGAAGGCACATGTGGTAATAGTGTAAAAATTAGCTATAAATAAGTTACAGTAAATAAGTTAGTTGCTATATAGCATTGGTTTGAAACAACCACTTCTAGATAGATGGTGGAACAAGCTGCTGGCTGTTACGTACCAGGCTGTCCGATAGCGAAGTTAATTGCCGTTCCCTCCTCTTCACTAGATCGCTTGTCAGCCTCTCCTAACCCCACACAACCTTCCCAACCACTGCCCCCCCCCCCCAATCCATTTATTGCTTCACTGTAGTGTGAAAGTCATCCCGTTTAATTAAATTGAAAAAGCTATTTCATGAAACATATATTAATACTGTTAATTTGGCCAGATCTTGAGAAGACCTCTCTCACTCCACATACATATGGCAGGATATTTTCCGAAGAGGAGATTTCCCTGTTAAGTTAGTCTTACTCCTGTAGAACAAACAATTGTTCACTTTCGCAAAGCCACAGGCAAAACTCCCAAAGGGATTAAATATTTACATTCCACACACCCTTATATCTTGCTATCAAACAGCGTTAGTTTAAAGCAGACAGTAGATGCTCTGGCATTTACACTCAGTAACTGCCTGTGACTAGCAATCAGCAAGAGTGGATGTCACAAAAACCTCAATGCAGCTGTTTTAAGAAACCAGGCTGAGTAATGAAAGCCCTGCTCCGTGTAGCCTGAAAGAAAGCATAACCTCTCTCTTACTATTGGTTTACCTGCTGTCAAACCAGTTTTCTATTCATTCAGCTGTGCATATTTTAAACTTTAGCAATTGAGTCATTGCAACAAGGTATTTACACAAATAACTGAATTCTAAAAGTTCACTGGTTCAGTTTCATACAAAAGAAATCACGAAAATGACCAAAACAAGAATTAAAAAAACAAAACATTTTCACCTACTGTGTCAATACTGTCAGTATGAAAACATGTTTGTTGTGCCTCATTATGCATCTTACCAGCTTACTAGAACACACAAGACTATATATGTGCACATGTACACACACACACCCCCTAAGACAGTTATCAGCCATTCAGTTTTCTTGTGCCATAGTTTTCTGTTGTGTATTGTAAACTACAGTCCAAATGATTATAGAAATTAATTCCCAGTTTTGACTCCAGGTCCCTTTCACTTCAAGTTCAGTAAACGATAACAACAGAACTTCCAAGGGCAGAATTTTTCAAGTTGGAATCTGGAACAGAAAGTGACAGGAGCTCCAGAGTTGGTCAGTGGTTCCTCCACTTCGGGTGTCTGGTATCTCTGAGGCATCACAGGTCAGTTGTGTTCTTTGCCTCAAGTGGCACTTAGGCCAATGCTCATTTCAAAGTGACCCATAGCAGAGTCACAGGTCAGTAACCTTGTTCTCCACCAGAGCAGCGACCTGCTGCAGGCGATAGGCCAGCTGCATCTTCTGACCTGCAGGATCCTCTTCCAGAGACATGATAATCTGTGCACAGACATATATGCAAAAAACACCCATATTACTCTTCCATGTATTCAGCCATGGCAACTTTCACTGGTGATGCACAACAAACAAGCTCATTATGAAGCTGTGAGCTACTGACCTGATCGTAGTACTTGTTGATGTATTTGTAGAGCTCGTGCAGTGCCAGCAAGCCATTCATCTCTGACGCAAAGCTCTAAAATAGAAACATCACAAAGTACTATATAAAGTTATCACTGGTGATTTGCTACGTGGAGTTTGGATGGCAAATCAGCCGTATGAAACCTGCGGCTCCTGACAGTTCTGGCAGCATGATTCCACTGCTACTAGAAATAACTAATTGTACTTAAATTGAGTCATGAATGGCATCCTAAATCTACCCTGCAAAAAAATAATAAAATTAAAATGGTAACACTTTACTTAAAGCACCCATACATAATGTATTATAGATACAATTCATAAAGTATTAAAAACACCGCTATTACTATTTATAAAAAGGCATAACACATTACAGGCATGTTTATTATGCATTATGAATGCTTTATGAAACTCATCTATAATAAATTATAAATACCTTCATAATGCAGTACAAAGCATCCTTAATTTACAACAACCCTTATAATTCATTTTGAAGGTATCTATGGTGCATTATAGGTGAGAGCTTCATAGAGTATTCATCATGCATAATAAACAAGGATATGATGTGTATTGCCTTTTAATAAATAGTTATAGCCATGTTTATATTTTACAAATGCATTATGAATTATCTATAATTCATTATTATGACTGCTTTAAGTGTTACCAGTAAAACTTTGCACTTTCTATGAAGCACCCTTTTATAACACAACATGCATACCTACTTAATACATTATAATGCATTCATAAAGTATTTTAAACACATGTAAATATTTATATAAAGGCATAACACAATACAGACATGAATATTATGCAGCATGGATGCTCTATGAAGCTCCCATCTATAATGTACTATAAATACCTGCATAGTGCATTATAATGGTCAGTATTAGAATTAAGGATGCTTTGTATTGCATTATGAAGGTATTTATAGTGCATTATAGATGAGAGCTTCATAATAAATATGGCTGTAATGTGATATGCCCTTTTATAGATATATATAGCCGTGTTTATAATACTTTATGATTGCATTACAATGCATTATGAAGGTATCTACAATGCATTATGCTGACTGCTTTAAGTGTTACCCTTTGTTCTATGGAAAATGAGGTAATAAAGGTGAACCCTGTTCAAGGAGCATTGATTTTTTTCTTTTTAATTAATAAAATTAATATTTTTAAAAAATAAAACTTGTGGTTTAAACTACTTTAAAAAAATCCAGGAGTTGGAAAGTTCAGGTCCAGAAAGTACAAATCCAGACCAAGATTTTGTTTCAACCAATCAGTTGAGTATATAGAGTCACAGCCACAGAGTACTTACCTGGTTGGTTGAAACAAAATCTTGGTCTGGATATGTACTTTCTGAACCTGAACTTTCCATCTATGCCAAAGTCTACACATAATTACTAGCCACTGACTATGACCCTTAACCCTACTCCTGATTACGTTTTTCCCTTTACCACTTTCTATTAGGATACCTTGTCTGTACACCCAGTAACATGAGAGAGATATTCAGTCAAACTTCATAATAACACAATTAGAACCATTCTTCTTACCCCTGATAGCTCAGTGAGGGTGGAATTCATCTCCTGGTAACAGCCAGAAGCTGCATTATGGATGTCACTGTAATACCTTTTGCACATAGAGACAACAACAAATAGAAATATTTTAAATGGATACATTTTTTGAAGGATCCCGTAGGACACAGAAAAATTCTGGCATATTCTCTCACATAAGGACAGAAACTCCAGAAGTACAGAACTGGATGAATGTGTTCGCAGACTGTCACATTAAGTCATAAGTAATTTTTCTCAAACCTGTTCTTGGGGACCCCAAGACAGTCTACGTTTTTGCTCCCTCCTAGCTCCCTATCGGTAACAAAATTGTGGACTGTCTGGCAGGGATCTGGGGGAAGCAAAAAGTCTTGGGGGTCCCTAAGGACCAGATCGAGAAACACTGCATTAAGTGAACATGGCAATCAGGTTGTTCTTCCTGATAAACAGTTCTGACTGTGAATCTCCTTCACAGTGTATTGCTCTGTCACTAACCTCAGGATTCCCTGTCCATCACATCTAACTGATCTGAGCTCGGTCCCTAACAGCTACACGTACGTCTCACCTCTCCACTAGCTGTTTGTACCGGGGGATCTCTCTGGCATACAACAGCTTGTTCACTGGGGAGTCCTGCATGTAGCAACAGACATGAACTTCAACATGACAATCATTACCATGGACACTGAACATGGACAAATGTGTCAGCTACATATGACCAGCTGTGTGCGGTTTTGTGGCGGCTGAAAAGATAAGTCAGCCAGAGAAGGTTAACCCAGAGGGGAGAAATCAGATCCAGAAATGAGATGTGACACAGACCCGGCCCACTTTGTGTTCTGACGTGGTGCACGAGTCGATGAATGTCTGGGCGATGACGGACAGCACCGCGTCCACGCTGTCTGTGACCTGGACATCGAAGATGAACTGAGGGTTCTTCAGGATGTTGACCCAGAAACGCAGGGGCAAACTGAAGGATTTAAAAAAGAAACAATATGGATAGTCCAGTAGCTGAGGAATCCATATTCATAAAATAACTAAATAAATGAATGACATTCTGCATATACAGTGGTTATAGATACAGTGGAATTTCTTAAAAGTCGGGGAATACGGGGTTTAATTACAGGTAAGGCAGGCAAAACGCAGACGGACAATACAATGACCGGACTGGGGAAACAAACTGAAACGCGGACCAAATACAGAGGACTAATGACAACAACCAGAAACAGCTGATCACACGGGGATTCCACACGGGCTTAACGAGGGGGCGTGGCACACGGAAGGAGCGGACGATAGGGGCAGGACACATTGTTTTTTTTTTTTTTTTTTTTTTTAACTTTACACATTGTTTGGATGCATTTATTTTCTTACTTTACAAATTTCCGTTTTGAATGTGCTTAGATGTGTTTAGTACAGTATATGCTCTTCTTATTTTATTCATTCCTTTTGTGTTTAAATGCTAAAAAAAAAAAAAAAAACTTTAGGTGTAATTTTTTTGGGGCCGGGAACCAATTAATTGGTTTTCCATGATTTCTTATGGGGAAAATTCGATCAGAACTTGAACTTTTTAGGATTCGATCTGGAGTTCTGAACGGATTAAATTCGAGTTCTGAGGTACCACTGTACATCGTGGAATCACAAATCTAGCAGAAATGTGCAGTTGGATTCTCATACATAAAAACAGCATCAGCAGATGAGTCAAATTTATATTTTACCAGTAGAAGCTTTGGTAGAACTGACTAATCACAGGCTCAGCTCTTTAAGCTTAACTTGTCCGATTTAAGGTACCACAGTTTAAATGGACTTCATATTCGTTCACTTACATTTTGGCCAGACTACCTTAAATCCGAGAAGTTACCCCGATAAGCCAGTAACCCCGCTTCATAGTACAGGCCCCAGGATCAACCACCAGATTCAGACCGGTGACGCTTACCTGTTCGTCTTCCAGATGTGCACTGTCTCCGGGTCCTCGATGCCGTGCTTCTCGGCCATGTCGTCCAGGAAATCGAAGAAGAATCTGACAGCGATGGGCGGCGAGCGCTTGGTGCTCAGGATGGCAACGAACACGTCGTCCACAAACTTCTGCAGCGTACCCTAATGACGAGAGAGGAGGTGCGCTTCACTTCCAGCCTCATGGCCTCCCCCAAACCCCTTTGGTAAGCAGGCGGGTCGCTCTGCTCGATTCAGCCACATGACAGTCAGTACAAACGGCCCCAGGGCCTTTGTTGCACTAAGGCACAACCACCTCTCCCTGTCATCAAGCGAATACCAACCGGAGTCTGCAGTGACAGCTAAGGAAGCACGTGCGACAGTGGAGATCTGAGGCTGAGTGAAGCAGGCTGGAAAGGGAAGTCGCACATGAGAGGGAACAAAAATGACAGGTGGGGGGGCTGACAGGAGGGGTGCTTCCCAACCTTCATGGAGAGCAGGCGTGTGAGGTAGATCTCGGGAATAGCCTTGGCTCGCTCTCTCTCCCTCATGCTGCTCTTCCGGTGCTTGGGAATCTCTGGGTCCTCGCTGGATTTCACCAGATGCCAGAGACGCAGCCCCTCCTCCTCCTCGCCTTCCGGCATCGGGGCCTCTGCGGGCCGCGCAGAGAGACGCACTGAGAGCCGCACGCGGCATGCAGAAGTGTTATAGCAAAACAGATGAACAGGCCAGTGGGTAATTTCCTGGTGCTTACTCTCTCCTGTCTGGTAGACCTGGTTAACTCCCATAATTCCAGAGTTCTGGGTGCGGGGGATAAGAGCCACGGTAGCCCCGTCTGGTACCTAAGAGGGAGAGAAAGAGCGAAATCAGGGATGGTGTGTCACTGTGTAAAAAGGCAAACGATCACGGGCGGCACACTGCTGACCTTGTAGTGCTGCAGCGTGTTCTGCCTCTTCCAGCGGCCCTGGACCACTGCTGTGACATCGTCATCAGACAGGGTCAGGTGACCCGCCTGTCCAGATCGCCACTCTGCAAATGAACAATATTCTTCCAGCATCAATCATACACTTAAAAATTTTTTAATTAAATTAAAAAGTTGTCAAAAACTTGTCACAAGGGGGCGCTGGTCATTTGGGCAATCATGACTGTGGCCATACCCAGATCCAAGGAGTCGGCTGAAGGTCTCTGGGAAAAGGGCACTCCTTTGTAGATTTGGTCCAGGATCTTGTCCTTGACTTGGGTGATGGTGTCAGCGTCCAGGACCTTAACTGGACAGGGCTGGACCTCAGCGCCGTTCTTTACGAGCACCGTCAGCGTCTTTGGTACCGGATCAGGATGGTGCGGCAAGCAGGGTGGGGGAAACAGCAGAGGAACGGGAGAGGCTACTCAGGATGCAGCGACTGGCTGGGCATTGGCACACCTTCCGCTCTGGGGGGGGGGGGGGGGGGGGTTTGGCGCGCGGGGGTGTGCATGTTCACATCGCGGCGACACAGACACTGACCATGGAGCAGTAGTCGATGTCCTCTCTCAGCAGGTGACTGTCATTCAGGGTCCGCTTGGCCTTTCCTGTCACCGCGTCCACCGGCCCCTTGTCCACCTGGTACTTGATGGCCCGATAGAGCATGTAGAGCGACTCTCCTGCCACCTCCTGCGGCCCGGCGACAGAGCAGGACAGCAGAACCGTCACACACACGCACATGCATCTGTTCTCCCCGCCATGCCCTCTGACTCACACTGTCTACCCATTTAGCCAGTTTGTTTTAAATTAGAGGCCATTTGCACTATTTCATTATCTAATTCTTGGCTCCGAGGCTTACTGAATTTTAAGGTACTGCTCTGTAATTTCTTTTTGAATGGAGTTATTGAGGCACTGACACTGAGAAGCTGGAAGGCCATATAATTAGGAAAATCAAACACTAATGGGCCTCTCTCCAGTTTCAGAAGATAAGCCAGTGGTTCTCAGTCGTGTTCCAGGAAAACACCCTGCTAGAGTGGTTTTCATTCCAACCCACACTGCTTTCAACCTGCCACATTCATTATTAGCTTATTAAATGCCATCTGAGCCTGATTAAGGGAGGATTGGAATGAAAACATTCTGGCAGGGGAGTCACCAGGAACAGGACTGAGAACCACTGATAACATAGATATTGGTGCGTGTTTCAAATTCATGCAATGTAAGCCCACCCTTAAATACAACCATAACTAAAACAAATGATTTCTTTCATTTCACCCTTGATGACTGATTCACTGACTTTGGGTGGGCCAGTTTGTGACCTGAGTATTCTAATCAGCCGCATCATCATTTAACTGTTCAACATTCAGTGCTGGAGAGCCCGTTTGTGGTTGAGGCAGCAGCAACACGAAGACCAAACAAACTGCAACCTTGAGGAAGGAGTAGAGGCAGATGGACATCCAGTTGGTGAGCATCTTCTCCACCACCGTCTCAGTCCTTGGGAAACAGAAGCACACACACATAAACCCAGCCATGCCCCTATATGTACTATAACGTACCTGCAGAAGGAAACACCCTGGTGTTAATGACGATATTTGCGTGCATGTATGGCTTCCAGGAGGAAGAGCGTGTGGTTGGGATCCCGCAGCCCCGTACCTGCGCAGCATCAGTTTGGGGTTCTTGGCCACATACTGCTCCACGAGGTCACTGAGCAGAGTCTTCATGACGTCGGTGAAGTACTCCAGCTTGTCGTGCAGCGCCATGGTGAGCAGCGACGCCACGTAGCCCCGGTCTCTCTGCGAGAAGTTCTGCTGAGCCTCCAGAGTGTGGATGAACTGAGGGAGCAAACGAAGGTGACAGCTCGCCTTTATAAGAGGGAGTACTGTCCTGGGACGAGCCTCGACGTGGAACCCAGCCTGTGAGCAGGGGGCCTACCCGAATGAGGAAAACGCGATTGTTCAGCAGGTTGTTGAGCTGCCCCAGGCCCTGCTCCACAGTCAGCCTGCGGGTCTCTGGAAGGTCCAGGTTCTGGCTCAACGGCGCCCCCCTCTGGCCGGGAAAGAAAATCCGCTCCGCGTAGGTGCGATAGTCCAAGAATGGGATCCCCAGGCCGCCGACATCACTGCTGAGATCCATCATCTCCGTCATGAGGTCTGGGGGAGACAGGAAGGATGGCCTCAGAGGGAAATGCCTGCCTGTCCTTAAAATAAGAAGCCAAACCTACCTCAAACCTAATGCTTAAGGCTTAAATGTCTCACTAACCTGAGGTCTGTGCTTTTAATAATGAGGGGATATTCTGGGTTATGTGGATTGGGACCAAAACTGATGAGTGAAGTTATAGGCATGAGACATTTTAATATTATGAAATTATTTTGGAACAGATAAGCACCTGCTCCATTAACTACAATAAAGAGTCTTTCATGTTTCTCCCTTGCATATCAGAGCCAGCGAATAAACAAATGAGCCTTTATCTGCCTGGCCTTTTGTTGACACGCCTGTTTGAGCCCAGGAGGTCATAATGAGCCCCGTAACTCCGCTCAGAGCTCTCACGTCCATCCTCAGAAACACAGACCTGTGAACTCTTTTCTGCACTGGTCTCCCACGTTGATCTCCAAGGTCTCCAGCTGGACCAGCACCTTCTTGTAGTCCCGCAAAGCCTGCTTGCTCTTCCTCCTGCACGTGGGACAGGAGCACTTTCAAAAATGCAGCCACTGGACAGGTGCAAATGGAGGATATATATGAGGTTATATATGAGAATTGGGTTTGCTTGTGCATTAGGGCTTTTGTTTATGGATTCCTCAGCCTCTATAGAACATCTTATAAACATCTGTTAAAGAGTACTGTAAGCCCTTTAGTATTTACAAATAACAACGTAACAATATTTATAATAAAAATGACATACATTTATATATTACACAGTAGAGAAGTCCATAAGGCTGTGTGGTCTGCTTTGTTCTGGTCTTGTCTGAGTTACCACTCTCACCAGACTGCTTTAATCAAGGAGGTCTCCCTCCTGCAGTGTTTGGCTCTGTGTAAATGGGAACGCCCTCGTCCATACCTGTACACGAAGATGATGACTAGCACAACCAGCACCACCACCGCAGCCCCCGCCGCTAAGCCCACCTGGGCCGCCATGGGCATGGGTACAACATCACCGCTGTCGTAGTGCACCATGCCAAGCTCGAATTCCAGCTTGCCCATCACCACCTGCAACAGTAGGGGGCGCCCTGTATATGTAACTGTAGCACAGACCACTTTAGCGATCAAGAGCAGCTTGACACATGCTGGGGAAGGCCTACAAAGATGGATAACAGGTTGCAATAGTACACAACACAAGGCATTAGTGTACAGGTGCTCCTTGACTTGTGATGAGCTTACTTTCTGATGAACCTATCGCAAGTGAAAAATATCGTAAGTCAAATATGAATATAAGTAAATAACTACTGTTACTGAACAAGTCAATAATTACTGTGACTATCAGTAAATGAAAAGTAATTTTCATTTGGTTGAATACAGAAAAAAAACAGTACGGTACGTTGTTAAACTGTTTTAGATGTTTACATTCGCGATGGCTACAGAGACTGAAGCGTGGCTTTGGCCATCGGCCGGCATCAGTACTAAGTTTCATACGGCGTATCGCAGGCCGGGGAACAGATTGGAATTCAAAGCTGACCACTAAATGTGCATCATTATCACGAAGTCGAAATATCATAAGCTGAACCCTCGAAAAGCAAGGAGCATCTGTATAAATATTGTGGTACTGTAGTTCTTAGTAAATCACTATATCTGGAGAATATATATCGATTCCATTGGTGATGTGTGCTTTGGAAGTTTACTGGCAATTTATTTTAGGAACATTACCTTATAACCTTATTTGAAGTAGACAAGCAGTCCTTTATACCTTTTCTAAGCTTTTTTTTTTTCTTTTTTTGCCTTTGGGTAATAGGGTTATATTTAAGGTCAGGGTTAGGATACACTGCATGGCACCAACATGTTTGTGAAAATGCAGCAGATTAAATGAAAACTAAGTGACCCAGACATTTGCTGCAGGGGATTTTGTGTGTGTGTGTGGGTGTGTGAGCACGCGCACATGTGCCTGTGTGGCCATTTCCTCAGTGTACTGGTGCACTTACTCGGAGGCTGGGAGATCCATCGGAGCTGTCTAGGCTGTCTGGCTGATTCTCAGGAGGCTCGCAGTACAGATGGGTGCTGTCCAGAGTCTTGATGTCACACTTACCGAGCCCCACCCAGGCTACCACCTCCTCCCGGGTCATTGCCAAGGTCAGGCCCTCCCCCTGTGGGTTATATTCATGGCCTGAGACAGGCAGGAGCTTGACGTGGTGTGCAGCGGGAACAAGCCAGTGTGTGCATGTGCGTGAGTGTGTGTGCATGTGCGTGAGTGTGTGCGCACGCACTGCTCACCTCCACTGCGATGACCCCCCCAGGCTTGAAATGGTACAGCTGCTCCGGGGTGTCGTGGTTGAGGCGGCGCAGAACCGGATCTGGGTGGTATTTGAACGGCTTCCCCACAATGCTAGCAAACTCCACCTTCACGTTGTCCAGCTCAAACCACACCCCAGTGACCCTGAGCCCCCTGGGGATGGGGGGGGTGAAGCAGGTCATCTGATCAGGGGAGACATCAGTACAGGCTTCCCGTATCTGGAAGAGAGAATGACATGAACTTCAGTTTATGCTGGGCACACCGTGGAACAAATGAGGGAGTTACGTCCAGCAGAGACGAACGTGCAGCCCGCCAGACCAGTTCTAGAGGCCCTTTCACTCATTGTATCGTCTGTAAGTTGATCGGCAGCTCGTGTTACACACGACCAGGTCAGGCCCAACCAGACCATTACTCGGCCCCCAGAGCCCGGGCTCACCTTGGAAACGCTGCCGCTGGCATCGCGGTAAGCCCGCGCCGTCAGCAGGCTGAACTGCCGCCTTTGCGCGCTCCAGTCGTCGCCCGGCTCCACGCCCACGGACATAAATGGCTTTTGCACCACGTCCAGATTCTTCCCTTTCACTCTGATGACACGCCCACCGCTGTAAAGCCACAGTCACATGGGCAATGAAAAGGCGCCGACTGGATAAAAGTCACCCGCAGTTCAGTGGAGTAATAAACAGGCAGTACACCCACAATATGCACACTGGCCAAATAAATGCAACCATCCAAACTGAGTTTCATTTAAAAAAGGAAGTATCGGTAACATGGGGGCACAAATAATATAAAATTATGCCCTTACTTATGTGTTAATTAAACTAAGTCTTACTTACATACTGAGCTCAGGTTCGATCATGAATAATGAATCATGACTGATGATTTATCCCTTGAAGTTAGTATATTTGTTACTTCTATAAACCTATGAACTAATGAAGGAGCAAATGAAATACTGATCTCCTGTCCATTATTAATGAATTGTGACGCATCTTTTACTTCAAGTAGAGACTATATTTGTTCATGATTTGTACTTCAGTAGTAACTGTACCCCCTCAAACTGTTACCAATGTATCCATTTCAGTCTATTTCTATTGTGGATTTCCATTAACTATGGGCAGACTTAATTGCACGTTAGTTTAATGGTTTGTTTTTTTATTTAATTTCCTGACATCATGTCAGATCTACCTGAGAAGTTCTCCCATTTCGTGCCATTTGTGATATGGCAAACTGAACTGCAGTGGCAGATCACGTGTATAAAATAATTAAAACAGCCATTTATGTATGTATGGAGCAAGACGAGTGCTCTGGGCTCTCACCCGTAGAAACTTTCCACGGGGGTCGCATCTGTAAGGACGGGATCGGCCATGTAGCCGAAGGGTGGGTCTCGCAGAATCCTCTCCGCTTTGCCGAAGAGCAGCCTGACCTCCAGCTCCGCAGTGAGATTCACAGGGTTGGTGCGACACACCACCTGGGTGTCATTCACCTCCTCCACTCTGGAAAGCGTCAGGACACGGTGAGCCGTCGAGCAGGCCGTCGAGCAGGCCGCGGAGATCGAGCACGTCAGCGGACACCTACATGTAGCAGGGATGGAGGCCGACGTAGGCCGCCAGGTCACCCCTCTGTCCCGTCAGCAGCTGAGAGCCCTGCACCGTCAGGGTCGTCCCGCCAGACACGGGACCCTTGTTTGGAAATATCCCATGGAGCTTCGGGTCCTGGCACACGGGACGCACACGTCACCACACACGCCTCGACATGCCGTACAGAGGCAGGACGGAGAGAGTCGCCGCAGAGGCCCTGTGCTCACAGGACTCAGGAAGACCTGACAGCTCAGCGTGTCCCTCATAGGCTGGGCAGCCACATTTACACACACTGACGACACAGAGCTCCCTACGGTTAGGGTCTTGACACAGGAATCTTTACAAACCTTTTCAGGCCTTCTCTGCTGCCGCCCTCACTGTCTGTGTGTTTACCTGGTATGTAAAGATCTGCTCGGAGCTCCCAGGCTCTGAATGTCCTACTGAGACCATCACAGGCCCCTCAGTCTCCTGCTGACTGGGCTGTAGTTCACACACAATCCTGAAACACACACACACACACACACACACACACACACACACGTTTCAGAGTGTGGCCATAGGGGGCAGCACTGGGACAAAGCAGAGGCCTATGAAGAGCTAAAGCACTACAAACAACAGGACCCCATTCAGTCCCATCTGCCAGCCCTGATATTTAAGCGTTGAGTTCTAGCGCCGAGGGGAATTAACACTGTACCTCCCCTACACAGGCAGGAGGCTTTTCTAAACGCTCACCACCCTTTCTGTGAAGAAACGCTGCCTTTGTTCTCATATAAACTGTTATACAACTGCTTTCTATTTCTCTCCTCTTCTTGAATAAGCACTAATATGAAAGGAGTCCTCAGAGTTGACCTTATATATTCTCCCCAGAACAGTGCGCACTTGGCTCTCGTTTCCCCTTGGCTGCCTTTGTTTGACACTAAAGAGATTTAGTGCTTTTAACCTACAGTGGGGAAGGCTGGCTGTTTAGCCCGAGTCATTCAGAGTCCGTTCCCTTCCAGCACTGATTTGCATCTCTGATTTGCATATGAGAAGCTCAATGTACTCCCAAATCCACTCACAATGCCCCCAACGACATTGCCTTAGATAGGGACCTAAAACAATTTGTATATAAGCAGGCCTGTGACTCTACAATGAGCCAGAAAAGTCAGACGAAACAGCAGCCGCAGGGAGAGCTGCTCAGTGACACGGCAGATTTCACGGTGCCACTTACCTGGTTGATATAACGTAGGCCTGAGGCTGCGGGAGACAGTTCACGCCAGCCACAGTCACCCTGTCCCGGATGTCCTGAAAGCGCTGGCCCAGGTTAGACCCCCATATAGTAACCAGGATACCCCCCTCCAAGGGGCCAGTATGAGGTTGGATCTGAACAGATACCGTAGGAGAAACAGCAGAGAGGAGCTGAAGCCAGGCACCACCCGAGACCTGCCTGGTGTTTGGAGCAGAAACGCTCCATCTGCAGAAGTCATTTCTTGGCTGGAGAACACTGCAGCGGAACCTGGGAGGTTACCTCCTTAATAATGGGTGGGGGGCAGGTCATCTCCGGGCCGCCGGGGCAGGAACCGCGGTATGCGCACCAGGGCGTGTCCCCTCCGCACCACACGCAGCCGTAACGCACGGGCACGGCCAAGCACTGGCTGCAGTCGGCCTGGCCCACCGAGCAGTCGTACAGCCGCACTGCAGCCACAGAAACCAGCCGATCGTTTGAGAGAACCACCATCACACGTTCACATGCCACTCACGTCGCATTCCTTCACGGCAGAGCCGGCTGTGCACTTACGGCGCAGGTTGGGGGTGGAGTCAATGCGCTGGGCGGAGCCCCGCCGCAGGTACACGGGGGCGGAGTACTCCATCTGCCGCACCCAGTACTGGAACTGAGGAGAAGCACACGGCTCTCAGCACGCTGTGAGCTGCCGGGGAGCCCCCCCCCCCCCCCGGTTTACGCGATGGATGGAGGCGGCATACCTGGTGAGCAGTGCAGGTGATAACGTGGCTCTGTGCGTCCTCCCCTTCCTGCAAAGTGGCAGCCAGGGCCACGGCCTTGCCCTCGATATCCACCACGCACGTGTACTCCTCGCCGGCCTGCACATACAGCGGACATGAAGGGCCTGCCCCCAGATCCCACGACGGGTGGGGTGCCACGTCACCGCAGGGTGATTACCGCAAAAAGGCCCAGGTTCCTTGCCAGGAGAACCAGCTGCACGTCCAGCCTGACGGGGATCAGCGGGGGGCTCCTCAGCTCCCACACGTGAGGACAGGCGTCCGGGCCGCGGGGCTCCAGATGCTGGGCCTGCCATGATGGGGGGAGGGGGGGTTGGGGGGAGGAGCAGGAAAGTGCTGGGAATCAAGGGGACTGCCCGCGTGTATGTGAGTGTGTGTGCGGGGGGGGGGGGGGGGGGGTCCTGAATACCCCCACTCTGAAGGAACAGTGCATCGTTTTAAAAAAAAGTTCCAGATACAAAGGCCTGATTCTGGGACTGGGCTGCTTTACTCACTGATTTACTGGACAAGCAGGAAGTGTTTGCAGTTTTTATTTGGCTCAGTAAGTGGAGACTCAAATCTGGATACCAACATTTGCCCCCCCCCCCCCCACTCCAAAAGCAGCGTTGGTCAGGGGTATTTCTGAAAAGTCATAAAGCCACCCAACAAAAACACAGCATTCTAACCCCACCCGTCTTCTCCCGTTTTTAAACAGGCTTCAGGCTGCAGGCTCCCATAACAGCAGACACACTAGAACTTTGCCACTGTGCCGTAAATTCATCCAGCTGCATATTTGATTTGTTATCCCGGTTCAGCGCTCCCGTTGCCATGGAAACCAGAGGCACAGAAGGCAGCGGGACAATGAGCCGGAAGAATTACGGGTCGCTTATTTAACCCTGCCTAGCCTCGCGATCACCGGCCGGGTCGCAGTCAGCGGCGGACCCCCAATTCCCCCGAGCCCGTCGCTCAGGAAACCGCCCCCTGTGTGCACACTGGCTCCGATAAATATTGGGATAGCTCTGCACAGGATGGGAAAGCTGCAGTGGGACAGTGGTGGGGGCTGGGATGAAGGCAAAGCCGGCGTGAAGGTGCGAAGAGCCTGAACAGAAGCGGTCGTTCTTAATTAAACATACGTATGACCAAACAGAGGCAGAGCCAAAGAAAACAAAACAGCAAAAAATCTGCAACAACGAATAAAGCTTCACAATCACAGAGAAATAACTACAGAACCAGTAAAGAAGCCAAAAGTACTGAAAACCATTTACAAATGAAGCTGACAAATGATCGATTACACAATCTGCTGAATAGGTTTGACACAGAAAGTAATAAGTGCTCCGTGTAAACTGCCGAAAGGGGGGCGCTGTCTGCCCCTCCATCTGCGTACAGACCCGCCAGCCGTGGCCCTGTGTACACACGCCAGGCGTCGCTCTGTTTCACCCCCCCATCAATCATTGCCAAACCCCAGCCTTCACATGCGAGTGACCCTGTGTCAGACGCTATTTTACAGGTGCATTACAGAGCAGACGGAAATCAGCGAGCAGAGCAGGAGGGAGCCGGGGCTGAATGGGGGCCCTGGGTATAACCACACCCGCGGGGCATCCGGCGTCCGTGCCGATTGCTTTGCCTCTCCGCCTCCGCCATCTTTAGCTCTGCCCCCTCAGGTCGAACCCACGGCTGTTCTGGGGTGCTGTTAAACAATGTGTCGGGGCAGCCTTACCAGCGTGCTGTGGATGACGTGCTGTTGGGTGCAGTGCATGGTGTGACTGCACAGCTGGTCCAGGGCACACCAGTGACACGGCCACCTGCTGCCCACGCAGGCCATGCAGCTGGAGCGCAAGCGAGACGCAGGAGATTAGACAGGGGCAGGCTTCAGCCAGAACTTACAAATATCTACCATGGAGACCAGCCCGAAATCCCAAGAGGCAGCTCTGCCTGTGTGTGTGTGTGTGTATGAGTGTGTGTATGTGTGCGTGTGTGTGGTCCAGGTATACCTTACCTTGTGGGGACCAAATGTCCCCACAACATAATGAATACCCGTTTTTCTTTTTTTTTTTTTTTAAATGGGAAAACTATTTTATATACTGCAATGAAAAAACTAAAAACTCTTGTATTTTGTTTGTTTACTTATGATTATGGTTAGGGCTGGGTAGGGGTTAAGGTTGTCATAGTTAGCATTAGCATTTTTCCCATAGAAATGAATGAGCGGTCCCCAAAAAGATATGATTACACGACTGTATGCGAGTGTAAATGTGTGTGTGTGTGTGTTTGTGTGGTGGTTGCCAGCTCACGGGGATGTGGTGTTGAGTGCCCCAATGGCTCTGCAGTCGTAGAAGATGATGATGGTGTAGGCGATGGTCACCTCCCCAAACATCAAGGAGACCTGAAGAGACACGTGATCTATGGGGGGGGGGGCATACCATGAGAGGCCTGAGGTTCAGGAAGCCCGTTTCCAAACGTCTGACAACATCAAGCTACGTGTGTGCAGGATAGTGGGCGGCCGAGGAAAGTACCCAGCTCTGGCAGGGTCTCCCACGAACAGGGGTACAAAACTAATAACCAGATTTCTCAACCTCTCTAAACAGCATTTCTGGGCCATCCAGACATTTTTCACACTTGTTAATGAACAGCAGCTAATGGTTATAAAGTGACCGCAAACCTTAGGCTTAAGTCTGGCACTAATGAGATGGTTTAAAATGTGCCATAACTAAAAGGCTTATAACTGGCACATAAAATAAAAAAGGCATGTTGTTTTCTCAAATGCATGCAAACAGATTCCTACCCTTTATCCCGCACCCATGTTAACACACGTGTGTGACTAACGCAACTAAGTGTTAACCACATGTTAAATTTAACAACCTTTTTTAAAGAAAAAAGACATCCTGAAGTCTTAAAGTTTAAAATCGAAGTGAAGAGGCTATTATGTACAAAAACAGACAAGCCCCGGTGGAAATGTTTCATATTACAGTACATGACAAGAGAAACTCACCACTACCAGCTGGGCTGGGAGGGAGGAGCTTAGGCAGGGGTGACTGACACATGATTCTGGTCGCCATGACAACAGCGGGCTGAATATGGATGTTACCAAACGAGCAAGAGAGAGACTCCTCCTCTGATAAAGAGGGCAGCTGTGCTACGCTCAGGGAAACCTGGAAGAGCAAAAAATCGTTTGCAGAAATTTCGACGTGCAGCCTGTTATCAACAAAAATACTTTGAACTAAAAATCATTCTTCCTCCATATTGAGTGTTTTTTTTTCTATTTTCTTAAAATAAGACGCTAGAGCATAAACAAATAAAAAAAAAAAAACTCCAAACCTCGAGGCAAGATAGCGATACACATCAAAAAGGCGAGAAGACATAATGATCAACCTTCCGCCCGCAGACAATTCCCAAATGAGAGTTTGTGTTTCCATGAGGAAGGATTGATATGCAAATTACTACCATTATTCATTCATTTTGAAAACTCCCACCTCATCCAGAGTGACATGCGTGGGGCCGTGGAGCAGGAGACACATGAAAGCGGAGTCAATAACACCACTTATACAGGAGCCGCCTCCACCGGCACAGGGTGGGGCGAGATGAAATACCCCGATAAATACGTGAACTGCTGTACGTACGTTGACTTGCTCCTCCCGGCTGTGCACGTGCGGATGGACGCTCTCCACAGAGACGCACTTGCTGCCCTGGTGGTAGCTCCAGAGCCAGTGGTTGGGCCGCTTGTGACGAGAGCACTCCATCTGGCGGGAGCATCTGTTGGGAGAGCGCCCCACGCAGGTCAGTTCAGATACTGCAAGGGATGATGTCGGTGACAAAGGGAAACGGAGGGGTGAGTGGTACCTGCCCTCCAGTACACACCAGCCGCAGTAGGGGTCCCGAGCGGAAAGGCAGGAGTCGCACTCTAAGTAACGGCTGCAGAGGGACACCGGG